>NC_137005.1:4897811-5312811 GCF_032717465.1 Coenobita brevimanus | reverse complement strand
ATGAAGTTAGGGTGGAGTGACAGATATAAGAATAGGGTGTACTGGGGTTCGGAAGGAGAATGAATTAGTGTAAGGAAAAGATTGTTATTTTCATACAAAGAGAGGATAGTCAGTGATCATTTAATAAAGGTTGGAGCAGAGGCTGTTTAACTATGAGTAAGAACTGAATCAGGGTGAGTGACTGAATGGTTCAGGGATACATAAGGAAGTGGCTTGGATAAGGGAGACCGTGTAAAGGCGAACAGGGATAAAAATATAGATAGTAAAAAAAATAATATTAAACAGTGCGCAGCAGAAGACAGAGGAAAAAAAATACGTAATTTGAAAATCGAAGGGCATAAGATTGGGGAAGGACTGGGTGAGGGCGAGTGATGTTGAGGCCAGGCTTATGTAAAGAAACGCCTTAGATGAGTGAGACCAGGAGTGGGTGAATAAGCATGCATAAGGTTAAATAGATTTGCGTGAAGGAGCTTAAGAAACAGAACGACGTAGGAGGGAGGGCGTCAAAGTGGTGAGGGAGGGCATGTGGGGTAAGGGAAGGGAAGGGTAGGGAGGGAGGGAGGGAGTACAAGTGAGCAACAGGGAGGGAGTCAAAGTGGAGGGAGTGTAGGGTGGGTAGGACTAAGAGGGAAGGAATAGGAGAATTGTAGAATGAGGGCTAGATGGAAAGGGGTAAGTGAGCAACATGTGTGAGAGGGGTCAAAGTGGACGAGGTGTAGGTGGGGGGAGAAGTGGGGATGTAGGTGGTGTAGAAATACGAGGGGGGAGTAGGGGAAGTATAGTGGAAGAGTGGGAAGGGGGTAAGTGGGGGAAGGAGGAGGGGGGGTAAGTGCCAGACTGTCCTGACCTTTATCTCAATCATTTATACCCGTCGTAATAAATTGGTGGGGCCAAGAAAGTGCCTTCCCCGTCTGTTGTTTTAAGGCGAGATCCCTGTACGTCTTTGAGGGATTTCGACCCTTGTTGGCAGGTGGTTGAGGTGACACGTTTGGCCTCCCTCCTTCGTCCTAGATGAGGGTTAATAATTTTGGTAATCACGCGCTAAGAAACTCCTAAATCATGCAAGAAACTATTAATATTTTTCTCCAGTATTCCTCAGCAAATATCCTCTGTCCCTTCTGAATATATTACCGCCTTGCAAGAAACTATGAATATTTCTCTTCAGTATTCCTCGCCATTTTGTAACATCTGTAGCTCTTGAATATATTACCATCTCAAGCTTTTCAGTACGATGAGATCTTGTTTGAATTGATTTTTTTATGGCTTCAGACGATTATATTTTGGAAGACCTGTTGAAGTTATAATATTAGTGAAAGTTATTTGCATCTTCTCCAGTTCAAAGTCACCCACAAAATGGATATACTGGTACTATTTTTTTTTTTTTAAGCAGAAGTAATATATAATGAGTTGGTTTACAGTATATATATTTGTTTCCTGATTATACCTCCTCATTTTATCTTTCATTTTCTTGATTATACTGACTCATTTTTTTCTCATTTTCCTGAATATACCTACGCATTTTATCTTCCATTTTCCTGAATATACCTTCTCATTATATCTTTCCAAGGTCTTTAGTGTATTACCGTGACTTAATATTATCTTGTAGACATCTCACCTCCTCCTTATGCCTTGTCAGTGTGTTTTTTCATATTTTTCCTTAGTACTTCTAGGCTTGGAGAAGTTTACTATCTAGGAAAGCTGAAACTGAGGTGTATTTAGACGGCGCGTAGACCAGATCGCCGGGCTGGAAAAAATTAAACTTTGGTGTGGCCGTATTTTGTCAGCGTAAGGTCGGCCGTCGTACGTTTCCAAAGTTTTGAAAGTTTGCCCCGGAAAAAGTAGTGGCGTTAAGCTTACTACAACCCCTTCACTCACGCCAGGCTTTTATATACCTTTTTTATGCATTTTTTTTTTTTTTGCCTGAGTTCTTTTTGTCTCGTATACTTTTTTTTTTTTTTTTTTTTTTGTATTTCCTGACTTACGGTCTTTCTTGAAATAGTTATATACGTATGATTTTGACTGGGGATCGACACTAATACTGTTTTTGTGCATTTTTCGACCTGTGAGTTCATTTATTTTCACTTTTTATCTTTGGTTGATGCCATTTTAATGTATTATGATGATGATTATTATTATGGTTATTATTATTATTATTATTATTATTATTTTTTTGCCTGCGATCATTGTTAAGTACTTCCAGTCTGTGGTATGAACTTCTGCTCTTTACTTATACTCGTCCTTAAGTACTTTTTGGCCACTGATCTTTGCTTAAGGTGTCAGTGTTCTTTGATTATTTCTTGTGAGTTGTTCATTGATTATTGCTTCAGTTGGTCCTTGATTATTTCGAGTGGGTTGTTCCTTGATTTTTTCTTGTGATTGATCCTTGATTATTTCGAGTGGGTTGTTCCTTGATTATTGCTTCAGTTGGTCCTTGATTATTTCTTGTGAGTTGTTCCATGATTATTTCTCGTGTGTGAGTTCCCTTCTGACCACCTGGCTTTTAAATGCCTAGGTGAGGAGTGTGTAGGATCTCTCTCTCTCTCTCTCAAATAAAGCATGTAAGTGGAGCTGAAGAGAGGAAGATGCAGTAAGTAGAATATTGAGGTAGGGAGGGGGGGGGGGAGGTAGGAAAGAGGTTGTATAAGGCGGGTAAGTAAATAGGTATACATGGTAGGTAGGCAAGTAGGTAGGTAGGTAGGTACTGTAGGTAGGAAGAGCACGGCAAAAAATAAGATGCGCTACTAGAAGGCTTTATACTGGCATTTATCGTAAGTAGGAAGAGAGGGAAAGAAGGAGGAGAGGGAAAGAAGGAAGGTAGGGAAAGAAGGAAGGTAGGGAAAGAAGGAAGGAAGGGAAAGAAGGAAGGAAGAGGAAGAGGTACTGGAAGAAGAAAAAGAGGAAAAGGAGGAGTGAAGTTAGTTTATGGATACCGTTCCGTCTCTTATGAAAGAGGGTTGGTAGATTGTTTAGTAGGTAGGTAGGTTGAAGGAAGCACGGTAACCTAGCGAGGAAGAAAAAGAGAAAGAAAGGAGGAGGAGAGGGAGGAATAGGAAAAAGAAAGAAAGAGGAGGAGGACGAAGAGAGAAAAGTAAAAGAATAAGAGGAAGAAGAGGAGGGAAGAGGAAAACGAACATAAAGAGAAGAGTATGAGGAAGAAGATAAAAAAGCAGTAAAGAAAGAAAAGAGAGAAGAGGAGGTGAAGAGAGAAAGATAAGAGAAAGAGGAAAACGAGGAAGATGAGGAGAGAAGAAGAGAGCGAGAGAAAAACGAGGAAGAAGAGGAGGAGAGAAGAAGAGAGCGAGAGGAAAAAGAGGAAGAGGAGAACTGAGAAGGGGCCCGTATAGATGCCGTTCCGTCTCTGCCAACCCGGGGCTTTGACGACGAATCTGGGCAAATAGGCGGGTTGTGGGGCTTTGTATTTGTTCAGTACCGCTGTGTCAGGGGCGAAAAATGAGTGGGGGAATCCGGGAGTTATCGAGAAAAATGGCATGTGATGAGGTGACGATTTTTTATTTCCCCTCTCCCTCCCTCTCTCACCCCACCCCTCAGATCCCTCTCTCCACCCTCCCCCTCCTCTCCCCCTCTTCTCTCCACCTCCTCTCTCCCTCCTCTCATCCCCTTTTCGTTCTCCTCCTGTGTGCTCGATTCGAGAATGGCTGATGGGTTGGGGAAAGGAGTTGAATGATTTTGAGGCTTTAGGGATGGATATTGATGCGATTCTTTTGGCTTTGTGTATTTGCTGACGGGGGGAGGCAATGTTGAATAATTCTGGGCGTTTTAGAGAAGAATATGAATGGATTACTTTAGAAACTGAAGTATTTTTGCGTCTAAGAGATGGATATAGATAAGTTAAATATACCTTTTTTTTATTTTAAGCATATTTTTATAGAGGACACGGATGATTTATGGTGGGATAGATGGTTATGTGTATTTGGTAATGGTTAGGGAATAGAGGAGTCGAAAATTTGGGGGATGGATATGGGTAAGTGTGTGTGTGTGTGTGTGTGTGTGTGTGTGTGTGTGTGTTCTCTGTACTGTGTTTGGGGATGGGTGTCAAAAGGAAAAAGTTAAATGATTTAGCGATCGAAATGGATGAGCTTTGTGTGTGTGTGTGTGTGTGTGTGTGTGTGTGTTATGGATTGTCGGGCAGTATGGAGGGGGAGCCGTGTTTGTTTTGGGAGCCATAGCAGGTTTCAGATATCGGTACCTTTCGCCTCGTCTCAGTCCGTAGTGTTTGTTTTCTGTGCCCAGCTGTGGATTTCGTGGTGAATTTGGTCTCCTTAATCGACGGCAATGGGTACTAGTATTGTCTTGGTTATTGTCTAGGTTGTATTTTGATTTTGGTTGCGTTGTGGTAAAGAGAAGTTTCATAATCCCAAGGGAGTGAGTGAGGTGGAAGTGGAAGGCTCAGTAGGAAAGTCAACAGAGAGAGAGAGAGAGAGAGAGAGAGAGTTGGATAGGTAGACAGAGTAGCAAGTAGCAGGTTAGTGAGCAAAAAGGGAGTGAGACAGGTATAGTTTTTGCATGGAAGGTAGGTTGAACAGTAACAGGAAATTAACTGATAAAAAGCAGTAAGGCAGAGGTTGGTAAGACGTGGAAGAAGGATAGTAATTAAACGCTTAATGAGGCTGGGGTATGTAGAAATTTTGAGTAATAGGTTGGAAGGTATGTAGTAAGTAATGTGAGAGAGTAACCCCAAATGTACGTGGGTAGCTGGGTATTTGTGAGGAAGAGTTAGTGAGAAAATAAATTGTGATGAGGAAGAAGGCGATAGATAGCTTTCTTAGGAGACCTAGTAACGGGGAGTAAAAGTTGGTAAGTAAGCCGTGAGTGAGTAAAGGAGCAGATTGGTAAGCACTGAGTGAGACGGAGGTAGGTGGATAGTATAGCAAGTAGGTAGAAGAGCAAGCAGTAAACTAGGTAAAACAGTGAATCAGGCTTGGAAAGTATGTACAGTAATTAGGTTTGTAATTAGGTAGGTCGGTAGGCAGGTAGGTAGGTTGGTTGGTTGGGTGGATAAGCAGGTAGTTGGATAGGTAGGTAGGTAGGTAGGTAGGTGGGAAAGGATGCCTGGATGTTAGTCAGCACAGTATGGAGTAAGTAACCAAGGAAGGTAATATGTGAACACTGAGTGGGTGAGTCAGTGAGTCAAACGTAAGTAGGTAGGTACGTAGGTAGTAGGTGGGTGGATAGGTGGGTGAGTAGGTAGGCCCCCTGAGGCAGTAAGTGGGTGGAGGTGGACGTCGGGTGAAAGTGTCGCTCCAACTTTGTCCAGGTCTGGCTTACCCCGGCAGGAGATGGACGTGGCTCTCCCGTACGTCGCCCTCGCTGAAATTGCGCTTTTTCTCTCTTACCCAAATCCCCTCCAGTGGGCTTTTGTGAGGGAGGGAGAGACAGGGAGGGAGGTAGGGAGGGAGGGGGATCCGAAATAGAGCTCCGGGATATCGAGGGAGGGAGAGGGAGAAGGGGAAAACGAATGACGGGTCGGGGAGTTGATGGGAGACGGATGGGTGTAATTTTTTCCTGTTGTTTTGCTTTTGTCCTGAGATTTGTCGCTGTAGTTGGGTTTGAGGGTATTGGGAATTGTTTTTCTTTTCTTTTTTTCGTATCGTCCCCTCTGTAGGAAGGAAGGCACGAGTGGTTGTTGGGTAAATCCAGAGGTATTAGCGATTAGAAGTCTGTAAGTTTTGTTTTGTTTTATTATTATTATTATTATTTTTGAGGTCTTGAGTAAGCCTTGCAAACAAATTAACTTTTATTTTACTTTCATTGTGAAGTAACGATATTTTGCGAAACTAACACACACACACACACACACACACACACACACACACACACACACACACACACACACACACACACACACACACACACACACACACACACACACACACACACACACACACACAGAGCAAAGTAAAAATTATTAAGAACGTTGGCTGTTTAATGCAAAAGGAGAGCCAAACACATGAGCAAAGAAAGCAAGAAGCAGAGTGTAGAAGCTTGTTGAAGGACATGTGAAGGCAAGGAAGAGTTAAAGTGTGAGCAAGAGAGAGAGGACTAGGAGGCAGAGACGGACGGTGAGAGGGATAGAGGAAAGCAAGGACAGAGACGAAAGAGGGTAGAGACGAGGAGGGTAAGGAGAGAGAAGAACGAAAGGAGGTAGAGTGGAGGGATAGAACAAGAATGAAGGAAACAGGATAATGAGGAAGGGAGGAAGGTAAGGAAAGGCAAGGACGCAAGGATATAGAAAAGAGAGGGGGACACGGGGAGTTAAGAGAGGCAGAGACGAAGGGAGGAACAAGAGTAGAGAGGAGTGGAGGTTAAAGAATGATCAGAAAGAGAGGACAAAGACGGACAGAGGAAGGAAGAGAGGGAGGTAAGAAAATGCAAAGGGGAAGGAGGGGAGATAAGTAAGGCAAAGATAAACGGGTTGGAGAGAGAGAAGAGAGAGGACAGAAGGAAAGAAAGAAGCGAGAGAGAGAAAGAGAGAGAGAGAGAGAGAGAGAGAGAGAGAGAGAGAGGAGTGAAGGACCTGAGGACAGAGAGAAGAGAGAGGGACAGAAGGAGAGAGAGGAGAGAGGGACAGAGAGAGAGAGAGGAGAGAGGGACAGAGAGAGAGAGAGGAGAGAGGGACAGAGAGAGAGAGAGGAGAAAGGGACAAGAGAAGGGAGAGCGGTAAGAATGGGTCTACCTACACCTTGAAGCTCATAAATCCCGCTCCTCACTGCCCTTACACACGTTCCACTTCGTCATTGTCAGTGAACGTGGCATCCCGACGTCAGAAGAGGGACCCTAGCCTATTCTGTAGGTCTTCCCGCCGCCCTGCAGTTTGTTAGTATCCCCGTGGTAATAGGACCCATTTTTCTCTTATTGGTAAAGGGAAGGACGTGGGGAAGAAACGGTGAATGGGAAGAGTGAGGGATTCTGAATTTTTCTCTTGCTGGCAGGGGGATGGACGTGGAGAAGACGTGGTGAATGGGGGCAGATAGAAGATCCTAAATTTAACTCTTTGTTGATAGAATTCTGGACGTGGAAGGGAGAGCTGGGGAGCTGTGAGAGACCTTGTAATTTTCGCTTATTGGTGTAACTCATGGCGTGGGCAATAGCTGCTGAATGAGGGCAGTGGGGAAGAAGGCTGGGCAGCTCTGAGTATCTGGCATTTTACTAAAACGTGGGGGAAACCTGGTGAAGGGAGGGAAATGCGGAGATACTTTGAGGAATTGTGGGATGTTCTATAATTTCCTTTCATTAGTAGAATTCCTAGGACGTGGGGGAGGGTTAGTGAATGGTTTAAGGTGGGAGGAAAATTGGGAAGGTATGAGTGGATCTTTTACTTTCCCACCATTGATAGAAGTCCTAGAGTGTGGGGAGGAGGGGTGAATGGGAATAGGAGGATGGTATGGAGTGGTGGAGGATCTTTTGTTTTTCCTCTTATTGGTATACAAAAGGACGTGGAGGAATCAGTGAATGGGAGGAAATGGGGAGGAGTGATGGGGAGTTACGAGGGATCTGGAGTTGGAGAAGTACTGCAGACCGATTGATCTGGAATGGGTAGAAGTATCAGGACTTGAGGAATATGGGGAGGGGGAAGGGTACCTTGAGACGGAGGAGAAGCATAGGATGGATGACTATTATTGTTAACTCTCGAGGTGCCTCAGTTGCCAGTTCATATGATACAGGAGAAGACGGAAAAAGTAAAAAAGTCCTAAAATATTTGGGAGTGACAAAAACCTGTGTTTTACTGTGACAGAGTATGGTGAAGTATGGATGACACTGAAATAGTATGTATGGGAGCCTGAGGTAGTGGTAATGGAGTGCTAGACGGACAAGGGGTAGCGTAGGGTGCGGGGTGGACCATTGTAGAGTGACTGGGTAATATGGAGTGTGGGGGACATTGATATAGTGTGGAAGGGAGCTTGAGACAGAAGTAATGGAGTGGTAGGGGAGCAAGTGGTAGTGGCTAGGGAGTGTAAGGTGTGGGTGGAACATTATAGGGTGACTGGGGAGTATAGGATATGGAGGAGAGGAGGGAGGTGAGAGATGGTATGTGGGTGGAAAAATGGGAAGTGTGAGAAACAGGCGATGGCAAAGCGAGACTTGTTGATCAAGTTGTGAGGCAGGTGTTTAGTTGAAATGATGAAGGTTTTTGAATTAATATGTACTTTTCGAATCTTGAACGTACCAGTATTTTTACCCCAGTTATGTATCTAAAACATGTCGGTACTAGAAGTCAGATTTTCGATACTACTATCTTTTAAAATTCATGTGTTATGCATCTGGAGTGTATTTGATTAGCACCCGTTTTCTTGACTATATCTGTTATTTATTTGGAATATGTTGGGCTATTAGGGAAGTCGCCACGCTGCTGTTTCCTAGTTTGGGAAATGTTTATTCTAGGATTATCATAGAAGACACATCACTGTTTACTTGGCTCAATTTTTTATTTATCTAAAAAAAAAACCGCTAGAATTTATTAATGTGAAATAGGGATGCGCAAGGCATGTTATAGCAGACACATTACAGTTTAATTTGTTGCACTGTGTTTTTTATCATCAAGCGTATACTTACCTTTGTAGTACAGTTATCAATAACAAGCATGTGTTAGGAGTGCAGTAGCCACCACAGCCCTTCACTAACACAGATTACCGTCCACCATAAGCCTACCTGAGACCCGAGGTGAATATGTGCGTAGGGCCTTAAGGAGAGAAAGGTGGGCAAGGCGAGGGGCTAAGCAATCAGGAATTAACAGGAGCGAGGTAAGACCGGCCCAGCGACCCCCACTTGGGAGAGGTGCTTAGCCAGTCTGTGGGGAAATTTGGGATTAATGATCTGACAAAAGACCGTCTTGGCCCCTCCATCTTAGAGCTTGACACTTTGTAGAGCTTTGTTGCAGCTCTGCTTGGATGTGTCTGTGGACAGTATACCCTGTTTTAATCCCTTTGTATGCATTTTTATTTTTTTATTTTTATTTTAAACTCTGCTTTGCAATTCCTCCATTTTCCTCTGCTGGTAAAGATATTTTTGTGTAAATGTCGCAATCCTTTCTTATTGGACTCCTTGTTTTGTTATATGAGATGGGTTTGTTAATGACCTTGGCTGAGCAGTGAGTGAGTCACACGTTTTAAAGCATAAAATATATATGTTGCCTAAATTATTACGTGTTCAGCATAAATTTTTGTGTGTGCAGCCGGTAATAGTGTCTCAGAAAGCCACAGATATGATTTTGGTGGTAGCGCACGTCCTTGTGGCGTGCCATGAGCGAGTGGGTCATGACAGGCAGTGAATATGTTTTGACGAACCCTGCTCATCTGTGAACGAGTCGAATGTGTCAAAACCGAGACATATATTTTACAAAATCTAAAAATGTGTCACCAGAAATTACAGAGCTTAAAATACTGTCAAGAAAAATTTTGTCTTTAGCACTAAATGTTCTACTGAAAGAACTTAGTGTCCTTGTAGCCCGAGTGAGTGTCTTGGTCTGCTGATATGTGAGTGTTTTAGGGGATTCAAAACCAAGACATTTATTAAATAAGATAATTAAAAAGAATGTGTTACGTGTGCAGCAAAATGTCCGAAATTTATTTTTGGGAGAAGCGAAAGTTTCTGTGGTCGAGCGAGTGTTTTAGCAGGTGACGGGGTGATCTGTGAAGGGCTCGAATACTGCGAAGCGGAGTCCAAAAATGTGTTTTAAAAATTACATAACCTGAAATGTGTTAGAAGAAACGAATATCCTTGTAGTGTGGTAGCTGGATTGGAGGAGTGTCTTAACAAACACTGACTTTGAGTTGAGGAAGATTGTGGATTTGTTAGAGTTGCAGTGATTGAAGTAGGAATGGATTTTTAAAATTTTGTTTAGCCCAAAATGTGTTATTGGTGAAAGCAAGTGATCTTCTAGGCTGGTTGTTAGAGTGATGGAGTGTTTTGACGGTCGATGGAGTGTCCTGAACGTAGCAATGTTTGAAATGTGTATATGTGAAAAAAAAAAATGTGCATATATGTGCTTAGCGAGAATGTGTTATTGGTGAAAGCGAACGCCCTTGTAGCGTGGTTGGTGGAGTGAGGGAGAGTCTTGACAGGTGACGGGTCCAGGCCAGGTGTGACGCCTGCCTCTCACCTGGCTGCTTGTTTAAATTGGACGAATCCGGAATAGAAGAAAAATGGCCCACTCTGTCACTGTTTGAGGAGGAGGGACGCGCCATTAATCCACTGGCACTGCACTTGGTAGGGTCGTGTGTGTGTGTGTGTGTGTGTGTGTGTGTGTGTGTGTGTGTGTGTGTGTGTGTGTGTGTGTGTGTGTGTGTGTGATGGGGGGGATAGTGCATTGAACGACTTTCATCCTTTTGAAGATCACCACTTTTTTATGTTTTATTTTTTCCTTTGCTTGTTTTAAGGTACATCTGGGTTTGGTTAGGTTAGGTTAGGATGGATTAGGTCAGGTCAGGTTTAGTTTAGTTGAGTTAGAATGCACTAGGTTATATCGAGTTAGAATAGACTTTGTTTCATTCGATTTGGTTTGATTAGGTTAGGACATGTACAAATAGATTAAGTTAAGTGTAATTAGACTTGATAATTACTGGAAAAGAAAGGTGGAATGATGATGATGATGATGATGATGATGATTAGTTTTCTCTGCGTCTATATCAAGGGATCTTTTTTTTTTTTTTTCTGCGCATGGAAGCCACAATTCTTTTTTCTTGCCTCGTGTCAGTATATTTTTCCATGACCTTTTCCTGGTTTTAGAATTGCATTTTTTTTTATCATGCTCTAGTTGAAACCACGTTTTTGTGGGCAGATTTCTTCCTTTCTCTCGGATATTTTGCGCTGAAGTTTACTTCATCCTATATTACCAGCTTTACGTATATAGGCTGTTACTTCAGTCGAATGAGAGGTACTTGCAGGCGTTATGTGGCTGTTCGCACTTAAAGATTGCTTCATGTTAGAGAAAGCATTTGTACTGTATTTCGTCGTAAAGGGAGTCATATAGGTCTGGCTTTGGAGTTTATTTTTCAGTGCCCGTTCTTTTTTTACCCATTTGGAGCTGGAGTGCTTCCCATAGCGGATTGATATTGACTTCGGTTACCAGATTAAAATATAAAAGTGCCCCAGCGTTCCCCTGGAGTTGTTACCACTTGACATATTTTTCCTGCATTTTCACTCCACTCATTTCACCTTGTTCCCCTAGACTCCTTCCTACGTACCTTACTCTCTTCTTACCTTCTCATTATCTAACCCGCCTATCCTTCTTCCATCGTGTCTCACCGCTTCGCCCTCGCTTCTAGTGTCTTGGGACTTATTTTCGTGAGCATAATAAGTTTTCAAAGCGCCTTATTCTCAGCGTTAGGTTTTACATCTTTCACTTTCTGCAGTATGGACATAGTTAGGGTAAATAGATACAAGAGAATGCTTACGTGTTATTTGCAGAGATAAAGTGACAAAGGAAGAGGTGCAAGTGGGCCTTTTTAACTTATATTAATATGGCCCCTTGCTCTCTCATTGTTCCCCTATCTCCCTTCTGACCTTCCCCCATCATCCTTCCCCTCTTATCTCCCTCTCATGCCTCCCTACCCTACGCCTCTCCCTATCTCCATCCTTCTCCATTCACCCCCTTATCTTTCTCTCCTCAAGCTGTCCTCGATCTTTTTACCCCCTACTCTCCTCCCCCCCACTTCCCTTCGGTACCTTTTTCTCCCCTTGTCCTCCACTAAATCTCGTTCCTTACTAGTTTCCCCTTCTGTATGGTCCTCCACACACACACACACACACACACACACACACACACACACACACACACACACACACACACACACACACACACACACACACACACACACACACACACACACACACACACACACACACACACACACACACACACACACACACACACACACACACACACACACACACACACACCACTACCCTCCTAACCTCTCTGTCTTTCCCTCTGTTCTCTATCCGTATAACCCATCTTTTCCTCCTTGATATTCCGTCTTATACCCACGTCCCTTTCTATATATTTTTTCTTCAGTGTCTCTGCCGGAATCGTCTCCATCTCTCCCCCTCCCTCATTCCCTCGCTTACCCTCTTACTATCTACCTCATTCTCCCCCATCTCCCTCTATCTCTCCCTTCCTTAACCCTCTCTTGTCTTTTCCTCCCGCACTCCCATTCCTCTCAGTCTCTCCTCCCCCTCCTGTCCCCCAGGCTCGCGTCTAAAGGGCCTTTCACAAGCTCTCTCGACAGCCCAGGGAGAATCTCATTTTGCTTTCGGTTCTCTTTGTCTCTGGAGCACCCGATAGTAATGGCCTCAACCTTTCAGACTCTCTCGTCCACCTCAAAGACTCGCGGATGTAAATTACGGAGTGGTCTTTCTCTCCCCCCTTTCCTCCTCTCTCTCTCTCTCTCTCTCTCTCTCTCTCTCTCTCTCTCTCTCTCTCTCTCTCTCTCTCTCTCTCTTTTTCCCTTTCTCTCTCTCTCTAACCTTGTCTGTAGTTCGGTCCTCCTTGTCCTGCTCTTCCCGTGTTCAAATGTCTTTCTCTTGATTTTTTTTTTTTCCACGTTTGTGCTTCGTGTCATCAATTGTTTTCCTTCTTGTCTTCGTCTAGCTCCCTGGCTCTCTCTCTGTGTCTCTCATTCTTTACCTGTAGCTCTGTATTCTCTCTCTCTCTTCCTCCTCTCACTCACTAATTCACTCACTCTCTTTATCCTGCCGCCACTGCTCTGAGGAAGCATAGACGCTGCGGTGGTGCTTCACATATTTAATTAACAGAGGGAAAACAGAGGGAGCAATTAAGAACAGCCTAGTGGGGACCTGACTCGGGGTGACGGAACAACAGGAACAGTAGCAGAACAGGAGCAGGCTGATAACAGTGACACGGAAGTAGTGCTACGTGGACAAACGGTCGCAAAACAGACGCAAAGATAGCAGGAACGGAAGGAACAGGCACATTATCTAACCTTAATCTAACCTTACCTAACCTAACCTAACCTAGCCTAGCCTAGCCTTACCAAACCAAACCAAACCAATCAAACCAGACCAATACAGACGAAACCAAACTTAATAAAACTAAACCAAACCGAACAAAGAACCAAACCAACCCAGATCCTGACCTAACCCAGCCTGAAAAACCAAACACGACCCAACCAAGCCAGACCAGAACCTAACCCAGTCTTAACCCCTAAGCCTAGGATAACGTAAGCTAACTTAACCTAGACACTCCTGGATGCAAAAAATGTCCACCTGGAGTCTAGTTAGGAAATTTGCTGTTGAGTATTAAAAGGAAGGACATGATGCATCAGTAACTACGTTGGTATAGAGAGAGACGAGATGCACGGGGGCAGAAACCAGATGTTGACGTGGCTGGTGACATGAGAGAGAGAGAGAGGGAGAGAGAGAGAGAGAGAGAGAGAGCGGAGATGGAATGTGTGGATGTGTGTATAAGAAAGACACAAATCAGAGAGAGGTAGCGGGAGAGAAAGCAAAATTAGAGAGAGTAAAAAAGAAAGATAAAAGACAGGTTCGTGATGACAGGTTACAGGCACACACTCAACCCTATTGCACACTTTCCCTCAATACCAATACCACAGAATCCTCGGTATCTTCGAAATTTCACTCTAAATGCCGGGACCCTGGAGTAATTCTTTGTCGCTCCAGTCCAGACACTGATGAAACGCACCCCAGACCAGGTCCTCCCCCAGCGTCAAAGGGTTCAGAAGGGTTCAAAAGAGGCTCATCTGGCCAAATCACCAAGCGGAGTTCCCCCCCTCCTCCCTTCAAAAAAAAAAAAAAAAAAAAAATAGTCTTGCTGTGTGGAACTGTGGGAGGTTTACGTAACTCGTGTTGTTTATTGTGTGTGTGTGTGTGTGTGTGTGTGTGTGTGTGTGTGTGTTTTCTCGTTTTTGTGCCTGTATGTATGTATATGCTTGATATATCATTGGCGTTTCTTCACCCTGTTGGTAATATTTTTTCTGTGTTCAAAATTTACACTATGGTTGATAATATGAGTATTTGTTAATGCATTGGTTTTCTCTGTGCTTGTTTTAATATTGCTTTTTTCTTTTCTTTTTACAGGTAAGTATTTTGCAGTGACGACGCCCGACCAAAGTGGGTTTTCCCAGGTGAGGAGAGAGTGTGAATAGGTGGGATGAGTGACACTTTGAAGGTGAGTGAAAGCAGGTTAGCAAGGAGAGGAGTTTTGAATGTGTGTGTGTGTGTGTGTGTGTGTGTGTGTGTGTGTGTGTGTGTGTGTGTGTGTGTGTGTGTGTGTGCTTATTCCAATATTTTAGCTGACAGTTAACTCTTTCATAGCAGTAATGTAATAAGAGGTAATACAATACAGTAATATCTGCAACTTATTCTGTTTTGGTCATTTGTGATGCGTGCAGTTCCCAGCAGAAGTAATATATATATATATATGAAATTATTATAAGTTACTCATGAGCTCTGAAGGTATTATTGGAAGCTAATTTTATCCTCTCCAGTTCATAAGGTCTTCCGTAACCTGTATTAAAATCGTTTAACTGTGTCAGCAATGAAATAAAAAGCGTCCTCGAGGTCAAGGGGTTAATGATCGTAAATGGAATGAAGTATTGTCATCAGCTCATTAAGCACGAGAGACCAGCTTAATAAAATCGTCAGGAGGAAGCACTTAAATACATCAGTATAGTAAATGAGGTACGTGACTCTGTTAATTAAAGGTGGCAGGTGGGTGGGTATATATCCTGACATTGCCACCACCTCGTCTCCTTTCCCCCCTTACCCTCAGTGCCCCCCTTCACGTCGTCTCCTCTCCCCCCCTACCCTCCAAGCCCCCTCCCCACCTTCTCTACTCCCTCCTCCTACCCTCCAAGCCCCCTTCCCACACTCACACATTGCTTGATGCGCGTCTTCTGCAGTGTCCGGCCTCCTATCTTGGGGTTCTTATCCTCCCGTGTCCAATCTCCCGCCTGTCATGTCCCGCACAGACGCGTCAGCAGCAGCAGCCAACACCAGCTTCTTGCCTGGCCTGAAGGGGGGGGGGGAGGGCGGTAGGGGGAGGGGGCAATGTGAGGGGGGGGTGGGCCCTGGTAATTAGCGGAGGAGCAGACGGAAACGTGTGGAAATTTTGTCCTCTCTCTTTCCCCCCCCCCCTTCTCCGGTTCTGATTATTATGCCTTTATGTTTTTTTTCCTTTGCCTTCAAATCCAGTGGATGTAATCGGGCCTTAATTAATTCCTGATCACGTCGTTCCAATTCTCTTCATTCTCCCCCCCCCCACCCACTCTACCCATTGGATATTGCTGAAGTCGTATTCTTATTGGCCCTGGAGATTTCTTAACATCCTCCTCAATGATTTCTTTTAGTCACTACGATATGGTGCGCAAAATAAATGGCTCAGGAAGTAGCGCAGCGAAGCCTCCGATGTCACCTAAAAAAATGGCCCTTAAAAATCTGAAATTGAAGCGATATTAAATACATACAAGAGCATATTAAGATGTATTTAAAATAAATCGCCAAGGAAGAGGTGCCACGAATCTCCTGTGCTACCAAGAATACTGGACTCAAAGATCCGTCTGAGTGGTCGTGATTAGTGCAAAGCGACAGCCATAAAGCCGTGGTGATAGCGTGGACCCACCCGCCTGGAAAGATAGCTCACAGCCGACCTTTTGGATGGCCTCCCTGACTCACGGATGGACGGACAGACGGACGGATAGTGCTGGATAGTCTGGGGCTCTCTGATGCGCGGGAGAGGTGGATGGTAGGGCGTACGGATGGTGACGGATAGTTGGTTGGATAGTGGGTGGATGGTGGACAGACAGACGGACGGATAGTGCTGGATAGTTTGGAGCTCTCTGGTGCGCGGGAGAGGTTGATTGTAGGGCATACGAATGGTGATGGATAGTTGGTTGAGTGGTGGGGTGGATGCGGATGTATGGATGGATAGTGGTGGACAGTTTTGAGGTCCTTGCCGAGGATTGGTTGGATTGTTGGGTGAAAGGTCGCACGTACAGTACGGATGGTGATGGATAGTTGGCTGGATAGTAGGTAGATAGTCGACTTATATTTAATTCCCCTACCACTAATGGATGGAGAGATAGAAGAACTGAAAGTGGTGGATAGTTTGGATATCTCTTTGGCTCGAGGGGGTTGGATAGTGGGTGGATAGATGGTCACCTTTCACTTGATTGCCCTACCACGGATGAATGGATAGATGGACGAGAGGGTGGTTGACGGTGGTGGATATCTGACCGTATTTTGCGCACGGGGAGGGTCTCGACGGAAAACCCGATATCAGGGGGGACAGAGGGATGATGGCTGGTTTTGGGTGGATGGAGACCGAACGAATAGAGAGAAAGATAAACTGGATGGGTAGATGGATGCTTGGCTGAACATTCCTGTGGGTGGAGAAAGGAGCAGTGTATGGAAGGAAAAGTGGATGATTAAATAGTTCGGTGGAGAGACGAGCTGGTGTTTAGTCGGGAAAGTAGCCAGACAGACTGAGGCACAGACTTATAAAAAATGATAAGTCAGATAGTTAACCGTAGTCGATGGATAGTCAACCTTCCCATTCACACAGAAGGGAGGAGGGCGGGGCGGTAGGGGGGAAAAGGAGGTCTCAGTAAGTAGCGAACTGCCTAGGATAGTTCATACAGAGGGACAGACAGACAGACAAATATGTAGTCAGATAGTCGTCTCTGGTACAAGGAAGGGAGAAACGAGGAGGGTCGTACTAGGTAGCGGATAGACGTGGGTGAATTAGACAGACACACAGACGAGTGAACAAATAGTCAGTCTTATAACGGATGGATAGTCAACCTACTCCGGCACACGGAAGGGCTTGACGAACAGGCATGGATAGATCAAACAGAAGTACACACGGATAGGCAAACGATTGGTCAGATAATTAACAGCAGCAGATGGATAGCCTTCTCTGGCATACGGAAGGGTTTGGCGAACAGACATGGACAGAACAAAAGGTACGCACGGATAGGTAAATGATCGGTCAGGTAGTTAATAACAGCGGATGGCTAGTGGACGGTAGGAAGGAGTAGGGGGGGTCTCACTCAGCAGCGGACGGACATGGATGGATACGATGGCATTATGAATTGTCAGGAGCGCCCTCAGAAAGTAATGGACGAAGCAGGACGCATTTATTCCACCATTATAGACTGACAGAGGTCGATGGCCGGGCGAGGACGAGAAGGGAGCGCCACACATACACACAGGTAATTTACATCAGCCGCGATATGAGTGTGTTTATGGATAACGTGAGAGTTTGTGGCCACTTCAGAGTTTGGAAATGGAATCAGGAGAGGGAGCGAAGGAGGGGTATGAGTCAGAAACCGGTGATGTGTGCTGTGTATCTTGAACATAAAAGAGATTTAAGTTGATGAAGGTTTAACAGCCCTCTCAAAGTGGCAGTGGAAAGCGGTGATATGGTGTGTATTACAAAAAAAATAATAGAATCAACTGGGATGGGTAGAAAGCAGTGATATGAATTGCAGCGATTTACAGTTGTTTTAGATCAAGCTTGATAAAACATTTAGAGCTGCCTTTGATTTCTTTGATAGGAAGCCACACCCAAGCTGAGTAAAATCATATGGAGGTACCAAGGAGAAAATAATTAACACTTAAAGGATAGAAGCAGTTATTATCAGAGTATATAAAAAAAATATTTATTTGCAGTTTTTATTTCCTGTCGCGGTACTCCATTGCAGTTCGCCAATCACCCCCATTCCTCCTTCCCCTCACTCCGTTCAACTCCCAGTAATATCAGTTTTCCTATCCACGTATCCCTACTCATCTAACCGTGCAATGGGGGACTTGGATATTAATTCGACTTTTGCGGGTCGTGTTCTACGAGAAAGTTGGGACTCAGTAAAAATTAACTCTCTACCGTAATGTATAAATGTTATCCTACTTCTTTTCCATTGTCCACATATTTACTCAACCGTAATATGTAACTGCTGTCCTACTAATTTTCCTTTGCATACTCTTATCGTCAACAACCGCACTGTAATGACGTAGTGTGAACCCCGACTGACCTGGCAAACGGACTGAAAGGTAGATAGAAAGTTGACGAGGAGCTGAAGGGAAGAAAAGGGGGGTCGCAGACATCATGAGGAAATTGCGCCTAAGTTTGAGTCGAAGTTAAGGGAGATTAGAGATTTGAGGTTAAGGTCAATGAAGAAAAAATTGTGTGTGTGTGTGTGTGTGTGTGTGTGTGTGTGTGTGTGTGTGTGTGTGTGTGTGTGTGTGTGTGAGAGAGAGAGAGAGAAAGAGACTAATGATCACATATTACTGCCCAAGCTACTTTCTTTCTGTTAATATATTTTGCCACTGACCTCTTGACATGTCTTGTTGTGTTTGAAACTATAATTTTTTACGCTCTCTCTCTCTCTCTCTCTCTCTCTCTCTCTCTCTCTCTCTCTCTCTCTCGTAGACACTGCACCTTCACGGCATCCCACTAGTGCACATTCCTAGGGATTTCACGTATGACTGAATAGAACGTGTTTTTTTTTTTTTTTTCATCCGAGTCATTCCTTCTTACTTACGAGTGATTGGTAGAATGGGCGGAATCGTATATATATATTTTCTCGAGAGAGAGAGAGAGAGAGAGAGAGAGAGAGAGAGAGAGAGAAGAGAATCGGTCAGGCAAGGGTGGTGTTAGTGTGGGCCAGTAGGGGAAGGGGATGGAGGAGTGGCAGTAGGAGGAGCAGCGGGCCTTTTCGAAGTCACATGAATCGGCCAATAATTTAGTCTAACAGGGACATAAATTCTTCCGGAGGGGTGTTTTAAGGAGGCCCA
Organism: Coenobita brevimanus; assembly: GCF_032717465.1. Taxonomy (NCBI): domain Eukaryota; kingdom Metazoa; phylum Arthropoda; class Malacostraca; order Decapoda; family Coenobitidae; genus Coenobita; species Coenobita brevimanus. Next base: position 5,294,022 of record NC_137005.1, on the reverse strand, counting down.
GGTAATTGTGACGGGAGCCATAAAACCCATCGGCCTCGTCATAACGCCTTGGACGCGGTCGAAGTCTCCCCGCTGCCGGCTAGCGAGCTTCGGAAGTTGGTAATGTTTATTGCCGCGGATCATGACACACACCGCCTCTCCTACTACCCCTCAGCCACCTCATACACATCTCTCTCCTTCACCACTAACCCCCGCAACCCCCCTCCCATTCACCCTTAATTTCCTTAACCCCTTTTCATCCCCAATACCCTCTATCCTCCCTTTAATCCCTAACTACCCTATTCTCACTCTTATCCCCACCTTTCTATTCGTTGGCGCTATTCTGTGCATTACAATCATGGTTCTCCCCTCATTCTCCCCCAATCTTGTATTGCCCCTTCACCCACAGCACCCCCCGAAACTCACTTCTTCACTTCCTACCCCTCCATGTTCCCACTTCCACACCCCACCGTCTCTCCTCGTCTGCGTTATTCTGTGGTTTGCCTTTATTGTCGCAAGTGCTCTCTGATTACACCGTCATTGCTACTGTTCTGTGCACCACTGTTGCCTTTTATATATATATAGATAGATAGATAGATAGATATATAGATATAGATAGATAGATAGATAGATATATTGCAAGTTTATTATATATATATATATATATATATATATATATATATATATATATATATATATATTGCAAGTTTATTCCCCTGGTATTGCTTTTGTAGCGTCTACCTTTGTTTCGGTTTCCTCTTCTAGTGTTATTGGAAGGTCCACCACTACCTTTCTTACTTCGTGTGTATTTGTCTTTGCCGTTGTTCTGTTCCTCATTGTCACTCTTGTGCCAGTACACAGATATTCATGTTATAGCTAGGTTTTTGCTTCTGTTTTACTGTTGTCTTTATCACTACCACTTTTTCTTCACCCACTCTTACTAAACCTCATTATTATCGTTACCTCCGTCATTTGGCATTGCAGCTTTTATATTATTGTACTGTTATTCCCACCTTCACAACCACTTCTCTTCTGTTACCCCCAACACTGCCCTGTTGTCACCACCACCTCCTCGTCTGCCTCCATTTCTGTCGGATCGGTATTATTTTCTCCTCCACTTTTTCCACCACTGTTCCTACCTCCATCACTGTTAGCCATCAGGGCAGTAGCATGCAACACCACGTTTTCTCTCTACCTTTTCCACCTCCATCACATACATTCACCACTGCCACGACCCTTAGTATTAATACTTCTTCACCACCACTCCTTTTGTTTCCATCAGAGATCACCATCACTTTTACGACATCCATTAACTGTGCTTTATCCTTTACACTCATTACTCTTCCTACCTCCTTCACCGATCACCGCTACGACAATGGCATCCAACACCACATTTTCTTATCCTCTAGCCTCTGCACCACTCATCCCACCTCCGTCACAGATCACCACCGCTGCCATAGCATCAATTACCAACACCACCATCCAGTACTCCTGCTTCCACCACTACCTCCCATACTGATTATCACAACCCCTACCATAACATCCATCACCAACACCACCACCATTACGTCCACCCGGCACCACCACATCCTCTATTGCCAGTGCCATCACCACCTTCATAAACACCATCGTCAGTACTCCCTTCGGCAGCAGTCCTATGAAATACTGCAGAAGCCGGATGTGTATTTAAAGATTATTGGTGGAGATTGTTGGAAAATACAAGGCTGATGAGAACTGATGGCAATAGGTGCATGAGTAGAGCTTGATTATTTTTTCATGGGATGAACAACTTTGCGGGTTTTAAGCCCTTTTGCATTTTATAAGATAGATAGATAGATAGATAGATGGCTAGATAGATAGATAGATAGATAGATATAGGCAGCTAGACAGATAGACAGGGTATGAATGTGTGTGCGAATTCGTAGATAGGTAGGTAGGCATGTAGATGGAAACGAGAGAGAGAGAGAGAGAGAGAGAGGGAGAGAGAGCGAGCAAATTATAAATGCTTTAAAAATATTGACGAAAATATAATGATGACAGACAGGGAAGACAGGAAAGGGAACCACATATTGACTATTGATAAAAATACCCTGTCATCATCCACTGTCACCAGAATACATAAAAATACACCAAGATACGTAAAATACAACAAGATACGTAAAATACACCAAGATACGTAAAATACAGCAAGATACGTAAAATACAGGCATACGGAGGTCAAGGCTAGAGCACTGTCCTGTCATGCTGTCATTCTGCTCTGTCACAGCCTGTCAGCTCTTCCGCCCGTCACCCTCCAACCTTCACTTTAAATCAGTCTCGTGTTTTCTCAGAACCGATGCTGCCAGAATAACAGGGTGTATAGATAGAGTGAGTGATAGATAGTTGATAGACATCTGGATAGATAGAATGATCGGCCAGATACATGGATAGATATAATGATGGTGAGAGGGAGGTATAGAGAAAACAGAAAATATGTTGATAGAGGAATAGATGGAATGATAGATAATAGGTGAAATAGATAATATGATTTCGGTGACAGATACACAAATCCAATTATAGTGGTACGTTTAATGCAATGCGAGAAGAAAAGGACTTCAGAATATAATTAATAATGCTATACAGCCGGTAATATTAGTTTTAGGTAGTCGACCTCTTATCAGATATGTATTGTAAATTTCTCGATACAGATAGGTACACTGATGATGATACAGTGATTAACAGGTAGATATAACGTTAGTCTTCAGGTAGCAATAGGTAAACAAAAAGCCCAACCTAGGGAACCAGTTGTATGGCGATTGATATACTGAATTCCGAATAATGATGACTGTGAACGACTTGTGTGTATGTATGAGACAGACAGACAGACAGACACACCCACACAGAGAGTGCTTCTTAGTGGGTGATGCTCATGACTCACTCATTAACCACCCAAGTTTAACGAGGGCCACAATTGTGAGTCATGGACCAAAGAGAGGCTCCTTAGTATATGCCACGCACTGCCTACCGACCAGTAAATTCTGTGGACTGCGCACCGCCTTCTGATTTGTGAACTAGGGCCTCATGGTAAATTGTGAACCACGCAACACCGAGTAATTAACCAGAAACGCCTTCATCATTTAGAATTCTGTGGACTTTCATTGCCTTTCAGATGCAATGGCTCGCTTATCATGTTAAATCCTGGTGTCTGCGCGCCACTAAGTAAATTTTATGCAAGACTGAGAAGGATGTCCAAAAATTACCTAGACCACGATATGCAGTTGTCGAGTTGCAATCTCAGGTCCCTTATTTCACCTATACTCGCAAACAGATGAAGGTTTAGTAGACCTTGCCGTATCTCATGATCAGGCTTAATATTGAGTGGACTGCTGGGTGTCAAAGAAATTCTGTAAAGCGTTCATCACGTTTTGAACATTTTTATTGCCATATAAGGTCTTGTGCGTTTGTTTGCCATGAGACATAGTTTGTGCAGAGAGAGAGAGAGAGAGAGAGAGAGACAGAGAGAGAGAGAGACGGAAATGAAATATGTAGGATCGAAAGTTAAAGAGTAAAGGAAAAGCAAGAATATGTGACATAGACTGAGAGTGGGAGAGGAAGGATAATTATTCATACAAAGCTCTAGATACTCTGCTAATTGTCCTCGTCTCCCTGAGTGCATGAACCCCCTCGATATGCTGACGTGTTTTACTCTTGATGGTTCCAGGCGTTGAGTTCAGCATTGGATAGCCTTTTCGAGTCGTAGGGGTTATACAGCCATCATTAACACCTTCACTACGAGATAAGGAGGATGAAATAGTGGTGGTTTGATTAGTATATGATGTCACCTTGTTGAAGATTTTTTTTTTTTTTTTTAATTAAGAAGGATTTGCATAGGATGGGATGGCTTCAAGGAATTGGGACTGAAATACACAAAGGTCTCGAGATCGATTCATCCATCCATCCATCCTCCATCCATTACTTAGTCGCTCATCCATCCGTCCATCCATCATCTATCCATTACCCATCCATCCATCCATCCATCCATCCATCCATCCATCCATCATCTATCCATTACCCATCCATCCATCCATCCATCACCTACAATCCATCCATCCATCCATCTCTGTGTGTGGGCCGTCCGAGAATAATTGCACGTGTCTCCGCCAGGGTGTTGTGTCTGATCCAATGGCCTTGATTCATTGGTGATATTACAGCTGGTGAGGAGGTGGAAGGGTGGTGGCGATTGAAAGGGAGGATGGGGAGAAGGAGCAAGGATACGTTAGTGATTGAACGAAGCACGGAAAGGAGGAAGAAACAAGGGAAGAATACGTGAACAGTTAGACAAGGAAACGATAATAAAGGAAAAAATCGTAAGAACAAAAGATGGAGGGAGATAAGTGAATGACGGAACTAAAAACGAACAAAATATATATATATATATTAAATGGGAAGGATACATGAGAAATTAAATAAAGAATGGACAGAAGGAAAGATGGCGACATAGAAGAAAAATGGAAGAAGGAAAGATTGAGAGAAGGATAACTGAAAGAAAGTCTTATATGGGTGACGAAAAGAATAAAATCAAAGATGGTGGAATGACAGGTGACTGACTGAACGAGGAATGAAAAAAAAAAAAGAAGGAAATGGAGGAAGGATGCGTAAGTGACTGAATGGTGAATGGAAGAAGGAAGGGTGGAGGAATGGTAAGTGATTGATTGAACGACACATGAGAGAGAGAGAGAGAGAGAGAGAGAGAGAGAGAGAGAGAGAGAGAGGGAGAGAGAGAGAGACAGAGTGATTTGACATGGTGAAAGGTGGGAATGGTATGACCGGAACGGGAATATAGAAGGGAGGAAATAAGACTGGTGAAAGGAAAGGAGGAAGGAAGGAAGGAAGAATGATGATAAATTGATGATATTACGAACGGTGGAGGGAGGGGGGGACGGGGAGGAGAAAGCGTGGAGGGAGGGAGAGAGGGAGATGGAGAGGAGATCTTAGAAAGGATGACTGAAGGACGAAGTGAATATGAGGGCAGTAAATTGCACAAGGAGAAGGTATGAAGGATGAGGGAGGGGAAGCGACAGGGATGACTGAGTGAGGGAGAGTTTGGTGGAGGGGGGAGGGAGGGAACAGGGGAGAAAGAGAGGAGCTTGGGGGTTGAGATCAGGGGGTGAGAGAGGGAGGGAGATCAGAGGGAAAGAAAAAATTCGAAGGGATGGGGGTGGAGGAGAGGAGGGTGTCAGCGTTGAAGAAGGAGAGGGAAGGAGTACGTAAGGAGACTAAAGGAAATAGCGGAAGTAGAAAATGCAGGCAGGTAAAGGGAGAACTAAAGAAGGAGGAGGAGGATTACATAGGATTACATTGGAAAGCAAACAGCAACAGACCTTATGGTCCTTTCGAGGCAGCTTGTTGCAGAGAAAACTATGACTACAAGATCTAACTCTTCATGCTGAAGGATAAGGATAGTAAAGCAAGAAGGCTCCCCCCACCACCAAACCCTCCAGGAAAAAATGAGAAAAACTACCATGCAGCATGGAAAAACTGACATGGAAATTTCATAGGAAAAACTGGAAAGGAAAAGTCACATTCTATAATACTTTGTCTATAAGCTACCCGATTGAGTGACCTGAAAGAGGAGGAGGAGGAGGAAGTTGAGATGAGAATGAGGGAGAAAGAGAGAATTGGGCATGTGGCAGGAGAGATAGAGATAGAGAGAGAGAGAGAGAGAGAGAGAGAGAGAGAAGAAAAATGGGGAAGCTGGGGGAGAAGAGAGAGGAGGACAGGAGAACGAGGATGAGGTAGAGAGTCAAACGAGTATAAAAAGGGGAACAGGAGAGGCAGCAGAGTAGAAAGAGGAGCAAGAGTGACAGGAGAAGAGGAGGAGGGGGGGGGAAGAGAAGGGTATAGGAGAGGTGGTAAAGGAGGAGGGGGTGGAAGAGAAGGGTATAGGAGAGGTGGTAAAGAAGGAGGGGGTGGGGTGAGACTAGCACAGACCCACGTGGGAGTGTCAGAGACGGATAGTGTTCTTCCCGTCAGTCTCGCAGTCACGGTTGGGGAAGCCAAATACAACAACATTAGGATAATCGATGGCACAGTTTTCACTCTTATGCTGATACATGACCGACTCTTAGGGCATCGAAAGAAGGTATCACTCAACCCTCCTCCCTCTCTCCCTCTCCCTCCCTGCCTCCCTTCCTTCCTCCCTCCCTCATCCAGCCGAACCCTGCATCTAAAAACGCCCTAACCCACAGGCAAACCCCCACCACCACCACCACCACCACCACCACCACCGATACTGCTCCCGTTTTATTGATGTTTGAGGCTCCCCTTTTCATGAGTGTATTTCTGTCCGTTCTCCCGGTCCACCTGTACGAGGAACATTGAATGCGTTTTTGCTTTAAGTGTGGGAGTAGGAAGTTGATTTATGGAGATGGGTGTAGTAGTAGTAGTAGTAATCCACGTGTTATTTTTTTTTTTTTAAGTGTAGGTAGTGGTTCTGGTGAGGCCAGTACGCTTACTATTGTGGCGGTGACCAGTGATGCGGTCCCCTTGGTGTGGTCCTTTCTTTGGTGCTGAAGCTGTCTTTTTTTACTCTCTCTCTCTCTCTCTCTCTCTCTCTCTCTCTCTCTCTCTCTCTCTCTCTCTCTCTCTCTCTCCAGTTTATTCTTGCCACCACCACCTAATTTTAGATCGTGTTAGGAAAGACGTCTCGTGCTAAAGGAGTTAGGTGTAGTCTTTCATTAACTCCCTTCATTAGGGGGGGTCTCTTCCGGGCTGAGTAAAATCGCAGAAAAGCAGAAAATCGTCTTGGTACGTATGAGGTGAATCAGATCTGGGAATTGCCAAGTGATAATATACTCGTAATTAAGAAAAAGACTTGGATACAATGAGAGTAAATTTCATAGTGAGAAAAAATATATATGATTATTTAATGAGATTTTTTGGTGACATCACAAGAGAAAAGGGTAATGATATGGATGAATTCAGCGAACCAAATTAGGAACAGTGAAGGGAGGTACACCCATGAATGAAATTTAAGGAAGAAAACTGTGGGTCTGGAGTTGGAGAGGTTGAGTAAGCCAATCTTGAGACGTTTATGCTGACGATTCTTTCAATGCTTTCACTGCACAAGACTCATAAGTTTGCAAAGAAGTAATTCCCTCCAACTTGCAGTTCCGCCGAGAGATTAATGAGATGGCGTTAGCGAGAGACGAGCCTCGGTGGGAGCGCTGACACGGAAGGAGGAAGACGAGAAGGAGACAGAGACGAAGAGAGAGGGAAGGAGGAGGATGAGCTGAGCATAGGAGATGTGGGGAGGAGACCTGAGAGTAGGACACGAGGCGTAGAGGTAGAAAGGAATGAAGAAGAGGTGGGAATGAAAGAAGAGTACGAGAGACAGACAGGGACGAAGAGAGGGGAAAGGAGGAGGATGAGCTAAGAACAGGAGACATGGAAGGGGTATGGAAGAAAAAATGAGTGAGGGAATAAAAAAATAAAGGAAAGAAGAGAGAGAGAGAGAGAGAGAGAGAGAGAGAGAGAGAGAGAGAGAGAAAGAGAGAGAGGACTAAATGGAATAGGACAACCAGGAGAGATGAAGAGACATAAAAAATAAAGAACGTGGAGAGGGTAGACAGGAGAGCTGGGAGTGAGAGAAGGATACTGAGAAAGAGTGGCAGTTGGAAAAGGTGTAAGAGAGTGGGAGGAGACGACGAAGAAGGGACACTTGAAGCTGAAGGGAGGTAATGGAACAGAAGCAGTGGCAGTAGAAGAGATGGATTAGGAGAGTGAGAGGAGAAGGACATGAAACGAAAAATGGGACAGCTTAATGGGTTCACTGAAGGACAGGGTTCAAGGAGAGACATTGAAAAAAGGGAATAGAGCGAAATTGAGAGATGAGCCAGGACAGACAGACAGACAGAAAAAAAGGGAAAAGAAAAAGGGAAAGCTGAGGAAGGAGAGCGCAAAAGGGAAGAACACCAGGACAGTGAAAGAAAGACGGGGAGGACAAGGAGAAGGGAAACTGAAAAAGGGACAAGCGAGAGAGTGAGGGAGAGAGAATAGGGGCGGGAGAGGGTCGGCAGGGGGCGTGTGCTGCCTCGTATAATCCAGCAGTTTCTCACCTGAGCCCCCACCTGGCACCGCTTCCCCTCACGGCCCACCACTTATGGCAATCTGGAAACACCTGGAACACCGCAATATCGGGCCGACCATGATCCCTGGACGCACGGAGGGGCAGTAAAACAGGGAAATGGTCGGGACGCGCGGGTCAAGGGGGCGGGTCAAGGAAACATCGTGGGTATTTGGGAAGACTCGCAGAAAACGCGGAAATAAATATGAACGGCCGGAAAAAATAAACCCGAGGAAAAGGGATGCCGTTTGGAGGAGGAGCAGGAGGACCAGTTGTTTGAGAAATAGTGTTCACGCAATATGCCTCTGAAGAGCTCCTGGGAGTGTCCAGTTTTGGGCCTTGAAAAGAATTATTATAGTTCGCCACTTTTACCTGCAGAGAACAAAAATGATAAACTTGCAAGGTTTCAGAGGGGCTGTAGAGAATAACTAAAAACAACTGACGATTTGAAGGAAGTGAAGGGAGAAGGATACTGTAACATGCTACGGGAACTTCGAGGCAAGGTGAGTGCAGTCTCAGAAAATAATTATAGTTATAACCCAAAAGAACAAAAAATTTATATTCACAAATTTCCTGATGAACTGTTGCAGAAAAATGGGATAAAAAAGAAGTGAAATATATATGACGATGTGACTTAGAAACAGAATGGATGGTATATCTAGAAAGACATGAAAGTTCAGCAATTTTACTTCGAAAGAACTAAAAAAGATAAATTTTACGGGGCTTTTGATGAGCTGAAGAGAAAAAGATAAGAGGATATGGCGGACAGAATTATAACTGACGGTGGAAGTCTGAGAGGCGTGGAAGGTGGGTAGAAAGGGAAAAGAAGTAGAGAAGATAATGCAGTAAGGATAATATCACAAGGTTTTTGATGAACTGTTGGGAAAAAAATGTCGATTAGAAGGAAGTAAAAGAGAGAAATACATCTGAGGGTGGAAGTCTCAGAGGCAGGAAGGGTGACATATTGAAAAGTCCACAAGTTATTCCTATATAAGCTTGTTTTATTATTATTTTTTTTGAGGTGTAGAGAGGAAAAAAATCGATTAGAAGGAAGTGAAAGACAGAAATATAACTGTCTGTCGAAGTCCGAGAGGAAGGATGGATGCCATATTAAAAAAAAAATTCAGGTTCTTTACACTTTTTTTTTTTAATGAGCTGTAGAGAGAGGAAAAAAATCGATTAGACGGAAGCGAAAGACAGAAATGAAACTGACGGTGGAAGTCTGAGAGGAATGGATGGGTGCCGTATCTCGTTCGTGGACGGGAGAGACGTGACAGGAGACGGGAACAGGGGATTATATAACAGAGAAGTGAGCGACAGAGGGCGGTGGGGCTGCGGACGTCTGTGGGACAAGGTGACGCAGAGAAGGGAGGCGGCGGGGGCTTAGTGGACAGAGGGGGATAGACGGGTATTGAGGCGATGGACAGGTAAAATCACCTGTGTCATCAGAGAGAGAGACAGAGAGAGAGAGAGAACCAGATTAATCGGGATGACTGGACGGATCTGAGGAAATCCAGCGGAGTGATATGACGGTGATTATTTTGAGTAATGTAATATTGCACGTTGACGGAGCGTTGTACCAGCACCCTGATGGAACACTGGACAGGAAATCACACAGACAGACAGACAGGAGGAGAGATGGAAGGGACGACAGGGGACTGACGAATGGAGGTGAAGAACATGGGGAGAATGACGGTGGGTGGGAGAGAACGAGAGGGAGTAAAATGTCACCTAGGAGAGAAAAGGAAGGGGTGATTGGGGAGTGACGAATGGAGAGGGAGAACAGGAAAAAATGACGATGGATGGGACAGATGGAAGGACGACCCGGTAATGACGAACGGAGAGGGAAAGCAGAGGACGAATGACGATGAATGGGAGAGGGTGAGAGGGAGGGCTCCTGTTTCCAAAGTGTTGTATAATGCTGTAGTTTCTCACCCGTCTGTGGTGGAGAGAGAGAGAGAGAGAGAGAGAGAGAGAGAGAGAGAGAGAATGTTTGTTGGACGAAATTGGTAAATAGCTGGTGTGTGTGCCCGGAAGAATATGGACAAATATAGGGTTATAAATCGAACGAAAATAGGAAAATATAAGGTGTCTTGGGCGAAATGGACGTATAAAGGAATTATTAGGATGAACACACGTGGAAGAAGTTGAAATATGGGAAATGAAATGGGAACTTGAAGAAATATGGGGACTGAAATGGGAACGTAGCAGAAATGGTTAAAATTATACGTACTGAAGAACTGTCAAATAGGAAAAGCGATGTACTGCCTGATTAAAGAGAATTAGGAGGGTTTTGAGAAGGCGAGCAATGTATGAGAGAAAAAAGCACTTGGAAGAATACAGAGACTAGGAATCTCATTATCATGCTTGGAGAGAACGATGTGTTAAAACTGATTAGATGAGAGCAAGAGATAACGTAATGAGAGCTGGGAGGAAATACGGAAGTAGCACAGAGGAAGTGAAATCAGGCAGGACTTAGAGAGAGAGAGAGAGTCCGTCGAGAAACGAAGCGAGGTACGAGAAACGAGCGACAAACACACGAGAAACCAGACAAAAGGAAATGAGGTGAGAGTGGATGCATGCAAGATGAAAGAAAAACCCAGTGATAGAGTGAGGGAGAGTGTGAGCGAGCGAGAGAGAGTTGGCGGAGAGTAATGTGGAAAAGTGTGGGGAATGAACTATGGGCCAAGGGAAAGATGGGCGAGAGGAGGGGGCGGACTGAGGAGAAACAGGAGAGAGAAGGCGAGAATAATGATATGGCAGTGGAAGCTTATGGGTTAATTAAGCTGGGAAGAAGGAAGGAAGAGCTGAATGCGGGAAGAGAGTGACGCTGAGAGTGAAGAGAGCACCAGGAGGAGGAGGAAGAGGAGGAAGTGTGTGTGCGTGTGTGTGGCTGAAAATGAGAGTGAATGTGAATGGCTAGGAGGAATCTGTAGAGAAAATGAGGGTGAGAGATGGTGATGATGATGATGATGATGATGGTGATAATGATGATGATGATGATGGTGGTGATGATGATGAGAGAGAGAGAGAGAGAGAGAGAGAGAGAGAGAGAGAGAGAGAGAGAGCTGGTTGAATGTAACTGTAGATGGCTGACAAAAGTAAGAATGAGTGATATGATAAGTATGAGAGACAAGTGAGAGGATGAAATCTAATAACTTAGTGTGAAAAGGTAGAAGAAAAATGTAGAATTAGTGTGAGAAATTGAAAGCAGGGTGAAGTGTGAGTGGAAAAGAAAGAACGGAAAATACGACAGCTAAACTTGAGAAAGCTAAAGAGAGAGAGAGAAAGCTAGAAAGTAGTAGAATAGACACAGTTCCTTCATGTCAGCTATTTGGAGATTTTTTCGTCCTTCTGCAATTTATTTCCCGTTACTCAGAGGCAGAATAAGACAGTGCTACGGTTTCACATCCTTCCCATAGCACTTCTTCGTGATTAGCACCATATTTTAGCGTGATAAACCACAACACTGACGATGGTGAGATGGCACTCTTACGCCTAGTTAAAGTGAACAGAGCATAGCTAGTGTGAAAGTGAGGGGAAGGAAGGTGAGATAGTTGAATATGCGGTAGGGGATGGAGGAGCCTCTGGAAATAGCTTGATAATGAAAGAACGGTGGAATATAAATGAAGGTGAGAGGAAAGAGAATATGATCACTGAATATGATAAAGAGGGAGAAGTAGCATAAGGAACTAGTGTGAAAGTGAGAGGAAGGAAAATTAATAGATGAACATGAGAGAGGAGAGGGGACGTATGGAAACCGTGAAAGTGAAAGCAGGGTGGAGTATGACCGAAAATGAGGGGAAAGAGTATATGATAGATGAATATGCTAAAAAGAAAAACTATATATACTGTGAATGAAAGACGATGGAAGCTCAGGTACAGGAATGTGAGAAAGGGCAAGACGAAAAAGTATATGGAAATTGTGCGAAAGTGAAAAGTAAGGTGGAATATGACTGAAAATTAAGAGGAAGAAACCTGACGGATTTGATCTTCTCCAGGAAGGAAATGAAAGGCGTTGGAGTGATATAAGGTGCCTGAAGGAGTCATGAAAGAATACGAGAGTAGGAATTAAACTTGGTGTGCAAGGAGAAGGAGGGAGATGAGACTGAGATGGAAGGAGGAGGAGGAGGAGGAGGAGAATAATTGTGTTGGTAGCAGGGGGAGAGTAGTAGTAGTAGTAGTAGTAGTAGTTTACGAGAGGAGCAAGAGGAGTAGATTGAAGATTATATAAAGAGGAGAGGGAGAGTGAGCTGGGAGTGCTTTGACAGATAAGAAAAAGAAGTGGGGAGAAGAGGAAAAGAATAGGAGCAAAAGAACAGGAGTAGGGTAAAGAGAAGAGAGGAAAGGAGAGAAGAGGAGAGGAGAGGAGAGAAGAGTGAAAGACAAAGAATAACAGAATGAAGAGGAGCGGGAGAAGAGGGAGAGTGAGTGCGGGGCGTTGTGATGGAGAAGAATGGAGAGGCATTAACTGGCTTGTTTAATACAGCACTACCTCAGGCTGGAAAATGTGCGGTAAATCATAGTGGCCACGGAGACAACACTGCTAATTCTGTGACGCTAGGGGGCGAGGGGTTCAGGCTTAGGTTCATAGGCTTGAGGGGTATAGGTGGGGGTTTGAGGGTGAAAGGGATTGAGGACGATGTGGATGTGAAGCTTAGAGGCAGAAGGAAATTTAGGTGTGAGGAGCGGTTTGAGGTAGAGTTGAGAGGTTAGTTTTTGATGAAGGGGTTGAAGGTTAGAGGTTAAGGAAAGCTGACGGGAATGGAAAGTTGAGGTTGGGAAGGGAGTCTTGGATATGGAGAGATTTGAAGATGAAAACCTTGAGATTGAGGGAGATTATAAGGTTGTCGGGGTTTGGATGAAAGTAGAACGGAGAAGGGCTGTGAGGATGAGGCGGACGTGGAGAAAAACTTTGTGGCTAGGAGTGTTGCGGAAAGGATATGAGGTTGAGAACTGAATCTAAGTTTGAGGGAAGACATAAGACTGCAGGTGGGAAAATGTGGAGATGAGGCGATATTTAGAGTGCGTTTTGAACTACGAGATTGAAGAAAGTGCCTGAAGTTGAGAAGTGAGTCTGGGGTTGAGTGAAGGAAGATGTCAGGCTTAGGAGGATCAAGGGGGACTTGGAATGAAGGGAATGAAGGAGGAACTGTGGGGTTACGAGAGGGTATATTCAGAGTTGGATACTTTGAAAGATATTGGACAGGAGATTGATGGATAGTCTCTAGTTAGTGGGGTTGAGAGGAGGTTAGAATTGGGTTAGTAGTTTGTACAGTGAGTAAGGTCTTAGAATTTTTAGCTTCTTCAGCCCGACGACTTTCTTTTTCATTCTCACTACTGCCTTTCGAGAGATGGTAAGGACGGAGCAACAAATATATTACCTTAACTTTGTGGTGTTAATTATATTCCGATGTTTTTTAGTTGCCTCCTATCTAATAGCATTGTTTTCTTACACACACACACACACACACACACACACAGTCATCACACTACAATACACAATGATACACTACTACCCGACGCTACACCACATTACACACACACTTTGTTGGTGGTAGAGGCTTTTGTGTGTGTGTGTGTGTGTGTGTGTGTGTGTGTGTGTGTGTGTGTGTGTGTGAGAGAGAGAGAGAGAGAGAGAGAGAGAGAGAGAGAGAGAGAGAGAGAGAGAGAGCAGGGGGGTCGTAGGGGAGAGGAAGAAGAAGGGAAGCAGAAGAAACCTGAGTGGCAGCGTTCTGAGTGCCACTTACTGTCAGCTCGGTGCCATCCCTCCCCATCAGTCACCCATCACCCGTCGCCCATACATCAACCACTGGGGCGCCCCTTACTCTCGCCCTTATTTCCCTTGGGTGTAAGGGCGGAGTTGTCGGGGGTTGTGGGAGGCTAGGGAGGGCGAATTGGGACTTTGAGCTCTACGTCTGGGTTGATTTAAGGGCGATAATGGCCAGTGGTGGAGGGGGAGGCCAGACGGTTTGCCCTCAGCGTGTCTGTTCGTTCGTCTGCAGCGTTGTCACATACGTCAAAAGGCGCCGTCTGATTTATAGAGTAATAAAAACATGTAATTAAAGTGAAGAGAAGGCGATGGGTGGCACTAGTGGGGAGGGGGGATTGGGTGAGTGAGGGGAATGGGAAAGGGTGGGTGGGCTGGTTTGAAAGAAGGAAAATAGGGGAAGGGAATAGTGGGGGGAGTTAGAGAAGGGGAGAGTAGGGGAGGTGTGGGGAGAAGGGGAAAAAGAGAGTTGGCTTAAAAAGGGATGGGCAGGATTGAAGGAAAGGATGGAAGAGGAGTAATGAGGGGGATTTGAAAAGCAGAAGTGAGAGACGTATTAAAGAAAGGAGGAAAAAAAGAGAGGAAGAAGAGAATGTTAAAGAAAAGAGAGGAGAGTAAGAGTAATGGGATTAGAAAAGGGAGAAGGTACGAAAATGCGAAAGAGAAAGGGGGAGAGGAAGAGTGAGAGAAATTAGAAAAGGGGAAGTGAAAGAGGTGTTACCGGAAGAGGAGGGAGAACAAAAGGACCAGGCATAAAAACGCCGTGTAGGGCTGCCTTGAAACAGAAGATGGGAGAGGAGAGCGAAAGAGATTAGAAAAAGACGAAGTAGGGAAAGAGTTACGGGAAGAAACGGGAAAGGTGAGTGGGGAGAGGAGAAGGGGAAGGGTGGGCTCAGAAATGGGTAGGCAGACGGGTGGGCAGGCTCGTAAAAGAGAAGAGGGGAGAGGAGGATAAGTGAGGGGAAGTAGAAACGGGGAAATGGGGATGTTAAAGGAAGAGAAAGATTGGGACGGGGAAGGGGGGAGGATAAAAAACGGGCATAGGGGCTTGAGAGAAAGGGGGAGACTAGGAGGAAGGGAAGAGGAAGCAGAAAAGGAGGAAAAGGGGAAGTGTTAGCGGAAGATGAGTGGGGAAGGGAGGGGAGGGAAAGGGAAGGGGAGAAGAAGAGGGTTGGCTCAAAAAACGAGACAATAGGAGCTGGAGAAGAGGAAGGGGTGGGCGCTATTTGTACTTTGAGCAGATGAAAGAGTTCAAAGGCTGTGCAGTGTGTACAGGAAGGAAATGAATATGAAAGACGGTAGAAACAAAGAAGGCTCTTGAAATTAACAGAAAGGATAATCATAAAAAGGGGGATGAGTACGTGAGTTGAAGTGTGTGAGGGGTGAGGTGCCTGAAAGAGTAAGGGGTGGGTGGGTGAAAGAGAGAGAGAGAGAGAGAGGTATGTGTGTGTGTGTGTGTGTGTGTGAAAGATGGAAGTGTGTGTGTGTGTGTGTTAGGGGAAGGGGGAGAGGAACATAACACACACACACACACACACACACACACACACACACACACACACACACACACCACAGCACCCTCCTCCATACACACCAGAACAGCCTTCCCCTAAACTCACCACAACATCCCCTCCCACATACAACACCCCCGAAACACACTCCAAAATCCCCCCCCACACACACACACACCACTGCATCCCCTTCTCCCTCCCGTGTCACAGACATACCACACCATCCCCTTCCCTCTCCCCTCCCACTCGGACACACCACTCGAACCTTGTCTACTTTCCCTCCCCCAACCACGCCGCACCACTTCCCCCTCCCTTCCACACGCACACCTACTCTTGCGGCCACTGTTTAGAGCCAGATGTACTGCTGGGCACCCAACTGCTTATGTACATCGTAGAATAAGGAAGGGAAAAGGGCCGAGGACAGTTTAGAGCTCCCGAAAGAAAAAATATTTGCTGTGTAACGATGGGGCTGCGTTTTCTGTTGTGGCCATAGCAGGGGCACTGTGTTCACTGGCACTGATAAATTCCGCCAAGTTAGGCCGAGCTAATATGGGTTTTCATTTGACTGATGTGGTGTCGCTTCGCCTTTGCCGTCGTGGCTCGGGTCAGCTTTGGGTGGGTGGGTGTATGTGTTTGGGGGTTTGTGTGTGTGGGGGGGGGTTGGTGTGTGTGTGTGTGGGGGGGGTTGGTGTGTGTGTGTGTGTGTGTGTGTGTGTTTGGGGGTTAGTGTTTGTGTGTGTGTGTGGGGGGGGTGTTTCTGGTTAGGATTGTTGTCGTCTGCTTGTCTGGAGTGGGTTGGGTCTGTTTGGGTGCGTGTGCGTGTTTTGATGTATTGTAGGTGTGACTGAATGTCTTCTGTTTGTCCTAGCTTGGATGTATGTGTGTGTGTGTGTGTGTGTGTGTGTGTGTGTTTAGCCTGAATGTGCTTCGTTCCGGTCCGTGTGCATGGATTTGCCTGCATACGCTCATGTTAGTTTGCATGTACCAGGGTCGGGCTATGTGTTCTGGCGAAGGAGGGAGGAATGAGTTGGGGGAGAGGGGAGGCGGGTCAGGTCCCCGAAGGCGTGCTATAGCGGGGTTGCCGACATCTGATGGATGGAGGGGACTCAAGGAGCTCTGCCTCTTTTCCTTCCATTGTCAGAGCCAGTTATGGGCGCATAAATCCCGGCCGGGCATCGAAAACGTCTTCCCCGCGAGATTTAGGCATGGCAGACTTGGTTTTCCGATACACGATACTGGAAATTGTTTTAAGGTGTAGATTCATCCCGCTTGTCCGGATGAAGACGCCTTACAATTCTTACACAGTGGGGAAAATTCAGGGCGGGCTGCTCCTCCTGCGTCTGGGTCTCCTTACTGGTGGGGAAGAAGGAGGGGGGGCAAGTTAGTGATGAGGGAAAATGGAGGAAGGGGAGGAAAATGTGAGGAAGGAGGGGAAAGAGAGAGATAAAATTGGGGAAGAATACAAGGAGGGGATAAAGAGAGGTGACATTGGGGAAGAAAGTGGAGTAATTTCGGGGTAAGTTCATGACGAGGGAAAACGAAGGCAGGGGAGGAAAATATGAGGAAAGAGGGGAAAAAGACAGGCTAGATCGGGGAAGAAAATAAAAAAAAGGTTAGGGTGAAGATAGTGAGGAGGATTGTGAGAAAAATAAAGGGAGGGGAGGAAACTGCGAGTAAAGGAGAGAGAAAGAGAGGAGAAGGAAAATTGGTGAAACAGTGGAAAAGGTTAGAGAATAAGGTTGAGGAGGGGAGGTACAGAGAGGGTAGTTAATGTGGCGAGAAGTGAAAGATATGGAAGGAATGGAGGAAACTGAAGAAAAAAGGGAAGAGAGAGGATAGGAGAACTTTGAGAAGAAAGCATGAAAGAGACCGAGAGATAACAGACCAAGAAATAAAGTACATCAAAAGAAGGAAGGAAGGACGAGAAGGCGATAGGGAAATGAGAAGGAATACGGAAGAAGGTTGGGTAGGGAGAGACGAGAGAGAATTAGTAAGGGAAGAGGTGGGAAGAATGGCGGGAGGGGAGGAAACTATGAGGAAGGTTAGGCGAGGAGAGAGAAAATTGGAGAATGAAGAAGAGAGGAGAATTAGAGAACTGGAGAGAGGATAAACTGTAAGATATGAAGGAAGGGGGAAGAGAAGGAACGCTGGGGACTGAACTGAAGAAGAGAGTAAGTGTGCCATCTCCTGACGATTATTTAACACATGCACTCCAGTGACGTACCGTACTTGTAAAATATATTCTTACTTCTGCGAGACGATTTTATTAAACTTAGGGAGAATTTTCGAACTGAAGGACGTAGGCATAGCGTTCTTTACTCCTTTCAGTACTAGAGATTCTTCTTGTGCTGAATAAAAGAATCCTCTAGTGTCGGGCTGTTAGAATTAAAAATATAGACCGTCGGATTGAAGGGATGAACTTTGATGAAATCTGTCCAAGTGTATGAGTTAGAAACTATCTCCATTAAACTCTTCTGCTATGGGTGCTGGAGAGGGAAGCCTTCGTTTGGTGGCACTGATATGATCGGGCGGCTCCCCTGGCTGACAATACAAGCGTTCCTCACCTCCCTTCCTGTCCCCCGAAAGGAGGATGGTGAATTACAGCAGAAGGGTAGTTTCAGCCTCAGTTCCACGGGGTTCACATGCATATGAATTTGGGAATACAGCTACGACCTTGCAACTACTGTACTTCTCAGCAGTGAAAAGGCTCCCCGAAGCCATATCAAACATTGAGATGACAAGAATAAAAGGAGAAAAAGACGTCATCGCAATGAATGGGGTTAATATCAGAATTTCTTGACCTTATAACGCTCTCACTCCTTTGCCTAGACAGTTTGCTATTTAGATGTTAATGCGCCTCTTATGGCTGAGTTTGGCTTACTCTATTTTGTAATGTTCTGTCTCTGTATTGTAGTTATTTCGTAAGTGCTTATGTATCTGCCGTCTTGTGTATTATCTGTATGCTCCTGTGAACCCTCTTTATATAGGAGTACCTGTAGTATTTCTGTAATTGTTTTTCTCTGCTCCATCTGTGTGCTTTTGTTAATTCTCTCATGGTTAGGACTATTGTATTTTACTGCAGCTAACGTCAGACAATTTTATTCTGCTGACGGAGAATACGGAAGCCTGAGTAATGTTTTCTCGTTGTATTGTTGTTTGTTTGCATTTATTCTCGTCTGTTATTTCCCTCATCCCCCATTTTCCTTTTGCTAATATTCCTCTTCTTTTCTCGTTACAGGTAAGTGTTCTGAAGATGCCGGACAAAAGTAGGTGTTGGCAGGCGAGTGTGGGCAGAGGAGAGAGTGAGCACAGGGTAAGAAGAGTTGGGAAGGTGTTGGGGAAAGTGTAGGTGAGGGAACTTCTTTCAAGGCTAAGTGCGCTGAGTTGGTTTGAGTGCTGTTTAGGTGCATAAGAGGGAGTTGTGTGTAAATAAGTTTTGGAAGTGAGTGCTTGAGTGAGAAAATCCTGTGTGTAGCTGAGTGTCTGGAAGTGGATGAGAACTAGCGAGTGAGTGAAAGGGAAAGTGTATTTTTAGGGTAGGTGTAGGTGGGGTGTGTTGAGAATAGTTTATAGATGAGGGTGTGTGTGTGTGTGTGTGTGTGTGTGTGTGTGTGTGTGTGTTTTATTAGCTGAGTGTTGTGTGTTGTAAAGCGAAAGGGAAGATGTTCTGAAGGGTATTTTCAAGCTGTGTTTTGATGTGAGCTGTGAAGGTGGGTAAGAGTTTCGTGGGGTGAGGAATGTTTGGAAGTGTGAGTGCGAAGGTACGGTAGTGGTTGCAGGGTAGGATGAGGGCGTGGCGCATGATAATAGAGAGTGCAGATTGAGTCTGAGTGTGAGTATACTGATATGATGGTGGTGGTAGGTTAGAGTGAGGTGGTAGTGTGGGTTAGTAAGGGGAGAGTGCAGGCTGAGTGTGGAGACAGGGGTGATGGAATGAGGATGTTAGTGGAGAATGTGGGTGAACGTGTTGGCGGGGACAGAAGTTGTAGGGAAGAGTAAGAAAGTGTGTGGGTTTGGGTGAAGAGTACAAGATGAGCACTTTTTTTTTTTTTTTTTTTTTAATCTAGGTGAAGATGCACTTGACAGATTGGTGATGTTTGGCTGAATGCAACATGTCCGAATAATATTTTTGTATTTGGGTGAGTAAATAAGTTTCGATTCACATTACCGACAATTATTTGAAATACAACGATGTTATTCGGACGTGTTGCATTCACCCAATCATCACCAACCTGTCAAGTGCATCTTCGCCTCAATTAAAAAAAAAAAATGAGTATAGAGTGAGGGCGGAGGGTGTGTAAGTGTGGTGGTGGCAGTGTAGGTGAGTATGTGTGTAAGTGATGAATGCAATTGAGTGAGTGTGGGGATGTGTGGAGATTGCAGAGGAGAACTGGTGGTAGTGATGGTGGTGGAAGTGAGGATGAAGTATGTGAGTAGAGTGCAAGGGAGTGAGTTGGTGGGAGTGGAAAGTGCATTTATAAAAACTGGTGGTATTGGTGGTGGTGGTGATGGAGATAACGAGAGTGCATTTGACTGTGGTGGAGGCGAGATTGAGGGAGTGAATGAGGAGAGCAATTGAGCGTCCTGGTGCTGGTGGTGAAGAGATTGAGGGAGTGAGTGGAGAGTGCAGTTGCGTGTGGTGGTGGTGAGAGTCATGTGAGGAGTGGTGATCCCAGTATGGCAGCTGTGGGTCAGGTCTGAGGAGGGTCGTGACGAGTGTGGTGAGAGGCCACGCTGGTGATATTAACTTCTATCATTAACCCACAAAGACAGCTACGTGTTGAAGCTCACCTGACAACTTTTTTCATTTATTTTATTGTGACATGACTTTGAAACCTTTGCGACATGACTTCTTTATAGCTTCGTGACAACGTTTTAATTCCTTTTGAGACGACCACTTTTTATTTATTGTGTATGACGTGGCTATTTGCATTGTATCTTGGCTGCTTTTATTTTATTTTTTGTGGCGACCAGTTTTTCTTTATTTTTGTGAAGACCTGATTGCTTTATTACATGACTACGTTTTATGTGACGAGCTTATTGACGATTTGTGATATGACCATTTTTTGTATCATGACTTGTATGGCTCTGTGATAGGACCAGATTTATTCTATTTTATGACACGATAAAATATTTATTTCTCTATGCCAAATTTTTTAAAATTACTGTTGACTTAATTACTTTTTTTTTTCACTGCATTATAACGGCGATTTTTTATTCTGTTGAGGCTGCCCCTAGACGGCTTTATTCAACCAAGGAGTAATGTGTCGAAGGGAGGGGTTAAAAAGAACATGTAATAAATCTATAAGAAATATGATTAATAGGAACGGGTAATATTGGCTTTGGCGTGTTTTAGACAGTCACTACAATAACGAAATTTATTATTATACTTTGGTCACCTCCAGACAGGTTTCATCAGTTAAGGATTGGCTTCTTAAACTATAAAGGTTAATAACAATCCTCGCTTAGATTGGAAGGGACTTTGTGAGAATTGTTATTAGAGCAAAAGAGGCCAGGAGAGAATTACAAGGACTGGTGATAGAGCTTACAAGAACTACATATGGTCACTTAAAAGCCAGTACTTATGTTGATAGAAATTCCACACACACACACACACACACACACACACACACACACACACACACACACACACACACACACACACACACACACACACACACACACACACACACACACACACACACACACACACACACACACACACACACACACACACACACACACACAGTGGCCCTGCGCCGTGGCCTCCCCGCACACTCAGGTGACAAATGCGGTGGTCAGGACGGGAGGACGGGCGGGCAGAGGCCAGGAACCGACCACCTGAGCCCCGCCGTCTCCTGCATACACAACCCACGCTAATTTTTCTCGCAGGGGGGCTTGCCGTCTGGGGCCCCCTCCCCCTGTCTCTTCTGCGCCCCCCTCGACCCTCGTTCCCCTCTTGCTCGTCCTCCTTCCATTACTGCCCCCCTTTCCAGCGATCCCTCTAACATCCTGTCTTTCCTTTCCAACCTCCTCTACCATTTTTCTGCTCTTCTTTCATCCCTTCTGCCGTCTACCTACCCCCCACCCCTAGCCCATTCACCGCTTTTGCTTCCTCTCCATCCCCATCCCAGCTGCCATTTCAGCCTCCTCTGCTTCCCTCCTGATTCTCCTTCCACCATTAGCCTTTCTTCTACTCCACCTTCCTCTGCCAGGCCCCACACCCTTTCCTGCTGCTGCTGCTGCTTCTGCTTCTGTGAGGGGCGTTTATTGTGTCTCCCTCCTCCTTACTCCCCTCCCCAATTTCTCCCTTTTGTTCTTCTTGTTTCGTCTTTCCTCTTTGTCCTTGTCTTGCCACTGTCTGTCCCCCTTCTCTTACCCTCTGGCTTCCTTCACTTACCCCATCCCCCAGTTTTCTGATGTCTTTTTCTTGTTTCATGTTCCTTCATTCTTGTCTTTATTTACACCCATTTTTTCATTTTCCCTTTCTCATCTTTCTCATTGAATCTTCTTTCTTCTTACCTACTTCTCTCTGTTAGTCTCCTCATTCCGCTTACCTCTTTATCTGTCCTCTTCTCTTCCCTTCCCCCTCTTCTCTCCTCTCTCAGTTCTTCCCTTTAAGCTTCAATCTCTCTTCTCCCTCCTCTCCTTTCCCCAGTTCATCTCCCATTCCCCCCCCCTCGCCCCGTTTTTCTTTCTCTCTCTCCTTTCCATCCCCCTTTCTCTCCCTGCCTCTCTCTCTCCTTCCGCCTTTGATCTCATTCTCTGTCCTTCTTTACGTCTTTCCATTCTCTCCCTTTTCCTGTTTGTTCTGTTGCCTTCTTCCTGCACTGCTGAGTGATTCGTCTTGCTTGTCTAGTATTTTCATTCTCTCTCTCTCTCTCTCTCTCTCTCTCTCTCTCTCTCTCTCTCTCTCTCTCTCTCTCTCTCTCTCTCTCTCTCTCTCGTGTGTGTGTGTGTGTGTGTGTGTGTGAGTGTGATCCTCCTTCTGTAAGTAACCTTCGTAATACATCCCATCCCATCCACTTCTCTTTCCTCTTTTCCTCTATCCCTCTTTCCCTTATCATCCCTCCAACCCAAACTCCTGCTTCTCCTTCCTCCCCCCTTTCCTCCCTTGCACACACTCTCTTTCTAGCTATCTCTCTCTCTCTTTCTTGCTCTCTGCTCCTCCCCTGGGTAGACTTACTCTCACAGATTACTCAGTGCCTCGCCAAGGACTCCCGGACTTACGTAGCGGGACCCGAGTTGGTGTTTATTTTCATTTGTCAGCTGGGAGGGACCTGGTAGCAGTGTGGATCAGCTGGTTGTGTGACTGAGGTGGTATTGTTACACCAGTGAGATGCATACGGAAAGATTAACCCCTTCACTTCAAGGACGTAATGTAGTTTTTTTTATTTTTTTATTACCCTCAAAATATTTAGTTCAGCTTAGGATTGACGTCATTTGGTAGTAACAGGAATGAAATAGGAAGTGAGAATGAGGAGAGAGATCAAGAATGAGGATTGACTTCATTTAGTAGTAACAAGAATGAAATAGGAAATGAAACTGAGGGGAGAATGAGGAGAGAGATGATGAATGAGTGTAAGGTGCATGAGGATGGGCGGTTGAGTTGATAAGAACCCCCAGAGAATGAAAGGTTAACAGAGAAAGATTATTTCTGTGCAACTGAGAGGAGAATGCGGGGAGGAAAATTAATAATGAAATAAAATAACGAAGCTGGACCAAAGGAAGTCTCTGAGGGAGTGAAATGTTAGCAAAGAAAGTGAATAAACGTAAGAGTGAGAACAGAGTAAGGATAGGACGACCAATGATGAAATAGAAGGCTAAAGTGCAAGAGTGCATGAGGGAGGACGGCTGGGATTGACGGGAGGGAGTGGTGGTGATGAGTGGTGATAATGGAGATTGGAGAATGTTTTTGTTGCGGTCCCCACGGATGGACTCTTGGCTTGGGTGTCAGGCAATAAATAGATGAATAGATGAATGGACCTGCCCGACAGCTTTAATGAAGAAGGAAGAGGTGATTATAAAAATAGCTTTAATTGAAAGTAATTTAGTCTTGCTTAGAATTGGCGGGTGCATTAAAAAGATGACTCTTAGAAGAAGGGAATCGATTGCTAAGCATAATAGAATCGTCTTTTGTTTACCAGAAAAAATTCGGATTCTCACTTCCAGAAAGATTTATTGGGAGACAGTTTTTATCTGGCATTGGACAGGTTTCTCAAGTGTTTATATATGGCTGAGGTAATGATAGGGAAAAGGTAATTGTGTGATAAGAAAATAATTTAGCTAAAGGTTACATAATCTATAGTGTTGGTGGTAGCAGAGAAAAGGCAGGATCTTAGGGAAGTAGTGGCGAGAAGTTGCTTGTGTACTAAAACGTAAAGTCTCTGGCAGAAAGTAAGGTAAATCTGGGTTGTGTTAGCTGTAGCACAAAAAACCCCAAGAAAGAACTCAGGTTAATGAAAGTGATGATTAATTTAGATGAAGCTCTCAAAGGGGGGGATGGGAGTAAAGAGCAAGGTGAAGAAAGGGGAGGGGGAGGAGGAAGGGGGAAAGGGGGAGGGGTACTAGTGCTGTGTGAAGGTGAAGTGGAGGACCCTCTGAGTATAAGACGCTGGTGATTAATGATAGGACAGAGTGACGTAGTGTTTGGAGGTCCCTGTCGACACTTGCTCCAACGACCTGGCCTGTTTTCTTTCTAATGCAGCGGCGGTGATGGGTAGGTCCATTTTAAGAGGTGATTTGGTATATGAATTTTGTCAGGAATGTTTGGTAGATAAATGGTAAGTAATGATGGGTTAGTACATTCTAAAGAGACGAATAGTAGAGGAAACTTAAAAAGATTATTTGGTATGTGAGTTTTGGCAGGAAAGGTAAATGGTAAAGAGGTGATGGATTGGTACATTTTAAGAGGTGATTGGTAGCGTTCATATGAAGGTATTTGGTAGGGGGAATTCTGGGAGATGATTTGGTATGTGAATCTTGGTAGAAATTTGGTAAGTTAATGTCAGCTTGTGATAAGTAAGGATTCATGCAAAGGGAAGACTGATTGGTATAAAGATGATTGTGAATGAACATATAGAGATGATTAATAGATTGACTTTTCAGAGAGGCTTGGTATGTGAGTTTTGGTAGGAATGGTTGGTTGATAAATTGTAAGGGATGATTGGCTGAAATTCGTACATTGGGGGTGGCTGGTAGGGAGGTGCATATTGAGAGAAAGAATATGGAGCTTTAAGAGACAGTGAGTTAGTTATGCTAGGAATGTGTCGATGAAATATAAAATTATGGTAATCTTTCGTAATAGTTGGCGGTAATGGGTAAGAGAGACGTCTGTGAAAGTGAATGTTGGCAATGGTATATGTAGGGGTGGTAGTGTCAGTAATGGTGTGGATAGGAATGGTAGTGGTAATTGTGGTTGTAGGAGTGGTAGTGTCAGTAATGGTGTGGATAGGAATGGTAGTGGTAATTGTGGTTGTAGGAGTGGTAGGGTCAGTAATGGTGTGGATAGGAATGGTAGTGGTAATTGTGGTTGTAGGAGTGGTAGTGTCAGTAATGGTGTGGATAGGAATGGTAGTGGTAGTTACGGTTGACAGCTGTGAAAATGGCAGTGTTGGTAATCATGTGTATAGGGGTGGTAATGGTAGTAATGGTATGGACATGAAAGATAATGGTAGTTACTTTATGTGTGGGAATGGCCTTGTTATTAATGGTGTTTGTGTGAATGGTAGTGGTCTTGTAGATTTTCAAAATAATTGGTATATTGTTGGAAATTGTAAGCGCTAGAGGTTCAACGCGTCAAAATTATATCTTGGTTTCGTATTTTTCGTAATTGTATCTGTGGTGTGGGTAGGAAAGAGGGTCATATTATAGTATGAGTATGGATAGAGGCCGGAGAGCTTTGTGGCCGTGCGGGATCTGATGGTGATGTCCCCTGGGCCGGGATGTGACGTCGGGATTATGTTGAGTGTTTACCATCCCTGGGCGACGGACGACGCGCCTGGCCCTCGGAGGGGATCGAGTTTTAGTGCATTTTTTTTTGTTTTGTTTTTTTATGTCTGGCTGGCGTCACAGGGGAGGATTCCTTGTCGTTTCTCAGTGTAGTTGAAGGGAGAAGGACGTGAGAACTTGGCGAAAAGACATCTAAAATTAAAGGGAAAACGACAGGAGGAGGTAAATGGAGGACGACATGAATAGTAGAATGGAGAATGACAAGGTTAGTTGAAGGGGGAACGAAATGAGAAGTTTAAGAGTCGAAGGAAGAACGACACGTGGAGTTGCAGGGAAAATGAGGCGAGAAAGAAGACCATGTGATTAGCTCAAAGGAAAACAAGAAATAGAATTGAGGGAGAATGACAAGATGAGTTGAAGGAAGAGTTCAAAGAAGAACGATAAGGGGGCTGAAGGGAAAACAAGGCGAGAAGGGAGACGGCGTGATTACTTGTGAGGGAAAAACACAGTGAGTTGAAGCGACACCCCAAACTTTCCACCCTCAAAATGTTGGTGTTGGTGCGGGGGTGTTTTGACTGTGGGCCCGGGGTGGTGGCGGTGTAAATCAGGCTTCAGGAATACCTCGTCTGTCACCGCCCTCGTCTCTCCTCTCCCCGCTGTTGCTGCTGTTGCCTCTTGCTTTGACGCTTGGCACTGACCTGGCACCTTTTATCACTCCTCCACACATATCTCTTGCTTCTCTTTTTATCACTCCACACATCGCTCTTTCTCTTCTTTTTATCACTTCTCCACACATCTCTCCTTCTTTTCTCTTCGCTTCGTCTTTTTTCTTAACTATCACACACACACACACACACACACACACACACACACACACACACACACACACACACACACACACACACACACACACACACACACACACACACACACACACACACACACACACACACTCTTCAAGTTTATGTAGTTTCATATTTTGTGCTCGTCCACGTTCTCCTTATGCCTCACTCGCATTTGTCCTCTTTTCTTCCTCCCGTTTTCCTCATGTTTCTTGTCATCTCCCATCCGCTTCCAGACCTTTTCTCTCTCTCTCTCTCTCTCTCTCTCTCTCTCTCTCTCTCTCTCTCTCATTTCTCCTCTTCTATCCTTCACTCCCTTCCTCCTTCCTTTTTTTTTTATTTTTGTCTCCCTCCCCCACCACTCCCTCCTACCTCTTCCTCCCTCACTGACCCCTCCGCTCTCTTTACCTCTTTTCTTTCCTTTCCTCCCTCCCTTTACCCATTTCTTCCCCCCTTCCCTCTCCCTTTCCTTATCACCCTCCACACACCTCTCCTTCTGCCCTTCTTCTATCCCCATCACCTCTGCTTTCTGTACCTCTCCTCTTCCTTCGATCCTTCCTCCCTCCCTCCCTCCCTCCCTCTCTACCCTTTCCCCTCCTTCTTCCATCTCTCTCTCTACCATATCCCCTCCTCCCTCTTTCCTCTCTTTATCGCTCTCCCCACACCCCTCCCCTGCCCCTCACCCGGGACGTCAACACAAGAGGATCAAAGCTTCGGATCTTCGCCACTGACACGCTGACGACAGGGGCTAGGCTAGGGGGCTGGCCGGGTGCTGACTCACCCTCCCGACTGACGCTGACTGACGTGCGCAGACCGGAGCGTGACTCAGCCCGTAATGCGCATCCATAGTCAGCTCTCCCCCCCTCCCCCCAAACTGCCTCATTAACCCAGCCGCATGACAGTAACAAGATGGCTGCCTTTCACGTTCTTGACCTCCACGGGTGATGGGCGAAGGTGCTGATTCCGCCTGACCTTGTGAGGCTTCTGACACCACATGACCCTTTGGGGAAATTACTGACTCCCTCTGACCTCCTGACTAATATCCTGACCTCTTTTGACTCCCTGACGACATCTTAAGCTCATCATAACTCCTGATTAAATTCCTAAATCTCTATCACTTCCAGACTAAACTCTCGACTCTGCTCTGCTTCCTGACGAAACTCTACTCATTCTCAGATATGGTGCCTCCATCTAAAATCATGACTCCGGTTTACCTCTTGATGAATCTGTGAAAATTTTCTGTCTACTCTCCTGAAAAAGCTCCTGACATCCTGTAATTTCCTGACAAAGTTCTTAACTCTCTCTCTCTCGTTTTCTGACCTCCTGACACTCTCTACAACTCCCTAACTCCCCCTGACCCACTGACGAAACAGCTGCCGATCCCGGTGACGAACAGGCCGCATAGCTGTTGTCCACACTGCGGCGGACGGAGTGACAGTGGACGGGATGAACGCCGCTGCTGACAGGTGGGTCGACCCGCTGTGTGACGGTGACGGAGGGGTGACGGAGGGAGCGAGGTGGGGTGACGGTGACTGTGATGGAGGGAGGTGGACAGACGGTGAGCAACGTGACGGGTATGAGGTGACAGGCTCGGGTGGTGGAGGGTGACGACGCCTGTGATCCTAGTGTCAACAGCCCGAGTCACGCCACACATTACCTGCGTGTCGTAACTTCTCACATCACCTTCATAAGTGTCAACTGGTGAAAGGGTCGCTTCTCTTAGAACCATAAGCTTAAATTTCTTTGATCACTTACGACTACTTTTACGATACATAGTACATTAGAAAAAGAATTATCCGTAATAAATGCAAGACTGTCTGAAAAAGAACCGTACCTTTGCAATTTTCGTCAGTGCACCTTTAAAATAAACATTAGTTGCTGCACATTTTAAACATTGTATCAGACATCCATTATAGAGCATATCAAGGAGCATAGGTGCGAGGAAAATGCCTCCAAGCCCTCCCAGCACACCAATTTGCCTTCCTTCACTTCTCTTTATCCTCCCACCCGTTCTTGGTCTACGTCTCTTCATTCTCTCGTCACTTTTCCCAGTATAGACAAATACGGTAAAGCCCTCCCATGCGATGACGTCTTGTATTCTCTAGGCCCAGACGATAATATTCAGCTTAGTGAAGGAGGGTAAAGAAAAACCCTCAAGACACCTTAACCTTTCTCTCACATCCACCTCGACTGAACCCAATAATTCCATCCTGGTAGTTTGGTACATGACACCTTAATTCAGTGAGGCCTTTTTTTTTTTTTTTTTGCCTGCCGGTAATGAAGCGGGGAGGGCGTCTTCTTGCCTAATTTAAGATGCTTGGAAATTGGAGCCGGCGCCGCCCCTGCTGTCCCGAAGAGGCGTATGGAAAAAATACATACACAGACAGGGAAGGTTTGTATCTCTTTCAGTGCGGGGGAAATTTGAAAGTGAGGGTTTAATTTACTTTGGTTTGATGTGGATAGTGATGGTTCGACACGATTGATTGATTGATTGATTGAGAGAGAGAGAGAGAGAGAGAGAGAGAGAGAGAGAGAGAGAGAGACGAAAACACTCTCGATAGTGAGTGGCGATAAATTAAAAGTGTCCAGTGATAAGAAACAGCACTTGCAGATGGCATTGAATCTTGGTTGCCCAGTGAAACAAGTCAGAATTGGCTGATGAAGTCTTGTGAAACAGCGAAATCCCTAAATGAAAAGTGAAGCGAGATTGTTTGTTGAGACGAATCAGCATCGAAAGGAAAATGGTATGAGCTAAGACTGCCCTGTGAGACACAAAAATTGGCCAGTGAGACGAGTGAGCTGAGATTATCTAGTTAGACGAAGGAACCGCAGGAGGACGAGGAAGAACAGGAGGAGGAGGAGAAGGAAGAAAAAAAGGAGGAGAAGGAGGAGCAGGGAGTAGATCGTAAGAGGAGGAGAAAGAGGAGAAGGAGGAGAAGAACTGTGTAAGTCTCGTCAGTACCCCATAACTTTCGGGGCACGGGGCATAAACTCTCCTAATTCGCCCCCCATTGTTGCGTTGGGCATGCTGGGCTGGAAAATGCAGTATATTAAGTTTGCTTTATCACCCCAGCCTCTGTGATTAAGGAAAGGAAAAAAGTATCGTCCTCAATGCGCCTTCCATCACAACCCGGTAATAAATGACATCGGTAGCTTCATTGTGGGCGGGCTGGATGGATGGTGGGTGGGGATGGATGGGTGGCAAGGTGCGTGGACGGTGGGTGGGAGGGGATAGATGGCTGGAAGGGTGGGTTGACGATGGGCGGTGGGTTGAAGTGTAGGGGGATGGGTGGATGGAAGGTTGGATGTGTGGAAGGGTGGGTGGACGGTGGGTGGCTGGTTGAAGGGTGGGTGAGTGCGAGGGGATGGGTGGATGGAAGAGTGGAAGATGATTGGATGGGGGGGGGATTGTGATTGGAGCGAAGGACGGAAGGCTGGTGGTTGGGTGCAAGGACGGAAGTGTGGGGGTTGGGAGGAGGGGGAAGCTATGATATGTGGGAGGGTGAGTGGTGATGAAAGGGTGGATTGGTTAAATGAATGGAAAGGTAGGTATGTAGGATGGATGAATGACTGAAGAATAGGCGGGTGGGGATGGATGGATGGATGGATGGATGGGTGGGTAGGAGAGACGGAATGGCGAAGAGGAGATAGGACGTTTGGAAAGTTGGATGGTTGGGGGAGAAGGTATGTGACTGAAGGATAAGAGTTGGAAGGATGGTCGTGTGGAGATGACTGAAATGGTGGATAAAAGAAGGAAGGATGGGTTTGATGAGGATGGATGGAAGGGTGCGCAAAGCTGTGCTGAGAAGGAGCTGGGGTAGACGTTTGGTTGGGTGGAGAAGGACGGAAGGGTGACAGGGAGGAAGGGTGAGTGGAGGCGGATGAAATGGTGAGGGGGAAGGTGGGTGAATGAAAGGATATGGAAACAGAGAGGAACTGAAGAGATTATAAGGGAGTATAAATGGGTGCTAAAGACCTCTAACTATCCTTGTCAATTAGGTATCCAAGGTCCTGATACCGTACAAGCCTAGAAAATCAATATTGGTTGTGGATCTAGAATTTCCTCTTCTATGAGACACAAGGTGAGAGAAGCAGAGAATAAAATTAGGGAACTGAAAAGTACGCCAGAAGTTTCCGTTGTGGGCGAAAGAACAGATGGGAAAGTGGAGGAGATGGAGAGAAGAAAAGGGGAAAGAGAGAGAGGGGAGAGAAGAGGGGGAGAAAATGGAGAATGGGGATAAAAAAATTTAGGAACTGGAAGAGGAGGAAAAAATAGGAATTGGAAGTATAAAAGAGGTGATTAAAAGAGGATAGAGGGGAAGAAGGAATTTGAGAGGGACGAGAGAGGAAGACAGGGTGAAGAAGTGGAGGAAGAAGATGTGGAGGAGGAGGAGAGAAGTTACCTAACGTCCGAAACTCAGGAGGAAAAGAGGGCGAAGAAAAAAGGTCCGAAGCTCCGAGGCGTTGGTCTGGCTGTCGAGGTGGAAATATCAAGTGATGGAGTGACTGACGCTAGGAAACCGCCCTCGATTGATTTTTCCTCCTTGTGGGGGTGGAGAGAGGGAGGGATGGAGGGAGGAGTGGGAGGAGGAGGAAGAAAGACTGATGGATGGAAGGAGGAAGAGAGATAGGGGGGAGGATTAAGATGGGATGGAGGGAGGAGGGGGAAGTGGTTGACAGGGAAGATGGGATGGAGGGAGGAGGAAGAGATGGGAGGATCAAGATAAGATGGAAGGAAGGAGAAAAGATAGAGAAGATGGGATGGAGGGAAAATGGATGGAGAGAACTGTGGTGGAGGGAAAAAACAAGAAAGAAAGGTTATAGTTTTAAAAGAAATCAATGAGTAAAAGAATACAGAATGAGAATGAAATGAAAGAAGGGGAGACCAGCTAGAGAGGGAAAAAAAGCTCCTAAAAAGAGGGAAAATGACAACAGGACAAAGGATAGAATGTAAAGGACGAGAAAGTATGGGGAATATAGGAAGCAGTAATTAGTAATGGAAAAAGAGTAGAGGAAAAGATTGGCATTTGAATGGAATGAGAAGGAACGAAAAGGGACGAGATGAATCGATAAGGAGAGGGAAAGGGGGAGGAGAGGAAGAAAAGAAGCAAGGAAAGAAATGGATGGAAAAAAGAGGTAGATAGAAGCTTGGCTGGATTTTTACTCTTCACCACAATGTCTATTTTTCTCTTAAATTTTGGCAAAGACTGTTTTATTGAGATTATTAGAACTTACTGCTCTCAGGGGAAAAAGCATAGTATCCTTAAATCTTCCCAAGCTGAGTAAAATAAGCTGATGGTAAGAAGAATGAAACAAGAAAAGGCGTGATCTCTCAGAAAGAATTAGAGAGGAAAGGATATAAAAAGAGACGCTGATAACGGTGGAGTAAGCTGGCGTAAAGAATAAAGAAGATTGGTAGTGAAGCGACAAGGTACAGGATCCAATAATAGTTAAAAAAGTAGCAAGGAGGCAAGGCGTAGAAGGAGTTAAGAGTGTTAAGTCACGCATGTAGGGAAAGAAGGAAGGGAGGAGAAGGAAACGAAAAAAGGAAAAGGAGGAAGGGGAAGAAGGGGTAGAAGGAAAGGAGAGGGAAGAAGGGGACGAAGGAAGAAAGAAGGGGAAGATAGGGGAAGAAGCACGATTTTAACTTGCCGGAGTGATTTCTTTTTATGTAACGAAGCGTGATGACACAAGCTGAAGTGTACGTGAAGTGAAGTGTGTAGAGACATTGGAAAGAAGCGTATAATTTTCAGTGTTTTGGTGGTGGGGCGAAGCGTGATAAAATCCGAAATGTACAAAAACACTGACGGGTGAAGTGCGATGAAGTGAAGAAAGCTTTTGGAAGTAAGGATACAGTTTTAATTAAACAACAGTAGTAATTTCTGATGTTTAAACGAAGCATAGAGATGTAAGGCGAAGTTTGTGAAGAGCAAGACATTTCGGTGATAAGACGAAACGTAAAGACACAGACCGAAGTAATAACGGAGAGCGAAACTGCGGTGAAGTGTGATGAAATGTTGAGAGCTGTAGGGCCTATAGTTGGGATGGTGGGGGGATGGGGTGGAGAGGAAGAGGGTATGGGAGGGGATGGAAGGATGGGATGGAGAAGTGGGAGGATAAAGAAGAGGAGAAGGGGGAGGGGAGAGTCATGAGGTGACGGGTCGGCTGCACTAAATCTTCTCCCTTAGGGCCAAGATGATAATTACCAGGCTTGTTTGTTTGTTGGTTTGTTTGTGGCAAGGTGGACATGGGCAGGCAACGGTGGGATGATGGTAGAGGTGAGGAGAGTGACTACTGAGGTTGAGAATCGATAGCACCTTTTTTATGTATAATCAGGAATAAACGATAAATTAAGACGTGGAAAAAGCGAAGATTGTCACCTTGAATTCAGAACGTCTTTTGTATTTTATTTTTGCCATCTCCAAGCTGTTTATTCAGCTTAGGAGACCTTTTATATATTTTGGTAGGGGGGTTAAATGTAGCTCTCTGTAACTCCCTCATTACTTCAGATTCTTCAGAATGTGAATAAAATCGTGTAGAGGTGGCAAGAAATAAAAACAAAACGCGTCATGGGATTGAAGGGGTTAGCTGCTTCATCGTGAAATATTTCCTTAATGAATAATGATAGTTTTAAAGCCAGGGAAGGGAGACGGTAGGCATAAAGGAAAGGAAGAAGATACAAGATAAGAAAAGGATAAGACGATGTGAAGTTTCAGTAATGGCAGTTAAGATTTCACCGAGATAACAAGATGCTCCTTCGTATTTGTCATCAGGGTTACTAATGTTACCCTAAAGGCCACATGCTTTATCACCCACATAACTCAGCCGCTGAGGTGATTGTGTTGATAGCTCCTGGGTATGTATGCCTTCGCTCTGTTGTATAATCACATAGAGCCTAACGAGCAAATTATAGCAATAGGCTTTAGGACAGGAGAGTGCTTATAGAGTGTCTGTAAATAAGAGCTTTAGAATATGAGAGTGCGTTGGGAGTGTGTTCGTGTTATTTAGAATGTGCTTTAGTATATGGGAGTGATTTTAAGTTCAGAGCATGGGAGTGTTTATAGAGTGTCTTGCTTGTAAATTAGAACAAAGTGCTTTAGGATAGGAGAGTACGTTCTGAGAGCCTAGATTTGACAGTACCGGAAATTGGAAAAATAGAAGGATTATAACCTGTAGAGGGTCCAAGTCGGGCTGAAGCTGTTATATCCTCTGAATATACAGTTTTTCCATATGTGGTTATAAACTATCCAGTGCCTTCAGAACTCATTTCCGTACAACCCTTTAGAGTTTTATGGATAGACAGCCACTTAGGTACTTCATTATGGTTGCCTCCTGACGATAATAGTCAGCTGAGTACGTTGACTTCTTGTTTAGCTTTATTTTTTCCACGTCCAGAAAGGTTTATTCAAAAGGAGGGCTCTTGTAGTGAAGTGGCGAAGGTGATTGGCGCTTGACAATATACTCTTCACCTGTAGTCGTAATTCTCCCCTTAAGAGCAGCCAAGAGCCACGGGGAAGCATTTGTAAGTGTCTTGGGCTTAAGCTGTGGAAAAAGAAAGATCTCCATTTATGTCCTTATTTTTCACTCACACGGCTACCAGTTACTTCACAGCAAAATTAAGATCTATATTAGTGTGGAAAAATCAGCCCAAACTGATTTTTTTTCTTATATTTCTGATAATATTTTGGAATTTTCATCGTAAGAATTAGTTTACATTCTCAGGCTCCTGTGGCACAATCTCAGCTAAGTAAAATCGTCTGGTGTTAGTGGATATAAAATAGAGTTGTCCCGACCATGAGAGGATTAATGGCGACAGTATTAACTCTCAGGTTCCTTTGACCCAGTTTCAGCTTAAAAGAGTCGTCTGGTATTAGCTGGAGTAAAATTGTAGAGTCGTTCCGATCATTAAAGAGCTTAAAATCCCATCTGAATACTTCCTGCAGAGGGTGGGAAGGCGGTCCATCCCCCAGGAATTGTTTTGCTGCATCACTCAGCGACCCACCGCAATCTTGCCTCGTTACTGCACCAGCGCCGCCTCCCCTCTTTCTTTAGCTGTCCCTCTTTTATTATTTACCTCTTGTCTCTGGCGCCATCAGCTATCTCTCATGCCATCCACTCTCACTTACTCATAGGTAAAGTCATAGAGGGGCGGGGGTTAGTAGGGGACTAGGAGAGATACGTAGAACAGGCGGTGGATAGAAGTTTGTAGTTGTAGGCAGTGGTATTGTGTTGGTAGGGCGCTAATCACGAAAAAGTGCAATAGAAGGCTGTCGAGCTGTAGTACTGTATTCTACCACTGAGCCACGGAAAATGATGGAAGGATGCAGAGCCGTAGTATTGTTATATTCTGCCGTCGAGGTAAGGAAAGTAAGCAGTAAAGTAAAAGTGCTGTGTAAAGAAAATAAAGCCACATTTTCTTATTCTGCCACTGAACTACGGGAAATAAGACTCAGAATAACGATAATATCAAGGTTAAGGTGAAGGAACTGTGACTCCTTCATCTCGAGTCCCTGAAGGTGGAGAGGAGCGAGACTGTTCATGTGCGTAGCGTGAGATTAACGAGAACTAGCCACGCCTCGACCCAACCAAGACCACCTCGCTTTACTTGAAAACACCCCGACATGGCGAGTGGCCCTGGGCGAGACGTACTTGGGACTTGTTAGGTGCCAGTGGGTGGTTGGGGGTGCACTGCCGGGGGTAATATTTATGACGGGGTTTCGGAGGGTTTCTTGGTTCTGGCTGATTGAGAGAACAGATTCCATGGTTTCTCTGTGGCAGCCGTCGCTAAATTATGCCTCTGTCACACTCATTCCCAGGGCAAACGAAAGAAAACGTTCAGTACGATATCTTTCACTGTATTTTTCCTTGCTACCTCCAGGCGATTTCTTTCAGTATATATTAGACGTCTAGTTATAAATTGGATAGCATCAAACTCCATTTATCCCATTCCATAGAGAGGTCTGTCTTTAGCCTCATTTTATCATCTGACGGAAGCTTGCATATAAGAAGAGAGTCACGTTGTTTAAATGTTCAATAGCATCGAGATTGATTGAAAGGCTAATTCCAAGGCTACTCTCGTGTTTAACCTTCATCACCTCGTCATCATTCCCCAGTCAGACTTATTCTCAGGTAGTCTTTTGGGGGATTGTGGTAATTGTTAGGTCGTTTAAGAAGTCTGATTTAAAGACCATTCCCCGTGACCTTCATTGCCCCCGTCATCATTCCCCAGTCAGACTCATTCCCAGGGTAGTCTTATGGAAGGTTGTGGTAATTGATAGGCCATTTAATAAGCCCGATTTAAAGACCTTTCCCCTTGACCTTCATCGCCCCTGTCAGACTCATTCCCAGAGCAGTCTTATAGGGGGCTTTGGTAATTGCCGATGCGTCTTCTTCACTGCCGTATATAAATCCTTCGTCAGCCCCTCCCCCTTCCTGTATCCTTCACGGCGTCTCCCTCCCCTTTCCTATACCTCAACGGCTGATCCTCCTCCGCGATGCCTTCTCCTCTCCTCCTCGTCACTCGTCTGTCTTACTCGCTGTCTTTATCAACATTCATTCCGTTCTTTTTATTTTGGTTTCCTGTCCCGGTGCATTTTCCTTTGCTGTGGACGCACTTAAGTGAAAGAGAAATATTTTAAGTCTTTTGTAATTTAGTCCTGTGTGTCTTGTGCCTATTTCATTAGCGTATCATAAAGTAAAGGACATACATTTATTTTTATTTTTTTTCAAAGAAGAAGGAACCAAAGTCCAGGAGCCCGCAAACATACATACAGATAGATAGATAGACAGAAGGATAGACAGATAAAGATCGACAGTTTCGGATAAGGTTAAACCCATAGAGTTCGGGAATGTATTTCTTATTTTAAAATGCTATCCTCAGACGATGGTATTCATATTAGGATGGGCATTTCGAACAGGAGTGGTTAGGTACAGTCTTCACTACTAGAGCTTTGTCCAAGTTGAATATACTTATCTGGTAGTAGTCTAACAAGAATGTAGAAAAACAGGTCATTGGACTGAAGGGGTGAATCAAGGTGGTTTTCACGCAATAATCACAGCTTTCATGTGTGGGTGTAATTCGTCTATAATTAATCTACCCCTTTTGGCGATCTCTCCTTCTCCCCCTCCTCGTAAACAAAATCGTCACCAGTAAGATTAAATATGGAGAAAGGGAAATAAAATGCTTATATAGTTCTCTCATAATAAATCCCTCTTTGCTGCGATTTATTCCTCCATCTAAATAAATCGCATTTCGTTAGTAATAAAGGCGATGAAAGAGGTAAATCCGGATGATAAATATAAAGGGAATTAGTATGCTTGTCTAATTCTCTCATAATAAATCCCTACGTTTGGTTGCGATTTATTCCCCTGAATAAAATTGTCTCTCGTCAATAATAAAGGCAATGAAAGAGGTAAATCCGAATGATAAATATAGAGAAAGGGGAATAGTATGCTTGTCTAATTCTCTTATAATAAATCCCTACATTTGGTTGCGATTTACTCCCCTAAATAAAATCGTCTCTCGTCAATAATAAAGGCAGGGATAAATCCGGATGTTGACCATGTACCCTGGTCGTCTTTGGTAATTGGTGCCGGATTGTAGAGTCCACCCTCAACTTCTCTCCCGTTTTTACCCACAGATATCTTCATTGACCGCGGCTCGAGGAAGGAGGGACGGAGGGAGGGAGGTACTTAATAGAAGGAAGGAAAGGAGGAGGAAGAGAGGAAGTTACGAGAAGGAAGGAAAGAAGAGGGAGAGGGAAGGAGTTGCAATAAGGATGGAAGGGTGGAGCAGGGAGGGACTTACTAGAAGGAAGGAAAGGAAGAGGGAGGGAGGGAGAAGGAATGATTGAGGATGGGAGTTTTAGTGAAAGGATGGGGAGGGGGGGATCAGTGAGGGAAGAAGAGACTAAAGAGTAAGGTTGAAAGAAGAAGGGAGAAGGAAGGAAAGAAGTTGGGGAAGGGAGGGACGTAAGGGAAGGAAGAAAGGAGGAAGGGAGGGAGGTAGGAGGAAGGGAGAGAGCTAAGGGAAAGTAGGAAGGAAAGAAACAAGAGATCAAACTTAATAGAAAAAAAGAATGTGAAGAAGGGAAAGAAGAAGGTTAAGAAAATGAAGAAGGAAAGGAGAGGAGAGAGAAAGAGGATCACGGGAAGAAAGGAAGAAGAGGGTGAGGTGGAAAGAAGAGAAGGAAGGAGAGATGTGGAGAAGGAAGTAGAAAGTTGGAAGGATTTGGACAGAGAAAGGACGCACAAGAAATATTATCAGATTTGAAATGTGATTGAAAATGTTGGAAGAATCGAAATTAAAAATAGAATAAGGAGAAATAAATAGAAATGAGAGAGAGAGAGAGAGAGAGAGAGAGAGAGAGAGAGAGAGAGAGAGAGAGAGAGAGAGAGAGAGAGAGAGAGAGAGAGAGAGAGAGAGATGAAAAATGGGAGAGAAAATGTTTGAAGACACGAATGAGGAAGAGAAAGTCACGGTTTTGTGGATTGTAAGAAATCTGCTATTTAAAGGTTAGAGTAGAGAGAGAGAGGAAAAAAAATCTGATGAAACGAAGAAGAGTTTTTAAAGGAAAATGTTGAGGAAGAAGTCTGAGTTAAGTTTATGTCTTGGTGGTCTGTTTATCTTTCCTCTAATTTTCTTTAATCTCTCTCTCTCTCTCTCTCTCTCTCTCTTCCATCTTTATAACTTCCATTGTCCATACATCCTTCCATGAGTCTGTCCGTTCATTATTCTTCCTTCCCTCTTCCTTTTATTTCTTCCATCATTCTGTCTATCCTCCTCCTTCCTTACATCTTTCTAACTCCATCCATCCATCCATCCATCCATCCATCTATTCATTTCTTTCATCTGTCATGGTCCAATTTCATTTTCTTTCCTTCCCTCGTTGTTTTCGTCCTTCTCTTCCCATTTCGTCCTCACGCCTCACATTTCCTGTTTTTAAGTGCAGTGATGACGATGTTTTATTAGCCCACCTATCATGCACTCACCCTGGCACCCACTCCCTCCCTCACTCTCTCACTCTCTCTCCCTCATTCACTCACTGTCGTCTTCATTCACTCCCTTGCTCCTAGCTTTTTGCCGGATACATTCTTTCTCTCACTCACTCTTTGTTCCTCCCTCACTCTCTGACCCTCCCTCACTCTCTGTTCCTCCCTCCCTCTCTGTTCCTCCCTCCCTCTCTGTCACTCCCTCACTCCCTGTCCCTCCCTCACTCTCTGTTACCCCCTCACTCTCTGTCCCCTTCACTCACTCCCTTTCTCGTCGCTTTAGTCTCTTTCTCACTCACTTTCCCCCTCTCCCTCCCTCCTCTGTCCCCCTCACTCACACATTCGAGCCTTGCTTTTGCCTCATACTAACTCCCACTCAGCCCTAATTCTCACTCACTTTTCTCTCTCATTCACTTTCTTATCCCTCGCTCTGTACATCTCATTTATGGCTCTCACTCTTTCGTGTGCCTCTCTCCCATTCCCACTCTCACTCGCTGTCTCTCAATCTTATCTCTCCCACCTTTTCATTTGTGCTACTCGGTCACCTCTCACTTTCTCACTCACTCACTCTCACTCTGTCTTCATTTATTTTTGCCTATTACTTTATATCATATATTCCCTCTCATTTGGAACTCTCTTACGGTACACCTCAAAGTAACTCGCTTCCTCTCCCTCACCCGTTCCTCTCACCCCATCCCTCTCAGTCTTGCTTCCCCATTACCCAGCCCACCTTCTTCCCTCTCCATATTAATCCCTTCTCACCCACCTATCGTTCTCTCTCTCTCACAGCTTTCTAGTTTCCTGTCACTCCCTCTCTCCCACATAGTCAGTCATCCTTACTTTTCTCATTCTCTCATGCACACCCCACACACATACTCTCTTCCACTGCAATGTACAAACCTCCGCTCACCTTCCATCCTCCCAACACAATTTTTCATACATTACCAAAAGCACATACTCTTTCACACTCCCCCGACACACACACACACACACACACACACACACACACACACACACACACACACACACACACACACACACACACACACACACACACACACACACACACACACACACACACACACACACACACACACACACACACACACACACACACACACACACACACACACACACACACCTTCTCATCACCTCCCATTTATGTTAACTCCCACATTAAAGCGCTTTCCTCGTTTCTCCATCACCTTTCGCCACGCACTTCTAATAATTCTTTTGGCGCATTTCAAAACTTTTCCTTTCACCTGCATGGGCTTTTTAAAGATGACTCCCTCAGATAAGAAAGAAGAAAAAAAAAAGATGAATGAAATACGAGCAACCTGTTTTTCTTCGTCCTCGTCTTCCTTTTTCTTCCTTCCTCCTTTGGTTCTTTTCTCAGACATTCCTCTTGCTTCTTTAAGACTACGGTACTGCTCTCTCTCTCTCTCTCTCTCTCTCTCTCTCTCTCTCTCTCTCTCTTCTGTTGCTTTTTAATGCAGCTTTATTTATTTTTTTTTTTTTTAGTTTCATGTTTTTCTCCTTTTTTGTCGTCATCATCTTCCCCTTCAAGACATCTTTTTCCCCAAGATTATTTGTTATACTTTTAGTCGACCTTTGCAAAGCTCTTTATTTTCCTTTATCCCTCCCCCCCCTCCTCTCTCTCTCTCTCTCTCTCTCTCGCCCTTATTCCCCTCCCTCCTCAACAAATCTCCTCCATCCATCCATCATGTTTCTTGCTCGGCCGTGACTCACCTCTTACCTTCTCTTCCTTTCCTTCCTCTTCACTTCTCTTCATTTACTCATCTTTTACCATCTCCTCTCTTCTCTCTCTAATCGTCAGTTCTCTCTCTAATCGTCTCCTTATTTCCCCTCCGTCCCCATCTCTTCCTCATCCACAGTCATTCCCTTTTATTTTCCTCCTCTTTCTTATCGGCTTCGCTTCTGTATCATCTTTTTTCCTTCTCTTCGGTCTCTCTTGTTTATATTCAACTGCGTGTACCTCCTTTTCTCATCCCTCATCAGTCCTTTTCCTTGTACCTAATTTTCTCTTTTTATTTTCCTCCTCTCACCGCCTCCCTTTTCTCCCTTCTCCCTCTTTTCTGTTCCGTTTTCCTCCTTGCTTATCATATTCCATCATTCACGTCTTCACCTCTAATGTACCTGTTTTTTCCCAGTATTACTTTAGTTCCTCCTATGATTCCTCTGATTCGTAACTTTATTTTAGCTTATTTTGACTTCTCTGTGTACCCCCCCTTTTGTCCTCTACTTCATTTTCGTTCCCTTTCATTTTTAGCTTCTTTTTCTTCTGTTCCTGTGTCCCCCCCCCCATTTTTTTTAATCTACTTCCCTCTCCATCTCCGCCTTTCACCACCCACCTCACCTGCTTTCCATTCTTCACCATCCACCCGCTTACGTTTCCACCCAACCCCCATAGCCCATTATCATTGCACACCCACCCTACTTCTCTTTCCACTCCTTCCACCTACTTCTTCACTCTCCTTATGGCTACCTGCTCACGAATCTCACCTTCTGCTTAGCCTACCTACCTCATCCACTCCTTCTAACTGCTGCAACACCTTTGATCATTCACCCATCTACTACTCCATTCCTCGCCATCCACCCAACCACTATTTGCACCTTCCTAACCTACCTGTCTATCCCTTCTACCTGCGTCTTTACCTCTCCGCTCACGACCATCCACCCCACTTAACCACCCATCCTACCCATGTTACCCATCCGTCCACCTCTCCCCTCTTCTTGCCTACCTTACCTAACTCTTTATCTAACTCTCCGCTCCTTCTACGTCCATCTCCACCTCTCCACTCCTCCACCGCACCCGCCATTCCACCCCTCCTACCCATCTCTCTCACCACACCTTACCTGTCCGTGGTCTGGCCCTTGTGCAACTTTGCAATTGCTACCATGTTGATTGATAGGCCCTGGCTGAGTCCGCTGCTATGAATAGAGGTTGTAATTAAACGCCGCTAAAAATGAGATTTAAGAGAGCGGGTGAAAGAGTGGGAGAGGATGGTTCTGTGGGAGATGATGATGAATATGATGGGCGTGATGGTGAGGGGAGATCTGAGGGTGCGAGGGGGAGAGAGAGAAGGAAGGGAGGGTAAAAGTAGATGGGTCGAGGGTAGGGGAGGGTAGAAAGGGCGGAGCTGGGAGAGGGAGGAGCAGGGAGAGAAAGGGGAGGAACTGAAGTAGATGTGTTGATGGTAGAGGGCTTGGGGGGAGGTGGTGAGGGAGGAGTAGGGAGAGGGGGTGTGGGTGAAGGGGTAAAAAAAGTAAAGGGGGAGGGGTGAACGGGGAGAGGGGAGGGGTTTTGAGCTGGAGGGGGAAGGTGAAGGGGGAGAAGGGAGGGTGTGAGGGGGAGGGGAGGGTTTGAAGCAGAAGACTAGGAGTTGGGACTTGAGGAGGGAGGAGCAGGAGGTTGGGAGGATGGGGAGGAGGGATGAATTATGAGGTAGATGCGAGGGTAAAGGGGTGGGTACATGGTGTTGGGGGCGGTGTTAAAATTGAAGGAGGAGGGGGAGGGTTCTATAGGGGATGCGACAGTAAGGGGATACAGAACGGGATGGGGGAGTGATGAGAGGGGTCTGAAGTACATATTAGGGACGGGAATCGAGGGCTGGAGATGGGTGAAGGGGGAGGAGCAGGGAGGGTGTGAGAGGGGTGCGGGGTGGTCTGAAGTAGGTGTGAAGGGGTATGATATGTGGGTAGTGGAGAGGTGATGGAGAGGGAGAGAAGGGAGGGGGAACAGGAGGGTTAAAAGTAGATATGAGGGTAAGAGGAGAGAGTAAGGAAGTGTGAAGGTTAAAAGGAAAAAAAAATCCATATGTAGCTTACGTAGTCGAGGGAGGATAAGGAAGAGCAAATAAGGGAAGGGAAATGAAGATTGTCAGAGTCGCAAGGAGTGTAAGAAGAAAAGGTGAGAAGACTGTGCAAGGAAGTTGAAGAGAACCAAGAGCCAAGAGAGTCAGTGAGAGCGAGCACAAGGAAGTGAGAGGAAGGCAAAAGAGAGACGAAAAGTGAGGAGGTGGAAGATTTGGGGTGAACGGAGCCGGATCAGGTGCGGAATGAGAGGCATGATTGGTCTGAAGAAGGACGGGGTAAATGGGCAGGAAAAGTTCAGGTTGATGAGGGGACAGAGTTAGGCTGTAGAATTGAGAGTACCCTGGAGAGAGAGAGAGAGAGAGAGAGAGAGAGAGAGAGAGGGGGGGGGGGCGGAGGGAGAGAAGCGAAGGGATGAAGTGAGCGAGGTGGAAAAGTAAGAGTTTGGAGTTAGGAGGAGGATAGCGGAAGGGAATAGACGACAGAATAAGGAGACATACTTGTAGGTCAGAAGTAAGAGTAGAATGAGACTGATCGAGAAGAAATAAGGACGATGTGGGAGCTAGCTCAGTAAAAGAGAAATAAGAAGAAAATGGGTAACAGGCAGAAGAGGTTAATGAAAAGACCGAGGAAAGGGGAAGAAGCAGAAGACAGGGAAATATACCGAAGAAGAAAGAACGAGGGGTAAGAAGAGATGAAAAACTGAACAGAGCCAAAGCAATGCAGATCAGAGCGAGTAATGATATGCTTTTAAAAGTGAGAAGTCTGCCAGATAAGAGAAATATGCCTGAGATGCAAAAGATAGATGAGCCAGGGAATATACAACAAAAGTTGGGAGAAATGGCAGAAAGAAGTACAAAGGTGAAGCTTTAAGATGAAGTACGTCAGAATATTATCCAGAGAAGCATTAACCGGAGAAAGAGAAAAAGTGGGA
Organism: Coenobita brevimanus; assembly: GCF_032717465.1. NCBI lineage: Eukaryota > Metazoa > Arthropoda > Malacostraca > Decapoda > Coenobitidae > Coenobita > Coenobita brevimanus. Next base: position 5,251,106 of record NC_137005.1, on the reverse strand, counting down.
AATAGATGAGGGAGTAAGAGGCGCAACAAAGCAAAGCGAGGCATCTACGTAATGGGAGCAGGCGATGGGGTGAGGTTTTAACATAGCGAAGTATGCTGGATAGAAAAAAAAATGTGGAAGGAGAGAAATATACCAAAGTATTATACCAGAGAAAGACTATCCATGTAATGAGAGAGAGAGAGAGAGAGAGAGAGAGAGAGAGAGAGAGAGAGAGAGAGAGCAAGGCACCTACTTGATGAGAGCGGATGATGGGGTGAGGTTTTACAGCGAGGGAGAGAGAGAGAGAGGGCGCTGGATTAATGGTGATGGAGGTGTTGGGAGGGACACTTTGCGAATCATAATGGGGTTTACTGCAGGCACGGTGATGCTGGGGGGACGGAAGTAGGGTGAGTGGGGTGCTTGTTGCCGTAGGGATGTGTTTTGGGGTGATTGATGGGGAGCTGTGTTGTAGGGGGTGATGAGGATTGTGGATGTAGTTGTATTGATGTAGATTGAATGTTGTTTGGATGGTAGTAAGATTTATAACTTTTATTGCAGTAGTAGTATTAATAGCAAAAGTAATGATGATAGTGATTATTATATTGTTTGGATGGTAGTAAGATTTATAACTTTTATTGCAGTAGTAGTATTAATAGCAAAAGTAATGATGATAGTGATTATTATAATGATAGTGGTGATGTCGACTGCGATGATGAGGTGTGTATTGATACTCATGAAAGAAGAAAGGTGGGAGAAAAGATGATGGTGTCCAGTGAAGTTAGTTATATTCTCTCTCTCTCTCTCTCTCTCTCTCTCTCTCTCTCTCTCTCTCTCTCTCTCAACGTCAGTCCTCCATTAAAGGTACACGCATTCCTTGGCTTCATTATCTGTTCAGTTGTCAACCCGGCCAGGGATAAAATAGGTGAATTATTGATTTTCATAATTCTAACTGATGGAGGGACAAGTACGGAGAGAGAGGGAGATAGGGCGCTTGGGAAGGGGGGAAGGGAGTGAGGGAGGGGAGGAGATGATAGGGGAGAGGATAAGGGATTGGGAGGTAGGAGACAATAGAAGGGAGAAGGGTAAGAGAGGGAGGCAAGAGAGAAGGTGAGGGGGAGGTGAGAATAAAGAAGGTAAAGGGAAAGATAAGGTCAAGAGGCAGGGTAAGGAGGAGAGGGGTGGTTGAGTGACTGGGTCGGTTTCGCACTGACTTCTAGATTGGTGGACGCTCTGGAGTGAGTTCGAGCCCCACCAACACTTACCTTACGTGGTGGAAACTTACCTCTACAACCAAAGTAATCAAACCTACATCATACCACCATCTGCCAAAACCATCTATCCCACCCTCCTCCTAAGCCCCCTATGACTTTATCCTATATAGGGGTGGGAGGGGGAAAGGGACTGATGATGCTGGTGATAACGATGATAAACCAGCACGAGTGATAGTTACGAAAGGGGTTATAGGATGAGTTATACGAGGACACGTTTTATTTACCGTTTGGGGGGAACTAGTGATACGGACTATTATAGAGTGGATCGGGGTGTGGTGGATTTTTTAAACTCCTGGTTTTATATGGTCAAAATTTAATGGATATTCGTAACTGTGTATCTCTTCCATAGCCTTCTTCGGACAATTTTGTTGATGTCACCGCTCTCGCGACGGGACATTGGCGGTAGAATGAGGAGGAGGAGGAGATATAGGATAATATGAAAATTTGATTAATGAATAGAAGAGGAAGAAGAAAAGGAAACTGAAGAAAATGTATTGCTGCAGAAAGGAACGACGAAGAGGAAGAGCAGAGAATAGGGAGACTGAGAACCTACTTTTGTGCCTACTGTATAGTGGTAAGAGACGAGCATGAGGAAAAATAATATGTAGAGAGGATGAAGAAGTAAAGAAAAAAAAATGTCTAAATAAAGAAACGTGAGGTTGTTGAATAATAAATACAAGGTGTATTTTTGTAGCAACCGGAGACGAGGAAGACAAGAGGGAATAGGTACAGGAGGAGGAGGAGGAGGAGGTGGAGGAGGAGGAGGAGGAAAGACTAAGAAAACTGAGGACCTGATGGTGTGTTTTTGTAGCGATGTTATCTGGCAAGTGGCGGTGGTTGTCGCTTGTCGCCCGATTGATGGCTGCGAACACGGCAACTCTGATTAACTGATAAACTTCTGGCCGCAAAAATAAAAATAAAAACTTAATAAAGAAATCCAGGATGGCATATAAGGCAAGGATCATCTTCAGGCGACCAAGACTGGATAGGCGACCCTCCCATGGTGTTAAGAAATGATGATGGAGTGAAAGGATGGCGAGATGGGTGCTGAATTGGGGTTAGACTTGATGACTCAGTGGAAGGATTGATAATGGATGCGAATCGAGGTTTGGGTAGGGCAAGAGATAACCTAGATTTTTAGTTATTCCTGTTTGATGATAGCCGTCTCTCTCTCTCTCTCTCTCTCTCTCTCTCTCCTCACTGCCTGTCTTCTGGGCATGGCGGAGGGAGAGATGGACAAGCAAACGTACTCCGATGCTGTGTAAGACGTGCAATATTGGAACGACCTCTGTTTCGGGTATACCAAACCATGCATATATATCTTTTCTGTATGCCTTGCTCTTTTTCGTACCGTATCCCACACCCAGCTCTTTTTCTCTCTCTTCTCTCGGTCCGCCACTTCTTGTCTCTCAACCTCTGTCTCTTCTGTCTTCGTTTGTACCTCTCATCCTCTCTCATTTTCTCTTTTTATTCGTGCTGCTCAACATATATCATTTCTCCCCTTGCATCCTTCATTCTTTTTTTTTTTTTCTGTATTTCTTTATAGGTTTTCTGTCACCTCTCTTCTCACCCGTCTTTCTCTTCAATCACTCCATTTCCTCTCTTTTTCTCCCCTTTCTGTGACTCTTATCCTCCTCCACATGAACCGTCCTTTCATCTCATCTGCCTCCTCCTCATCACAATTCTTCCTCCTCATTTTCCACCTCTTCCTTTTTCCTCTTTCTTATCTCTTGGTTCTTGACTCTTCCATCGCCTTCATTACAGACATTCTCTCTTATTCTTTTTCCTCATCCTTTTATCATTCTTTTTTTTTTCCCACTCACCTTCCTTTTCCCTCCTTCCTTCGCTCTTCTTCGCCATCTACACAATTCCTAACCTTTTTCCTCATCACCGTCGCTCTTCCTCACCTTCTCCATCACATTCATTCTTCCTCACTTCCTTCCTCATCGCCCTCACTTTTCCTCATCATCTTTTCATTCTTCCTTCTCATCTTCTTCCCCTTTACCCCTCCTATCTTCATCATCTTCCTTTTACCTCAGCCATCTTCCTCATCACCTTTCACTCTTCCTCAGCCTTCTTCCTCATCACCTTCACTCTTCCCCAGCCTTCTTCCTCATCACCTTCACGCTTCCTCAGCCTTCTTCCTCATCACCTTCACTCTTCCTCAGCCTTCTTCCTCATCACCTTCACGCTTCCTCAGCCTTCTTCCTCATCACCACCACTTCCTCGGCGGCTGGGCTAGTGATCAGTGCCACCCTTTGTATCTTCACATAAATCCTTCCACATCGTAAGACACCTCATATTTACGACGAGAGAGAGAGAGAGAGAGAGAGAGAGAGAGATTAAACCGGAGACGGAAGGGAAGGAATGAAGGGAAAAAAATGGGTGAGGGGCAGGCAGGAGGGAAATAATAAAAATAATGGATAACTGAGAGAGAGAGAGAGAGAGAGAGGCAGGGGGAATGAGAAAGAAAGCCGAGCCACAACCTGGAAAAAAAAAAAAATGCACCAAACCACATAATTATAAGTCAGCGAAAAATAAAAATCAGAATAAAAGGCCTGATTTAGTTGAGCAAGGGAAAGACTGACCTAGCAGGCGTTTAGGACCTCTTATCCCAGTGCAAAAGTTTTCAGGCTGCGGCGAGGTGTGTGTTCCCTTGTCATAATGTTTCGGGTGATTTTTGGAATGCTTGACGGCGGCGCTGCTGGGAGGGGAGAGTTCTGGGTGCCTGAGCGATGTCTTGTGGGGCTGGGGGGGTGTGGAAGGTAGTATACATAAAAGGTCTGAGCCAGCTTTCTCTATGAACGAGTCGCCTTGGTAGTTATATATATGTAAGAGTGAATCATAGAGGCTTCTGGTGTGTGAATCATTGTGTTTTATCGTGTTTTTCATATTATTCACTCCAGCTTGGCCATGAAGTGTTAGATGGCTGTGAGTGATGATAAAGGAATATATAAGCTATTTTATAAACGACTTCAGCTGAGAATAGGTAACACGGCTTTGAATACGACCGGACGCTGTGGGTGGGGGTGTCGGGGTGGGGGGAGCCTCAGGAATATTCAAATTTTGGTCACGAAATTGAGCGTAAGGAAAGAAAGTGATGTGGTAATATAATGCAGACGAGAACGGTGATTTGGAGAGGAAAATGGCACTCGGCGATAATGAGTATGCAAATCCCATAATAAACGTGAAGAGTGGTGCTAGGACGAGGCCTATAGTTTGTCCATCTTAATTTGGCGTAGGTTTTCGTCATCTGGCAGTTTTTTTTCCCGGTGTTCATACTCGTAATATGGATCTACTTTTTCTGCATCACTTCTTCGTGACTAGTTCGTCCGTCTATACTTCGCACAAGTTTTTCGTGTGACCTTGGGGGAGGGAAGTGAAACGGCGGGGAACAGGGCGACATGGAGACGATTTGTTTGTGGCCACCTCTGACGGGATTAAGGCGTCTGGCAGTAGATAGATAGCCATTTTCTACATCACATCTTCGTGACTGTGGTTCGTCTATCTTTACCCGACTTGAGGTTTTCTTCATTTGGCATCTTGTTTCTCGTTTTTCCCACCACGGATCTACTTTTTCCACTTCTTCGTGACTATCGTTCGTTACCTTACCTTAGCGGGGGTCTTGGTCATTTAGCGGCTTTTTCCATTCACCTCAGTGGCAGAAAAATGATAATACGACGGATCTAACTGAATTTCGTCTCGCTTCTTCAGTAACGAGGAAAAAATGTCAATTAAATTTCTCCACTGTAAAGTCTCCCCTCAAAGCTAATAATAATAATAATAATAATAATAATAATAATAATAATAATAACTGAATAAATACTACTGCGACTTATTTTTTTATATTCATTTCCAGAGATCATATTTACCTTTGGATAGACTTTTTCGAAACAGGCAGACTATATAGCCTTCATTAACCTATTTACGTTTATAAGAGATTTTTTGAAGTCGATAAATTTATGTTAACTGGACTAAAATGCGAAAATCCAAAATTAGTCGATATTAACTGGAGCAATTCAACAAGTGGGTTGGCGGGGGGTTAGTGCCCCTCCCCATAAAACAACTAACACAAAGTAAAATGGCCACTCCTTACTGGATTATGGCGTCTGGCTATAGGTAGATAGATAGATAGATAGATAATGAAATAATATCCTAGAGTTGAAGTTTTATTTTATTTATTATTGTCTGAGTTAAAGGTTGTGTACGTGCAACCTGGTAACTCCACACAATGCCAATAATTACAGCCTTCCCACTCACCCTTCTTATCACTCCATCTTATCCTCTCTCTCTCTCTCTCTCACACACACACACACACACACACACACACACACACACACACACACACACACACACACACACACACACACACACACACACACACACACACGCGCGTAGGATTCTTCTTCTGGTCAGTCAGTCCTACTCACAAAAACTAGTCAAAAACCATGCCTGCGTCCCTTAACCCTTACCTTCTTGCGACTGAATGACGGATGGCAGCCTTGAGGGAGCGGGGGGAGGGGGGGAAAGGAGACGGGGTATTAGTTGACGGCCAGAAACGGCGTCTCGGTGACTTGGTCGATTTAGTACTGGCCATGTGTTCTGTCGTAAGTTCGAACTCCCTCTCATTACACTTGCTTATAATTTAGAGTCAGTCTGCACATTAAAAACCTGAGTCTACACCATACCACTTTCTACTATAGTCTTTTCCCACTTACTTGGCCCACAATTGCCATCACTTCATCCTGGGTACTGTTTTTGAAGAAGAGATTAACAATAGAATATGATGCCAGTCGCGAAGAGGTCCCATGGAAAGGATGTAGAGCCATTGTACTGTGTGATTCCGCCATTGAGCTACGCGAAATAAGCTGCAAAAGGACGAAAGTATGGGCCAAGTTAAGGTAAAAAGACTATGCCACTGTCTTCCTTTTCATTTTCTTGACCTTGTATCTGTCATTAACCCTCTATCGCGTTACCTGTAGCCACCCTTGACACGATTAAGGCATCTAGTAATAGATAGGTAGATAGATAGATAAATACAGATCAGTACAGATAAGTAGACTTTACTTGTGGTGGTATGGTAGCAAATGAAAGGAAATTGTTGAAGTTAAATATTAGAGATATGTGTATTCCAGAATGTCACAGGAATAGAAGCTAACTCTTCAGTCTCATTACCTCTTATTTTATTTTGTTTTCCATACACTCACACAGGAATAAATGCTAACTTATAAATACTGTTGTCTCCCAAGGCTGATTTTCATTGCTGCATTTCACCCACACAAAAAGAAAAACTATCTTAACTATTGTCTTGTTAGTTTGATTTTCTCTTCTGTCATACATCCATCTGTCCAAAATGAATAATAGACAATCAGCCAGGATGTGTGGTGGTTGGTGGAGGAGTGGACGTAGATGGGTGGAAGGCAGGTGGAGCATGGGGGGTTACGCAACGCTTCTACATGTATATCTTGACGTTGGCATGGGAGGGCTGGCTTTTAGAGGGTTTGGTTAGGGGAGTGTAAGGTTTAATTCTGATAACACTTTTACTACTGTTTTTGGTATTGTTATTATTTTCATTATTATTATTATTATTATTATTATTATTATTATATATTATTATTATTATTATTATTATGGGTCATTCTGTGCCTTCTCTTAACTTTTATTGCACAAGATTCCTGCATAATACTGGTGTCTTTTGAAGGTTCGTGTAGACTCTCATAATTCTCCTTAGCTCCTTTATTTAGTTGAGGAGTTCTTTATTTTTGCTATCCCTAGACGATTTTATTTCCATCTCAGTACATATATTGCGAACTTGAGGGGATAGACAGTATATATTAGGGACTTAACAAAGGTAGCGATATTTTTTGTAAGTTATTCTTGATTTCTGTAGGATTTTAATTAGCTAGCAGACGAGAGACTGACTTGGGGTGGGGGTTAGATACTGCACAGCCTTTAGTAACCTCCTCTGCAAGGTCGTTGTCTTAAACTTTGGTAAATCATCTGCTGGTAAAAATAGATAGATAAATAGATAAACAGAGGGACAGATAGATAAATAAAACTAGAAAGAAGACACCACCACACTAAAAGGGTTAATTGTACCTAACTGAGTGCTTCCCCCAACAGCCGCCCTATGCATGTGAAGTGGGTGAGAGTGACAAAGGCGATACATCTCTCGGCCGGGCGGGTGGGGGTACGAAAACAATGAATCATAGAAAAGCCCCGTGTTTTTAGTTGTGTTATTATTAGAATCAGCGTAGCGTGACCGGGTTTGAGGTGGAGCGGCCAACCCCAGCAATCGTTCGTCTGCCTTATAACCCCTTGTAGACGATTTCGTAGTTGATGCTGTGTTCCTCCTACCTCCGGACGATTTTTACATAACCCTAAAAGTATGTAGTAGTAAATGGGTTCATGAAGGGTGTATCTAACCCCCCCTCAGGTAGAAAAGATTACCCCAAGCTCAGTCAAATCGTCAAGATCAAGAATTAAAGAGTAATGACCTTTTCTTGCTCTAGGAGGTTAACTTGGCGAGGATTTTCACCCTTTTGCAGCTTGTTCCCCGCAGCTCAGTGGCAACATCAGACAGTGCTAAGGCTCTACATCCTCTCCATAGCACTTCTTCGTGACTAGCGCTATATTCCAGCGTTCATCTCTTGTTACAGCTCGGCATTCAAAGCGGAGAGATGGCAATGTTTAGTGAAAGGAGTATAGCGTCTCAGGTCCGGGTGGGTCTCGGGTGGTAATGGAGGCTGGTGGTTACGGGAGAACAATGAGCACAGTTGAGGGTAGAGTTGAAGGTGATGGAGGAGAGGCAGGGCGGGAGTGAGGGAGGGACCTGCCAGAAGTGACTGAGGGGCCGAGCTGGGAGGGTGGTGCGAGGTGGAGCTGGAAGGGGAGGATAGAGAACGGTGGAGAGGGAGGGTGGAGAGAGGTGAAGCTGGAGGGAAGGTTAAGGTGGAGGGTGAGGTAGAGAAATGTTGGGAGGTGGAAGAACGGCATAGATGACAATGAACTGTGGAGAAATATTACAGCACAGGTGACAGTGATAGCTTGAAGATGTGAAGTGATAGTTAGAAATGAAGGAAATGAGAGAATGGTGAGAAGCGAAGGAAATGAGGTAATAGTGAGACGTGTAGAGAATTAGGCGATAGTAAGAGGTAGAAGAAAAACACAAATAACTGATAGGTTGAAGAAACGGGGTGACAATGAAGGACATAGATGGGGAGGAAAGCTGGCCATATCTCCTAAGGGCCTTTGTATTTACCTGTAACTGCCTGCCATCTTGGGGTCCTAAAATGCTGGCTGGCCTTGGTTGACGGGAGGAAAGGGCCGTAGTAAACAGGGCAAGTCTTTACCGCTGGAACTCAGAGGCGAGGATGAGTAGGAGACAACCAGCCCCATAAACACAGCCACCATGTTGAGTAGGTAGGGAGGTCGAGCTTAGTGCTTAGTTTCTATCATACTGAGTAGATAGAGAGTGGAGTTATAGTGCTTCATTTCCGCTAAGATAAGAAGTAGATAGCGGGACCTGGTCTAGAGTTTCGTTTCTGCCGTGTTGAGGAGTAGGTAGGGGATCGAGTTTAGAGTTTCGATTCTACTATGCTGAGGAACAGATAGCAAGCCAAATGGCAGCGTATTGTTTCTACCCTTCAAGTGATCAGCAGTGGCGATCCAAGTCGGGAATATGTTTACCTGGGGGAGCCTTGTTTGTCGGCCGCCACTCAGCAGGGTATGATGCCTGGGATCTTTAGTGAGAGACAGACTGCACTGGTCATGGCCCTCTGTGTTATGCGGAAATGTTTCTTATCGTGGTATTTATAAAAGATCTTAAGATTGAGTTGTGTATAAAACTGATTGGATATAGGTTTGTCTTCACTTACACAGCTACTAAACACAGTAAAATTTGACTGAATATTAAAGTCACACACACACACACACACACACACACACACACACACACTTAATAAGTTAGTTGTTATGAAGACTTGTTTATCGTGAAAATCAGTTAGGATCCTTTATAGATACGAGCACAGATGTAGGCGATGGAAGAAAACTCAAGCTCACCTTCACATATAATTAAGAACATTACATTCTACTTTAGGTAAGGGAATGATGAGCCGTCCGTAGGTGGAGAGTTGCACAATAGTAATGAGTATGCAAATCTGGCCCTAAATTAAGCGAGTGCTCAATAAAGTGTTCGTCAGGGAAGGAGCCACGTTCTTCGCCCTCTTTGCGGCTCTCCTTAACGACCCCCTGCCAGATAAAAGAGCCAGAGGAACGACCTGCCAAAGTAGCTTATACGACTTCCCAGCGCAAGGGCACTACAGGCGCGTCTCGGTATATGCCTGGGCCTTAGGTTTTATGGACAGTCAGAGGCAAAAGTTCGTACACTCTTCCACCGCGTCTAGTAAATCACTTTGGTCAGATTCGTCTGCTGCTCCACTGCGTCTGCTGCATTCCTTAGGTAGGCGCCCCTACTGTTCCACTGCGCCTGCTTCATCGCTTAGGGCAAATTCGTCTACTGCTTCACTGCGTCTGCTTCATACCTAGGACATTTCCATCACTTTCCTCCCTGACCCATCACGTCAGAGGAAATCGTCTTTGGTCGGAGAAAGATGCTAAATCTTTATCAGCAGTTTTAGTCGACTGAGGGAAGGGAGAAGACGAAAAGTACGAGTATAATATTAGATTCACGATCAGAGAGAATCGCATGTGGGTAAAGATAACAAGCCTCTCTCCATGAAAAAAAAAAAAAAAAAAAAAAAAGAAAAAGTCTCAGGTTAGAAATATTATCCATCTGAGGGAAGTAAGAAGTAGAAGAGGTGAAGTATTATGTGAACTTTTGCCTCCCCCTGTCCCCCTTCCCCCTCCATACTGCTCCTGCCTGATTGCCATTTACGGGTCATTGTGGTCCGGGATTTCCAGGGGGGATCAGCGGCCGTATTCGTAAACACTCTTGAGCCTATATGAATACAACTTAACCCCCCCTCAATCCGGTGACTTTTCTTGATACAGCCAGGCGATTTTTTTTATTGTATTATTATTATTATTATTATTATTTATTATTTACTTTGGAAGACTATATCATTGAAGATGTTGCTGGAGGCTGTATCAAACCCTCTCCAGTTCGAAAAGTCTGACCTATCCTTGTCAGTTCCCTCAGGAATTATCATAAAAATTTGGAGTATTGTGTTTTCATCTACCTAGCGACATCTTGGTGGCTTTTGACTAGGCAGCTTCAGCCTTCCCCTATCAGGCGTTAACAGCGATTCTTAGTAATATTTTAGAAATCTTGTCAGAAATTCAATGGTGTTCTTGAAATGGGCATTGTTTTTTCGTCATTTCAGGAGGTTTGCGACATCCTAGCTGCGCATTTTCATTCTGCCACTCCTACCTTACCTGTGATTTCGAGCAATTTCCGTTTTTAGTGATTTAGTTATTTAGCAATATTTCCGAAGCGAGTATTTTTTTGTTGTTTCTAGAGTTTTTGTGTACCTAGCGGCATCTTAGCGGCTTTTGATTCGGCAACTCCAGCCTGCCCCGTCATAAGCGCGAGCATTAACCGGGATCATTTCGTAATTTGAAACATATTCGGGGACGTCATTAGCATACCTATTCCTTGGGTTATATCCACGTTATACCCGCCTGTGCAATCCCCTACCTACACACACGCCCTTATTCAATTAAGCCGACAATCCCTTGGCCAAATAAGAGGATAATTAGGTCATCTAAAAGCCATAAAGGAGTTTATATCCACGACCGACTCGACGGAGACTGGGAGTGAGGGGGAGGGGAAGACTGGGGGTGAGGGGGAGAGGGTGGGGTGTCACCTGAAGCTTTGAGGGTGGGGGGAATGAGGGAGGGGGTCGGGGAAGAAGGAAGTAAGGTAGAGAAATAGTGGGGGTGATAGTGAGAGACGCAGGAAAGGAGGTGATAGTGTGAGGTGGAGGAAAAGTATTGGGGGTAGTGACAGATTGAGTAAAGGCATAGGTTTAAGCGAGGAGTGGAGGAAAGACTGTGGCGATAATGAGGATTGAAGAATGGTGAAGTTGGAGAGAAGACGGAGGTGGCAGAGGAAGTGGGAAGTAACGTAAAGGAAGCTTGGAGATGACAGTGAGAGGTGGAGGAAAGTCATAGGAGTTAGGAGTGGAGATAGGTAAATTGACTGGAGAGGGGTGACGGTGAGGAGTGGCAGGGATAAAGGAAGGTGATAGTACGAATTTAGGTAAGGACGGAGGCTAGATAATGATCCAGATGATATGAAAGTGATAACAGGAAGTCATGTCGTAATAGTGAAAAGTGGAGTGGGGTGGCGTGGAAGAGACAGAATGTGGAATTCAGGGAGTGGAAAAGGGTGGGGTAGTTCTAGAGGGAAATAGGAGGCTGAAGGTGGAAGTGAGGGAGGAGTGATTGTGTGAGAGTTGAGAGAGTGGGGTGGAGGTAAGAGAGAAGTGGTGAGGAGATAGGATGCTTGTGGTGGAGTGGAGGTGGAAGGAGGTTTTATTGGTGTTAGGGAAGGAGCGGAGGGAGGCAGGGTTGTTGTGGGGAGGGCTGGGGGTGGAAGGAGAGTAGAGGGGGTGATGGTGGAGGGCAGGAGAGGTTAACAAGAAAGAATCTCTAACAAAGGGAAGCGAAGCAACTCAAGATGGGAACAAGGTGGACAAAAATCCCACAGGCGAGTTGCTGTTGCTACCTCCTTTGTTTTTTTCGTTTTATCTTCTGACAGTTCGAGACACGCAGTAAAAAAGTAGCAGCGGCGAGACGAGGATCAAAACAGCATTTAAATATTAGGAAAATCATTTACAGTTGCATGCATTGAAGATACCTAATCACCTATTGTCATTTTCATTTATGTTCACGAGAGAATATTGAATCCAGCGTTAATCTCTGCCGCGCACTAACTGTCACTTGTGAAAATCCCAAGCACTTTGTTAATCATTTTATTCGCTGTAACGCACCGCCGTCTTTGTGTAGGAAGTGGCTTGGTGAAATATGCTCAGCTAGGTTTGTGTGAGAGATATAAAGAGCCGTGCACATGTCACATCCCCTCTTGTTTTCTCGAGGGCTAGAGATCTGTCAGGATGTGCTGATGTGTTTTACCGTTTCAGGACGTGAGAAATCAGACTTTTTTGTCCAGGTAATGTCGGACGATTTTATTCAGCTTGGGATTGGCTTTCCGTCGACAGTGGTCTTGTGTATGATTTTTCCTGTATTCATTTTGTTTTTTCTTTCTCTCTCCATCTTCTGTCTTAAAAGAAGGGTTCTCCAGTAACTACCCCAGAACATAACATTTTTAAAACTATTATTCTAGTAAACGTCAGACGATTTTATTCTTTTTAAGAGTAACTTTCTGTCGTTCAAAGATGAAGGATGTTCATGGAGGAGTAGGAGGACCTCTGCTTCATTAATGATCGTTTTTTTTTTTTTCTTATTTTATTTGTGTTAATGTTTCACGGAGGAGTGGTAAAGGATGAGGATCTGTCAGGATATGCTGATGTGATTAAGGATGCTCCTGAGACAGCAGGATGACGACGACGAAAACTTCCTATAATCTTTTGTTAATTATTTCCTATCAGCTTTATTGTAATTTTGCCTTTCGTCCAAGAGTTACTGCTTACATAGTTTATTGTAATTTCCTTTATGTAGAAGCTCCAGAAAATAATTACGAGAGAAGCTTTAGGTCACGTCTTTCGTTGCTAATTTCTTATGAGCTTTAGTATTATTCTCCGTTACGGCGAATATTATTTTGCTCATCTATTTCATTACGCTTCTGATTTATTTTTAACTTCCCCCCCCCAAAAAAAAAAAAAAAAAGAAGGCTTTAGGTGGCATCTGTCGGTCTTTAATTGGTATTCATTTGATTAAGATTTGGTTTGATGTTGAAAATTTATTGCTTATTCATTTTATTATTATTTTATTTTATGCAGAATCTCCTACGGATAATCATAATCTAAGCTTCAGGCCATGTTGTTTATGCTTCATCTATTTTATTATGATTTTGCTTTTGTTGGAGGTTCGGAGGTTGGGTGCTCATGTGGGTGGAACTCCTTGGGGGGTGGTGGCTGCCTCCCTGCACCCCCTACTGGGATCTTGGGGAAGTATTTATAAAGGATCTAACCGAGATAAATATTTTATAAAGGTTCTTACCCAGGTTTTGCGATTGAAGTTGCCGTGAGAGTTAATTATAGTCCGGCATCACTTCCTTTTGTCTTATTTTTAACTATAATTTTCACTTTAACACTTGAACCGATTGTGGGATGTGTCCAGGCATCTTCAAATGAACGGATCATGTATTTGGATCTCTACTATTTTGTTGTTATTTTTTCTTGAAGGGAACAGTGTGCATCTGGCCTTTGGTTCCTTCTTCTTTGCTTAAAAAAAAAGAAAAGAAAACATAAGTGTAAAAACAATCTCACATACCGATACAAATTAAGAAATAAAATGTTTGTGAATACTTGCTCTGAGGTCTCATTCATAGTCACAAAACATTTCACATAAATAGAGCGAAAAAGTGTGGAAAAAAGAGGACGAAATAGAATTAACTCTAATAAGAAAGGAAACTGCAATATGGAGAAGACAAAACAATTACTCCTGATAAGAAATAACTCATTTATGGAGACTTGCTTAACGTCAAAAAAAAAAAAAAAAAAAAAAAAATTGGGAAGGATACTTTCTGTATCCATCCCGTGTGCAATAAAACCAAAATGAAAAAAGGGGACACAACAAAAATAATCCCGGTAATAAAAACATATATATATATACAGAGATCTGCTTAACTTATAAAAAACTTGGCTAAGATACTTTATAAATCTCTCCTGTGTCCAGTAAAGCCACACTGATAAATATCATTATCTTGATCAAGAGACACGCCGCTGGTATGTTGCAGCTGCGAGCCAGGAACAGGGTAGGGGTGAGGTTGGACAGGGGGCTGCGTAAAGGAGGAGGTGGGGTTTTGAGAAATAGCCTAAGCGCGGAGATATTGTGACTTGGGGGTTGAGGGGGGGGGGGCTGCCTGAAGGAGGAGGTGGAGGTGGGGTTTTGAGAAATGTAACAAGCGCGGAGATATTGTGGCTTAAGGTCCTCAGTCCACGCCCTTTCACTCCAGTTTATTTTTGTCATCATGAAGAAACAGATAAATGATTCAGTCTTTGGAGGGCAAGGATTTATCTCGGTTAAAACACACACACACACACACACACACACACACACACACACACACACATATCGTCCTGCGTTAACCTAAACAGATTGCCAAAATGCGTCCATACCAGTGTCTGGGCCCATTGTTATTGTTTTATTGATCTTGCGAAAATTTACTGACGGAGATGCAAGCAGTAGCATCCCAAAGTGAAAAGAGTTAGTGGAGGTGGTGTGGTGGAGGACTGAGGAGAGGAATAAATTAAGAAGTGGAAGAGGGAAATATGAAGTGCAGGAACAAATTGAGATGGTGGAGAAACAGATAACGATGTATGAGAGATCCATTGTGGAGGAGTAAGTCTTGGGAGGTTTAAGAGGGGAATCCTGATGAGGAAGACTAGATAGACGAAGAGGTAAAGAAGTGGAAGATGTATTTCAGAACTGGAAGAACGAATCAGAAGGTGGAGGAACAAGTTAACTAAGGTGGAGAAGCAAATCATGAAGTGTGACAGATCCAGTGTGGAGGAGTAAATTATAAAGTGGAAGAGAGAGATAGGGGGAGGAGGAGGGGTGGAGTCCTGGTGTGGAAGACCTAATGTGTTGGATTGAGCCTATCAGTGCATAAGACGGGGTAAGCTGATGGCAGACGGACGAAGAGTAAATGGAGATGTAAGCTTGACTGATGGCGTAATGCGAGTCAAGTAAAGCTTCATTGTCAGAGGCGGCAGCATGATATCAAACGCCTTATGAGCTTGCAGTTTCGACCCGACGGAGAGGACGTGGGGGTTTGTAGGCTTTATAAAGTGTCCTGGGCTGTATATAATCCCTTCTGTCAGTATTATTTGTCTCTCTCTCTCTCTCTCTCTCTCTCTCTCTCTCTCAGTCCGATGACACATTTTACATCTAATGATAATGTTATCAGACGATTTTATTCATCTTGTGATGGATCTACAGTAATAAAGGCTAGGGGTTAATGACAACAGAATATATGACCCCTATAGTAGTAGTAGTAATAATAATAATAATAATAATGTAAAGCTAGGTCATCGCAGTTAAGGCATCAAGTACGGTAGTGTATAATAATTCACTCATCGGCTTGGAGATCAGATATTGCGTGTTGTAGTGGTAATCATTGTTAATTTTACGTTAACTGCAGATTATTGTGAGCTGCCACTTTCAGCCACTGGAGATTGGTGTTAATGTGCTAGAAAACTGTGACTGTGTATGTGATAGAGTTGATATTCCGGTGTTTTGTTTGTGTGTGATGTCAGGGTTGATTTTCTTAGTCTTGTGTTTGAGTGTGTTTGATGCCAGAGTTGATTTTCTAGTCTTGTGTTTTTGCTTCTGACTGGTAGTTAATTCCCCAGTCTTGTGTCCATCCGATGAGAATAGGCTACAGCTCGTAGTCTCCCCAGTAGTCCCCAGATTAATCCCCAAAATAGTTCCCACCAACAAGTTCCCACCACCAGAGAGAAGGGCTGGGGACAGGCTGGGACTCCCCCCGACGCCCGACAAGTCTCCGCCAAAGAAGTGCTCCTGTAGTAGGGTAGTAAAACAGCAGGTCCCCCTCTGGTATGGTCCCCGCTAGGTCCCCCCTCCCTGCCACCGTCGCTGCTAATGATACTCTTAATATGTATCTGGAAATCTGCTAAGGGAAAGTTGGGGGGTTGAAGAAATGTGTTGGTGCTTTGGATATGAGAGAGAGAGAGAGAGAGAGAGAGAGAGGAAAAATGAATGAGTGGGAGAGAGTGTGGGGACAAGGAGGAAAAGGGAGGGTGTCATGGGGAGATGGGGAGGTAAGATGTGAGGAAGGAGGGTGATTGAAGGAGAGAGATAGAGCCATGGACTAGAAAAGGGTGTGGGTGAGAATGGTGCATTAGGAGGTGATAAGGAAAGGAGGAAGGGCTGCTTTCACACACACACACACACACACACACACACACACACACACACACACACACACACACACACACACACACACACACACACACACACACACACACACACACACACACACACACACACACACACACACACACACACACACACACACACACACACACACACACACACACACACACACACACACACACACACACACACACACACACACACACACAGTAAATACATACACGAACATTGATTTCTCCTTTTATCTATCAATCTGTCTATCTATATCTATCCCCATCCGTCCTACCCCCAACCCCGTCAGGCCCTCATCACCTTCAGGACTCCACATGTTTACCCCTATCCCCCAACCCTCCCTCAGACCACCAGGCCCCCTATTCTTGTCACTGCCTATCCCCTTTCTCAAAGCTTTCCTCCTCCTCCTCCTCCTCCTGCATCTCCTGTTAAACTACCAAGGCTCCTGTTCTCTTGATTACAATTTACCCCCAACCCTCTCCATTTTATCCATCTTCCCTCTCCCCTCCATCTCTCGTCCAACTATCCACTTGGATCCTAAAGCTACCAAGCCTCCTCTCCTCCTAATAACATCTATCCCTCTTCCCACCTTCCTCCTATTCATTATCCTTGCCCCCTCCATTCCCCTTCTTTCTCCCCTGTCCTTCTCCCCTCCTTCTATCCTCTCGCTCCCTAAAACTACCAGGCCTCCTATCCTCCTAACCTCTATCCATTCCCCTTACCCCCTCCTATCTTCTTCTTCCACCCTGTCCAGCCATTGTAGCCAGTCCAGGGCCGGGTGTCGGGGTGTCGCGCTGCAATAAAATCAAGGTGAATGTGCAATAAAGATGGCGGGTGTCAGGTAAAGATCCACCTCGTCATGGACCCCGAACCCTTAACTCGACCCTTAGGAGAGAGGGGAGGCATTAGGAGAAAGAGGGAGATGGGGAGGGGGACTTTGGAGAAAGTGGGGGAGGCATTAGGAGGAGGAGAGAGATAGGGGAATTTGGGAGTGATGGATATATGTATAGATAGATAGATAGATAGAGACCTTGAGGGGAGGGAGAGAGATAGAGGGAGAGAGAGAGAGAGAAAGAGAGAGAGGGAGAGAGTTACATGACCCTTCAACTCCACCCTTAGGAGAAAAGAAGTAGGTAGGAGATCAATTCAGCCCTAGAAGACAGTGAATGGGACAGGGAGATAGGGACGGTGGGAGAGACGTAAAGGGAAAAAAATCAAGTTAACTAGAGAAAACTAGAACAAAAAACTGGAGAAACTGAAAACTGAAAACAACTAAACAAGAAAACCAAAGAAAAACTAAAAGATGCAGAAGGATTAAAAAAAAAAAAAAAAAAGAATGGTGACAGGATGAGCGACAAGTGAAATTATCTCTATCTAGGTAATGGTCCCCTTTCAGTTGTAGGAAATGCTTTGTCAGTTTTCCCTTCTTTCTTTTCTTTCTTGTTAGCCTGAAGTTAGACCATATTTTCTCATTACTTGGGCGTGCATCTTAGTAAAGTCTCCTCTTTATCTCTTCCTTCTCCTTTATTTTTTTTTTCCTGTCTTCATTCTCCTCCTAGACTTTGCGATTCTTTCTTCTGACTTCTTTCACCAGACTGTTTCCTCGGCTGTTTCTCTTCATGCCTCCTACTCCTCTTATATGTGTCCTCCTCCTCATCAAACCCTTTTCCACATCCTCGTCCATGCTTGTCCATCAAACTCAACTGACTCACTCACAGTTGACTAACATTGTCTGGCTTTATCTGGAATAGAATAAGTGAGAGGGAAATTGTATTAATCTTAACGCTCATGCTCCTGTGACTTACTGAGATTAATAAAACTGCCTGAAGTTAAATGGAAAAGAATATTTGAGTTGTCCCGACCATGGCTTCTCTTCTTGTCTCTTAAAGAAGCTCCCTGACACTTCTTCCTTAGCTATTTATTTTTTATATATGGGTGCTTAATATCGTTTTGGACGTTCTTTATGCAGAGTATGGCGATACTGGAAGAACATACGTAACACAGAAGAGGACAGTAAAGTGTAATGAGCAAAATAAATTACTTAGGAAACAATGTTACGGAGCTTCCTCAGTGAGAGGGTACTGTGCCAGAAATTACACCCAGCTCTTTTGACTCCAGCATGAAATATTCTAGCTTGAGAGTATCGACCTAATCCTTGTGTGTGTGTGTGTGCGTGTGTGTGTGTGTGTGTGTGTGTGTGTGTGTGTGTGTGTGTGTGTGTGTGTGTGTGTGTGTGTTAATGCCGGCTGCAGTCTTCGCCACACAAATCTATCTCTCACTTCCTCCATCTCTCTCTCCTGTGATACCTCCGCGTCCTTCACCCCGAACTGACGCGACATCCAGGAGAGGGAAGGGAGACACTGAGCTTGGGAGGAGGAGAGACTGAGATCGGAGGGTTTATTGCGGCTTTCATGTTCTTTGGTCTAGAGGCCGTGTTACCCTGATACGTCTTGTCACTGCCACTATCATCACTCCTGGGATTAGCACCTCTTCTCCTCCTCCTCCTTCACTTATCCTTCTTTCCTTCTTTTGTTTTGTTTTGTTTTTTGTCTCTCTTTAACCTGTTTTACCTCACCTTTCATCTTTATTCTTATCATAGTCATTGTCATCATCATCATCATCATCATCGTCATTTTCATCTTCATCATCGCCTCTTGTTTTGTGTTTTTCTCTTTTTTCTTTCTTTTTTTTGCAGTCTTGCTTTCCTCCTCGCCTTGTTTTTTTTTTTTTTTTTTCCCTCATAACCCACACTCATCTCTTATTATCCTTAAGCATCTCTTCTTCACTCCCTGTTTTTCTCTTCAGCTTTAGTCTCCTAAGATAATCTTCCTGATCTTTTTTCCTTTTTCTTTTCCCTAGTTTGCATTTCTTTGCTTCCCCTTATTGTTTTTTTTTTTTTTTTTTACATCTTTTTTCTTTCCCCACTTTCACCTCTGGGAACCCATAGCTGCCTGGTCTACTCGGTCAGATGGACCGGGGTTCAGTAACAGCAATAGCAACAGCAGCCACAACAACCTCAGATACTGTCCATCCTACCAGAACTACTGTTAGTCTTTCATTTTCTCCTTCTTGCAAACTTGCATACTATCTTGTCTCCAAAATTCACTAGTGCTCTTTTTTCCTTTCTTAATCTATTTGTCTCTCGAGAATCCACTAGTTTTTCATTTCTCGTTCATCTCTCAAATTCCTTCGTCTCTTACAGCCTATCGCCTCCATCATACTGTCTTTTTTTTTTTTTTTTTTCCGCCCCAGTGTCTGTCCCTCGGCGTCTCTTTCCCTCAATGCATCTCTGTATTTTCCTCTTCCTCAGTCTCCTTCGTTTCTCATTCGGTATCGCTTCCGCCATTCAGCCTTTTTTTCCATCCCACTTTGTCTCCTGCCTTTCTCCCAGGGTTGCTTTCCCTTTATGTCTGTCTCTGTCCATCATCTTTCCTCTTGTGTCTCTCTGTATTTCCCTTTTCCTTCTGTCTCCTTCATGCCGCCTTAATCATCGAGTCCGTATGTTTTCCATTTTCTTCATTTTCCTTTCCACCTCTCTCGTCTCTTCCTCACTATCTCCATCATACGGCCCTGTTTTTCCTCTGTCTCTGTGTCTGTCGTCCCCTATTGTCTCTCTCCATTTCCCTCCTCCCTAAATCTCTTTCGTCTCTCCCAGTCTCTCTCGATTTCCCTCCTCCCCCAATCTTCTTCGTCTCGCCCTCACTATCGCTTCCATCATCGGGCTCGTTTTTTTCCCCCGGTGTCTCTCTCCATAGCTCAGTCAGGGCACACCACACACACCCCTCACGATCAAACACCCGCTCACACACATACACTATTTTGACTCGCACTCTCTCCGTGTTTTATATGATCCACCATTGATGAGTTACACGGCTTGGCCCCCGTAACTCACACTTCGTTTATCACCCTACCATCTCTTTTATCTTGGGATTTAGTGCCCCTTCCTCCTGCCTCGTCGTGAGATCTTGCTGTTAGTTATCATCTGAGGGTGTCGTTAATTCTCGTCTCCCGATATTTATATGCAAAAGACTAACCGAATTAGCATTAAATTACTATTGTCTTCCTCTGCTTGGGTCCCTTTCCTCTCCCATCTTCCCCTCCCTCCTGTGGTGCGAGGGAGGGACGCCTTCACGTGGTGGTGCCGATATAACAGAGTGGTTCTGCTGTCTGGTTATATAAACGTCTCTCATTTGCCCATCTTATTACCTGAAAGGCATTTGGTGAACTATATGAGAAAGGAAATTAAGGTCACGTTCAGAGGAACATGGGATGGCAACTGTTCCTCCCCTTCTCCTTTTCTGCTTTCTGCTCAGTTACTTCATCCACCTTCTAGGTCTACCGTCTCGAAGATAACTTTATTACTATCCATTTTTATTTGTGGTTCGTATAGACTTTAACTAAATGCCCAGTGGTTTCGTGGCAGAACTCCTGGGCCCGAGATGATTGTGGGCTCACGCGCTATGGTTCGAATCCTAAGTGTGCATGGGTTTTTTATTTCTATCAGGTACACCACCATCGGGGCCTTAGTTTCGTCTCCTATCCATAAATGCTCTGGTCTTTGGTAGACTAGCCTAGGGACCCTGCGCACCAAGGGGGTAATATGGTGTGTGTGTGTGTGTGTGTGTGTGTGTGTGTGTGTGTGTGTGTGTGTGTGAACCTTGTCAAGGGCATTCATCTTCGTCCTTTTCCACCTCTCTCGTGGTCACTTCTTTATTTCTCAACCCACTGTATTTTATTAGTGTCGTTTGTCTCCCACTTTTTTCTCGTCTTCTTTCTTCTTCTCCCTTTATCACGATTCTCTCTTTCTCCTGTTATTCGCCATTTCGCTTACAACTTTCTCTTCGTCTCCTTTTCTTTTTGTCAATTTCCCCTCTCCATTCTGTCCCTCCTTTTTCTCAGTCTCCTACTCTTTCTCACGTCTTTACTCTCCCACTCTCATTTTCCTTTCTCTCACCTTCCATTTACTCTCATTCACTCTCCTTTCTTCTCTCTCTCTCTCTCTCTTTTTTTTTTTTTTTGCTTCTCACTTACACCCTTTCTTTCTCAGTCTTCTTTCTCTCTGTCAGTCGCTTTCTCTCACTCTCTCCTCTCTCTCACGCTCTTCTTACTCCCATGCCACATTCTCTCCTCCCATCACCCTCCCTATCCTGGCAAATCTCTCCCTTGCCTCCAATTCTCTAGTTCCTCAGACTCTCTCTCTCTCTCTCACACACACACACACACACACACACACACACAAAGAGAGAGAGAGAGAGAGAGAGAGAGAGAGAGAGACCCTCACACACTTCCCATTACCCAATCCCCACCACCCCCACACTTTCTCTCCACCCAACACTTTCCCCATTTGCCTTCCTCGCCTGCCTTCCCCACCAGCGTCAAACTCCCACATGAGCAGTAAAACAAGGTGGCCGCCTCACGAGCCACCTCTCGTTTGAAAGCCAGGCCGTGTTGCTGCGTTTATGACTTCATCCGGCAAATATATACCGCGTTTAATGATGCCAGCTCGCCCCAGCACCCCCTCCTGCCTTCCTGCTCCCTTTTAACATGGGCGCTGCAAGTGAACAGGGCGTAGGAGGAGGATGAGAGTTAGGGTACATTTGGATTTGAGGGACGGAAGGGCAGGACGTGAAAGACAGAGATGAAGTTCCAGGACCTAGCTCCCTTTTAAGAGTGGACGCTGCAATAGAACAGTGCGCGGGAGGAGTGTGATAGAGCGAGGAGGTGGATGCAGACGGATTGGAAGGACTGAAAGGCAGGACATGAAAGACAGAACTGGAGGAGTTATAAGATGGAAGAACACTCGAAATAGGTAGGGAGGACTGATTGGAGTAACTAGTTTAGAGTGAGTTTAAGAGGGAGACAGCGGTTTTGTAGGACGGAAGAGACAGGACGTGGAAGGACGTAAGAGAAGGATGAATTCTTCAATGAAAGGGTTTGCGGAATAAATGGGAAGGGTAGATATATAGTACGGAGGAAAAGAATCAGAATGTACCGAGGAAGAGTTTGGATTAGTTCCTGGGGTAAGGATATGATGGACGGAATGGGCAGCACCTGTTAAGGCGTAAGAAGGTGAAGATGTTGTAAGAAGGAAGATTATTAATAAGAAAATGGGAAAGTAGTAAAGAGAAGCTGAATGTGGGCAGTGGGGGTACGGAGTGGAAGGACGGAAGGAGATTTAAGATGGAAGGGAGTAGGGAGGAAGATGGAAGGAAATGCACAGGGTATGAAAGGAAAAAAGCAGAAGCAATAGTGTGTATGGATGCTAGGTATAAGGGTATGAGTAGAAGATTTAAGAGAAAGCGTAGATGATGGGTGGAAAGGTGTTGAGAGCACGAAGAAGCATTGGTAGTATTAAGTAAAGGGGCGGAAAGGGACCTGAAGGGTAGAGGAGGCAGTAAGCTTGAGAAATGGCCTGAGTAGAAAGACTAGTGGGAGGCAAACGGCGTGGAGAATGGTGACAGGGTGAAATCTACGTAGAAGAGACGTGGAGAAGAGCTTAGACTGAAAGTAGGGCGGGGAAAGAAGCAAAGGATTAAGTTATAAATCAGGGGGGAATAAAAACCTTGAGCCGGAATAAGACTGAACGGGGTTATGGCGTCAAATAAAGCATATAAAGTGAAAACTAGTTCGCCTCTGACATATTTACTCTCTTCGTATAGATGCCTTGATGTCAGTATATATAGTTGTACGTGTCAGTGCCAGTGTTGCCAGAAAAATGTGGTGGAGGTGGTGGCAACTCCGGGATAAACAAGAGTCGGTCTGTGTCACTTCCTGTTTACTCCCTGTACCGCCCCGTTGGCCCCGGTCGTGTCGTCGCCCCCGTCATCGTTCCGTCGTCGTTCCGTCATCGTTATAGCGTCGTCGTCCGCTTCCCCTCCGGTGCTAGGACTTTACTGCTTCGAACCTGGTGTCCGGAAGTGCTCTTTTAGAGTTTTCGCCATTTTTTTTCTTCTTTTTCTCGCCAGTTTCATCGCGTCATAGTCGGCGGTCGTGTTGTGGTCACTCGCTGATAAAAAGACACATTAAAAAACCGCAGCGGCCGCGCCAGAGGTCCGCCTGAACCACCAGCCGACACCTCTAGACGAACGTAATGAGGCTCAGTCTGTACCACACCGCCCTCCCTGCCTACTCTCCTGTCCTTTCCTCCCTGTACACCACTCCTCCTTGTCTCCCTACTTCTCTTTTTCTCTTGCCTGCCTCTGTACCTCTCTTGCCCCCTCCTTCCCTTCCTAGCCCTTCTTTACCTGTCTTTACATTTCTCCCTGCGTCCCTTCTTGACTTCTCATGCCTCCCACTGTACCTCTCTTGCTTCCTCCTTCATTGCCTCCTTTCCGTGCCTCACCTTGCTTCTTTCCTTCCTGCCCCCCTCTCTCTTCTCACTCCCTACCTTTCCTGCCAACCTCTTTACTTTTCCTCAGTGCTTCCCCAACTGCCTTTCCTTTTCTCTAGTCCCCTCCCTTACTTGCCCTGCCTCACTCTACTCTGCTTTACGCTTCCCTGCCTTCCCTTGCACCTCTCCTGACCGCTTCGCTTTCTCATCTCCATACTTTCCTACCTATTCTTTCATCATGGTACAGCTGTGGTCACTTATCGTTGTCCACGTCTTGGGTTTCGAGCTGGTGAAGCGAGATTGCAACCCCTCCAGCCGTCTTGAATTTATTATACTCTCTTTCTGTAAGTAGACCTAACTGGAGTGGTATTTTAAGCTAGCTCCGAGCACTGAGGATTACTTTATACCCACTTGTCCTTTATAGTGGTCAGAGGTGCGTATTTTAAGTTCTGTCATCATACCTTCATTCCAGTCATCATCTGAAAGATTGGTGTAGTAAACTTGTGCAAATCGTCTGTAGGTTGTTTTATAATTAATCCTTCCCTCTCCGCTTAAGGCCAGAGCTTCTTTTCCAACGTCACACATAGATTTTTCAGATGTAGATTTGTTTATACCCATTCTTTCCGCCTTCCCCATTTCGTCAAAGGTGCAGTTCAAACACCATGAGCTTCTTAAATGGTGTACTAATCTAACAAAACATCTTTAGATTTTTTTATATATCTAGTGGTTTTGTCGTCCGTGGAATATTCTACAGTATACTACCCCTTCATCTCCTGTAGTTAAACATGTATATTTGAGCGTTAATTTCTAGGTTATTTAGGGTTGCTGTATTAAGCCAGCGCAAAACACACATGGATTATTTAAACACCCAGTGGGAATATTGTAGAGGATAATCATTTTGCTCTGTCATCATCGACAGTATAATTAAAGATGCATATTCAAACCTGTTATCTGGGGTGATGTATTAAGCTAACACGAAAAAACACACATGAATTATCTTAACACAAAACTCATATGGATTAGCTAAAATAAAACACATAGATTAACAAACACAAAACACGTATGGATTAATTAACACAAAACACATATGACTTAGCAAACACAAAACACGTATGGATGACCTACTACAAAGCACATATTTATTACTTAACACATAGGACCCATGGATTTAGCTAACACAAAACACATATGGATTAGCTAACACAAAACACGTATGGATTTTTTATACCCAATGGTCCCGTCGTCCCCCTCTTTGGAGTGCGGAGAATATAGGAAAGGCTTGTCAATAGAGGGAAGTGTCAAGTCCAGAGGAGGGGACCGTCAGCCGTTCATCCGACCGACCCTGCCTCCTCCCTTCGTCCCCATCACCTCACACCGGGCGTGGAGATAGCATGACGGAGATGAACGCAGGCAAAGACGAATGGATGTCGAACCTCGTCTCGTAGATATAAGGCTGTATTCAGTAACTTAAGATAAAGCGTGTGTTAGACTACCGTTTCTTGTTAATTTACACAGACACTATTATACGTGTTAGGGTCGTCTTAAAAATAACACCCAGCCTAATATAAGTAGAAGGAGAGTCATATTTTTCACCTTTTGACGGACCAGGTGTATGTCGCGACAGCTGGACCCAACACCTCGCAGCCAAACTGGGAGAAACGCTGAAGTGAAAAATACGACAAAATGGTATGATTTCTGATAACAGTTTACGGATGTGGTGACTTCTGTATCGCAGTGGTCAAGAGCCTATATGAATACATCTCATGGTTTGCTTAATACGGTAATTCCTATGCTTCCTGCGACGCCTTGCCCTCCACGACGCCCGGAGAGTTTCTATCCAACAATATACCCAAGTCACATATCACTCCGTCGGGTCATCCTCACAGAGATCAATGGTTACACGGATTTTTAAGGCCGATGGGATATGGGGGGTCTGAGTGCGAGTCAGGCCGTATAGGGATGTGGTTTGACCTGGGTGTAGTGATGACTGGGTGTAGGGGCTAGGCTAGGTGTGGACTGTCGAGGCTAGGCAAGGTGTAAGGGCTAGGCTAGGTTTATTGGCAGGATTGTTGTGTTGAGTGAGGTGATCTATATTTACGAAAACAGAAACTTTGCATAGGGTGATCTAATTTGAGACAAAGAGAACCATACCTACTAAGACCAGGTGAGAGTGAAGATGATATGAGGTGGTAGATAGGTAGGTTGTGTGTGCAGAGGTGCAGGCAGGGTAGATGTGGGTAGCGTGTGTGAAGGTTGGTGTAGGGAGAGTGAATGTGTTTGAGGTGGTAGAGGTAAAGTTCGTATCAGTTGGTAGGTAGCGTGTGTGAAGATTGGTGTAGATAGAGTGAATGGGTTTGAGGAGGAAGAGGTAAAGTTCGTATGAGTTGGTACGTAGGGTGTGTGTAGAATGATGTTGGTAGGTAGGGTGTGTGTAGAATGATGTTGGTAGGGTGTGTGTAGGCCTCGCACTTCCACCCCCCTATGTGGTCACCTGTGGCCCTGTATATGGTGGGACTTGGGTTAGGACGAGGCCGGCCAGCAGCTGCTCCGTAATGAGAGGATCGTGTAGCTGATACGGACACTGACGCCATTTAAATATAGGCTTATTTTTACCCCTTCACTAATAGAGGTGTCCCTGATTCAGAATATGGTCTTTTGGCCGTAGCGAAAATAATTCCTTCTCAACTTCTTCTCCATATTCTTCTATCTATCTATCTATAGCCCGACGCCCTAATCCCGCAAAGGGTGGCCGCAGACAAAACGCCTCCAAGTCACTCTGTCACCCACCATTTGACTCCCCTCCCCCCAACTCACCCCCCCCCTCCCTCATATACCTCTCAACTCCATCCCTCCACCTCATCCTCGGTCTACCCCTCCCTCTCCCTCCCTCCACCTCACCTACATACACCCTCTTAGTCAGTTCATATTCTTTCTTTCATATTTTTCTCCCCCCCCTTCTCTCCCCTTTCCACCCCCTCTCTACATTTTCTCCCCCTCCATCTTTTCGAACATTTCTTTTCTGTCCTTCTTCCCTATTTTCCCCTTCTCCCCCCCCACATTATCTACCACTCCCACCCTCACTTCCTTTCAGCCTCCCCACTCTTCCTCTCCACATTCTCTATTTCTTCCTTCAAAACGCCGTCCATATGCTTATTTAACCCTCCAGAGCCCAGGGTTGCTACACGTTGGATCTGGTGGGGAGTGTACTGAGCGTGCCTTCCTTCGCCTATCGTCTCATAGTCGCGATGGTCATAGCTCCCTACCCAAACCGAAGCATCTGGAATGACACTAAGCTGTAAGGGGTTAAATACATCCATTCACTGACACCCACCCTTCTTAGGCTGTGTATGTAGCTAGTATTTTAATCCAGACACCTGCTCCATTATCCCCTTAACTCTCCGCTGACTAATGGTCCCACTATTATTTTCTCTCTCTTTCATTTTTTGCAGGTGAGTACTTGGCAGCGACGATCTAGAGAGAGAGGGAGAGAGAAAGAGTGAGCGAGGAGGTTCACGTAAGTACAGGCAGAGAGCAGCTGCTGGGGTAGTGACAGTTGCCACAGCTGTGCATCGTCGGTGTTTCGTTTTCCTGTGTGCGGGAGTCGACATTTTTTTTTTTTTAGTGTGTGTGTGTGTGTGTGTGTGTGTGTGTGTGTGTGTGTGTGTGTGTGTGTGTGTGTGTGTGTGTGACAGTTAATGTGTTTGAGTGAGTGTTTTGGGGTGTGAGAGTGTGCTTGTGTATGGATTGCCGCCCCCTTATACCTTCATCTTTCTCTTTTCTTCCTTTCCCATTCGTTGCCTCTCTTATCACACTTTTTTATTATTATTATTATTTTTTTGGTCTCATCTCATCCTCCCTCCACTTTTCCTTGCTCATTCTATCCCTCCTCGTCCCTCCCCCTGCTCCACCCTTCCATCACTTCGTCCTCCCTTAACCTCTTCCTCCTTTCCCACTCTCCCTTTCCCCCTTCGTCTTCTAATCTCCCTACCCCAGTCCATCACTTCTTCCTCACTCTTCCCTCCCTCTTCCACTTTGCCCCTCCCTGCCTCACCCACTCCTTCATTTTCTTCCTCTCTGCGTCTATTAACTTGGCATTTCCTTGCTTTGTATCTCTCATTTGTTGCATTTACTTTTACCCCACTTCCTCCTTCGTCCCACTGATCTTTATCTACTTGTCTGCTCTTATTCATCTTTTTCTTCCTTAATTTTACATTATTTATCATCTTTTTTATTCTTAAATGTTGTTATTACTGTTGATGTGTTCGTTGTTGGTTTTACTGCTGTTGTTTCCGTTGTTATTGTTACTGTTGTGTCCGTTGTTGTTGATATGCGTTGAGTTCAGTGGATCAGTCAAATATAAGCCACTTTCTGTTTCATGTGGGAATGTCGTGCTTTTTTTTTTTTCGTATTTTTTTGCGACTTTACGTTGATATTTCACCACATTCTTTTCTTCCCCGCTTTCTTCCCGCTTTCACTCCCTTTCTTTATGTTGTTTTTCTTTTCTTCTCTTTTTCATTACTCCTCATCCCTCTCTTTTCCATTTGTTTCTGCGACTTCATTTGTATTATGCCTTATTTCTCTTCAGCCCTCATTCTTTTACAATTCACTTTCATTTTCATTCTTTCTCTTATTATTTTCTTCTTCCTTTTTCTCCTCATCTCAGTTCCTCTCTTTTCCATCTAATTCCGCGACTTCATTTGTATTATGCCATCTTTCACATCAGCCCTCCTCATTCTTTTACAAGGCATGTTCATTTTCATTCTTTCTTTATTTTCTTCTTCCTTCTCTTCATATCAGTCTTTCCTGTCTTAGCCCTTTCCTTCTTCGTATCCCTATCCCCCTTCCTCCAACTCCCCTACCACTCCTCCTTCCCCCCTTGCAAGCCCCTTCAACACGGTGGAGTTAGAGAGGGGGACTTGTAGCTCAGCCTGAGTGATAATCCTACCTCACGAGAGAGAGAGAGAGAGAGAGAGAGAGAGAGAGAGAGAGAGAGAGAGAGAGAGAATTACAACATGGGAAAGAAAACTTAAAGCAGCATAAACAGGCTAACTCAGAGTGCTCCATCATCATTTTCTCTTAAAATTCATCGTCATTTTAACAACAGTGTTTTTCTTTACTGTACTTCCATGTACTGTGCTCCTTAACTAGGCTACATGATGTCTTACATTCTCCAGATCTCGTACTCTCTCCGTTTCCATCTTTGAAGTATGCCTGAATTCGAGTGTGTCTGCTTTGTCTGCTTGACAATGAGAGCTTTTGTTCTTCCTTAGTCGATGCCTCAGTGTAGTAGAGCCTGAAAGATGAAAAGAAAAACAGTTTAGGCAATATTTTACACTTCCAGGAATCATACTGCGTTTATATTTAGTGTACATATTACCGGTTTATGTATAGTATGCAAATGTACCAAAAAACGTGTTCTGTACACAATGCCTGCTGTTCTCTATATATAGGTTTATCACTATGGATATCCAGATTTTTCCTTGTCCATATTGTGGTGGTAGTGACCGGATGTGGGAAGGAGATTTATATATGTTCTCCATATACACACGAGAGCTGGCATACATTTTGGCTGCCTTTTCTTTCTGAACAATAAGAGTTCCCTATAAACTTGTTTTTAGCGATACAGAATGCTCTTTTGCACGGGATTATGGTTGACACTGGATGAAGTTACTGCAGTGTGATTCGTGCTGTGTTTACCTGCTTGGTGTGTGTGTGTGTGTGTGTGTGTGTGTGTGTGTGTGTGTGTGTGTGTGTGTGTGTGTATGTGTGTGTGTGTGTGTGTGTGTGTGTGTGAGATGCCAGTGTCGTACTTGATAGTGACTTTGTACCGTGCGTGTGGTATCGTATGACGCGTTTGATGGATCCTGTGTGTGTGTGTGTGTGTGTGTGTGTGTGTGTGTGTGTGTGTGTGTGTGTGTGTGTGTGTGAAGTGATTGCGCACCTGTGTTCTGACTGTCGCACGCCCCCAGCCTGTCACCTGCACTCCCCCTCAGAGTCATCTCCCTCCACACCATTGTTCACCGCGTCAGAACAAGAATATTTAGATTGTACCAGAAGTATTTACAAGGGAGCTGGGTGGCATGGAACGAAGGTCTGCAGGTGAGACGGGGAAATTTTGTCCTAGAAAAAGAGGGATGAGATGAAACTATGGTGTGTAGCTGCGTTAAGATTGGCGACGAAATGAGGGATTGCGTTTATACGGTCACTCAAAACATGGATGGGATTAACACTCTCCTACCAACGAGGGATTGGGTGAAGTTAATGTCTGCAGTTGAAAAGGGAAAAGATTGTCCTTGTCAAAAGTGGGATTGGATGAAACAGTGGCGTGTATCTGAGTTAATATTTCCCCAGAAAGATGGGATGGGATAAATGAGGGATTGTTTTTGAGTTAGGATAAAGTTCTGCTAGAAAAAGAGGGATAGGATGAAGAAAGATCTGCAGTGAGTTAAGACTGATCTTGAAATGTGAGATGGGATGAATATAAGGCCTGAAACTAAGTAAGAATAAGCTCGTCCTAGGAGCATGTACAAGGATGGTGTGTGGAATGAAATGAAGATCGAGAGCTGAGTTAGGATCAGATTTCTTTTAGGAGTATATGACAGAAAGGAGGGTCGCCATGAAAGGAAACCTTGCAACAGATGGAGAATAAACTTTGTTATTATTGTTATTTTTTTTATAATTTATTGAATTTTTTTTCTACATCATCTTTGAAAAAATCTGAAGAAAATTAGACTATGTTTCTGCATTGTGCTATTTTATTTCTGTATTAAATTATTTGTTTATTTATATATTTATTTATTGCCACTATTACTTTAGGTGGTCAGTAATCACAGAAAGGTATTTATATTCCTTTACCGTCCTTCTCATTTGCCTGTCCGCCCATGGTTCTTGTTATAATAATCCTGAGGGTGTTAGTGTAATATGACCAGGGTGTAGACGCAGACCTGTGTTAGGGTGTGGCCGAGATATGTCCCTTGAGGTCATTTGGAAGTGTGTGTGTGTGTGTGTGTGTGTGTGTGTGTGTGTGTGTGTGTGTGTGTGTTTGTGTGTGTGTGTGTGTGTGTGTGTGTCCAGAGACGGGCTTGTTTTGTTCTAGGCTTTTAAGGGACGTTGTGATTGCACAGTGACGGGGAGGAGTTTGGTTTGTGTGTGTGTGTGTGTGTGTGTGTGTGTGTGTGTGTGTGTGTGTCCAGAGACGGGCTTGTTTTGTTCTAGGCTTTTAAGGGATGTGGTGATTGCACAGTGACGAGGTGGAGTTTGGTTTGTGTGTGTGCATGTGCGAGGTGAGAGGATGATGTCTGGTTTGAGCGGCTGTGAGCAAGAACAGGGTAGTAGCTGGTGTGTGCGCGTAGTTATGGGCTTTGTGTATGTGTGTGTGTGTGTGTGCAGAGACAGATGTAAGAGGCAGTGAGATGGACGGACAGTTTATCGTCGCTACCCCCCCATGATTGCTAGTTGCTGCTCACGCCACAATGCGCACTCGACATGGAGGCGGAGCTGCGCAGTTTTTTCTTTTATTTTTTTCCGGGTGAATGAGAGAGGAAATGTCTAAAAGTATGTGTGTGTGTGTGTGTGTGTGTGTGTGTGTGTGAGAGAGAGAGAGAGAGAGAGAGAGAGAGAGAGAGAGATTTTGCTGTCTCTCTCTCTCTGACTCGCAAGAATAATTTACAAGAATATCAGTATATTTAAAAAAAAAACTATTTTTATTCTTTGTCCCCATTTTCTATAACTCTCTGCGCATGGGGGTAACTCTTCCATTCTCTGCATGTTTTAATTAATTGTTTTCTTGCAGTCCACTCACCTTCTCCCCTCCCTAGCCTAATCGTGACTAGTGATGACTGCAGCTAATGATTGTTAATTACTGTGTAGTTTGAGTATACGTACATTAGGCTGAACACACACACACACACACACACACACACACACACACACACACACACACACACACACACACACACACACACACAAAATTTCCCCCCCTCCCACACACTGAACTTCCCACTCGCACGCACAAATTAAACAGATTACACACACACACACACACACACACACACACACACACACACACACACACACACACACACACACACACACACACACACACACACACACACACACACACACACACACACACACACACACACACACACACAGAGCAGGCAGACCCCCTTCCCATTTCTGTGTCTAGGATGGTGAAGGACATGAGACACGTAATCGTAGGGGAAAAAAAAAAGATCGAGTACCTTATAAGAACATGAACAATATTTCCCACAAAGAGCAGTATCGGATTACTTAACTGGATCCTGTGTCAAAATATTTCGCCTACATTTGCAAATTGTATGGAACGGTGTTTTAAAGTTTATTGCGTGGAGTGTGTGTGTGTGTGTGTGTGTGTGTGTGTGTGTGTTTGAGAGAGAGAGAGAGAGAGAGAGAGAGAGAGAGAGAGAGAGAGAATGATGCTGATAATGATGAATAGGTCGAGATATCCGGGTTGAGATAGTTGGGGGAGGAGGAAGGTGGGAGCTGAGAGAGAGAGAAAGAGAGACTGCGGGAACGTGGGAAACTGAGGGCCAGCAAGATCATGATGAAAACAGGCTCATATTATATACCCATTTTGTTGATTGCAAGTGAAGCTTTACTAATGATTTATTTTCACGATTTTTTTTAATGCTTCGAGGGCCCGGTGGTAGCGAAGGGGCCAGTGAAGTCTTTATCTAATCTTTCTATGTCCAAAAGCCTATCCTGAGCTGAATAAAATCGTCCGGAGATAGCAAGACTAGAACAATAACTTTCCTCCCCTCTGACTGATGGGCATGTCACCGCATTTAACATTTCTCCACTTGTAGGAGAGATCTCGCAAGCGGAGGAAACCGGATTGAAGGTCAGGGAGGAGGAGGAGGAGGGGGAGGAGTGGGAAGAGGAGGAGGTGGAGGAGGAGGAGGAGGAGGAGGAGGAGGAGGAGGGAGAGGGGGATGAAACACGAAGAAGCAGAGATGGAGAGAAAGGATGGCAGGCAGATGAGAGAAACTAAATGAGGCGAGGCGGGGAGTGGGTGGGGTGGACTGGGGTTGAGGATGGGGTATTGGGGGGTTGAGGAAAGATGTTAATAGGTTCAT
This sequence comes from Coenobita brevimanus, assembly GCF_032717465.1. Classification (NCBI taxonomy): domain Eukaryota; kingdom Metazoa; phylum Arthropoda; class Malacostraca; order Decapoda; family Coenobitidae; genus Coenobita; species Coenobita brevimanus. The sequence continues at coordinate 5,218,353 of NC_137005.1, read as the reverse complement.
TGTTGTATTTAGATGTTAAAGCGAGAGAGAGAGAGAGAGAGAGAGAGAGAGAGAGAGAGAGAGAGAGAGAGTATTGAGGAAACGTGAGAAATTGAGGTTGGTGTATGGGAGAGAATGGGGCCCAAACCCCTAAACAAGATGTTTTATGTGGGAAGTGGGAGTGGTGACAGAGTGAACCTTTCAGTTAATGTGTGGGGGAAGTGCTGTGGGAATCAGAATTGCGTGAGAGATGTGGCTGAGACAGGATGAGCGGAAGAGAGATGCTTGGATAGACGTGAGAGGAGGGATAGGAGGAAGGGGAGGACAGAAACAGTAGGAGGAAAATAAAAAGAGTTGGAGAGAAAGAGTGGGTTGACAGAGTGGGAGGAGAGAAAGAGTGGGAGGACAGGAAGAGTAGGAGGAAAAAAAGAGTTGGAGAGAATGAGTGGGAAGAGAGAAAGAGTGGGAGGACAAGAACTGTGGGAGGACTTTGGGGTTGAGTGAGACCCCGGCTTAGTGGAAGGATGTGGGATTGAAGAAGTGGGTGATTTGGGGGGAGATGCAGGGAAGGAAAATTAATAAGTTCAAGAAAAATGGGAGGAAACAGTGTGGGGATGAATGAAGTGGTGGGGATGAATAATGGGAGGAAACAGTGTAGGGATGAATGAAGGTTGTGGGGATGAATGTGAGGTCGAACGAGTTAGGAAACAGCAAAGTGGAGATCTTGGTAAATGGAAGAAAACAAAGGTCAGGGCTCTAGGGAAACAATAGATAAAAGGAAAATCCGGGAAGTAACAGAGACAAAAGAGGAGTATTGAGGGAAGACAAATGTTAATATGTAAAAGAGTTGGGCTGAAAGTATGGTAGATGGGGAACATAAAGCTCGGAGGGGGGGATGAAACGGAAACAGAGAGAAGAAATATTATGAGACATACGATGAGGGAGTGGACTGGATGCATAAGAGAAAAGTAAAGTTACGTGAACTGGAGTCTAGGCATGACGTTAGAGGAGCCTTTAACTGGAAAGGAAGTATGCGGAAGGGTGGAGTTTTGTGGAAGATGGGTTGGGGAGTGAGAGGGGCATGCGTGGATGAGAGAGAAGGGAAGAGAATTGAGAACAAGTCATGACTGTGGAAGAGACTTTAACAGGAAGGGAAGTGGGAGGGGAGGAGAGGCCTCGAGTGGGCGGTGGGTGTGAGTGGGGATCATAGACTGAGAGGGACGTTGGGGCATGGAGTTGGTGGGAGGGGGGAGGCTTCAAGTAGGAGGTGGGTGGGGGTCATGGAGCGAGAGGGAAGCGGGGGCATGGAGTTAGAGTGAAGGGGGAGGGGGGTGTGCATGGCAGAGTAGACGTGTCGGAGTGTGATGGGGCAACACGGGGAGGGAGGGCCCGCCAGATCCTCAAACACCCGCAACGCTCGCCATTAAATCAGTCATACAGTCAGACTCCAACCAGAACGACCTCGCCAACAGCCCTCAGACAAGACAGCCAACGAACGGGGGGCGGTCAGTTGGTTTGGGTGGGGAGAGGCCGGATTGAAGTGGGAGAGGAGGGGGTTGAGGATTGAGTTGGTGGGTAGAGATAGAGAGAGGGTTGAAAGGAATAGAATAAAGGATTTAGAGAAGGAGAGGTGATAAGGATGCCGAGAAAGGGTAGGGGCAAGATCGAGGGTTTGTTTGAGGGGTAGGAAGATTGAGGACTGAATTTAGGGGAGGGATGAAAACTTGGGAGAGGGTGAGACAAGAAAGGCAGGAATTCGCCTGGACAGTAGTCAAGGAAGGATGATCATGATGGAGAGTTTATTTGATTTAAGAGAGGGCAATGTTTGAGTTGATGGAAAAGAATGTATAGAGGGGAATGGACAGTACGGAAGAAGGAATAGTAAAGAACGAGAAGAAATGGGAGAAATCATTCGGTAAGAAAGTTGACGGAAGATTGAAAGGAGTGAACAATTAAGACGGTAACAGCAGCACTGAAAGGGAGGTGTGACGAATAAGAGGAAGGGCATGAGGTACGGGACGAAGGGAGGGAGGGGGGACAAGAAAAGGATGGAGGAAGAGGGACGAGAGAGGGGAAAAGTAAAAGATAAGAGGAAGAGTTAGAGCGGGGTGGGATTGGTAAGTGCAGAGAGTTAAGAATTGTTGGGGAAGAGGAACAAGTAAAACGGAGAAGAAGAGCGAATAAGCAGAAAGGCAAGAAAAGTTGGAAGAGGGACGAGTAGGAGGGAGGTGGGGGAGGGAGGGGAAGAGTGAAGGATAAGAGGAAGAGCTGGAAGTGGGGGAAGGGAGAGGGAAGGGAGGAGTAGGGGGAGGGGAGGGGGTAAGAAGGGTTGGAGTGACGTGATTGATTCAGACCAAACACGCGAGCTAACCACGACTTTGTCTCGGGCTCTTGTCGGCCTCTGAGTGCATAGGGAAAATGTGTATAAATGCAGATGCCTGTTTTTGTGGGCTTACTCGAAGGTGCTTGTGTGTGGAGAAGGGCAGAGAGGGAGGAAGAGGAAATGGAGGAGAGTTAGAGGAATGATAGGAGGGGGAGAGAGTGGCTGAAGAAGAAGTGAGCGATGAGGAAGATAGAGGAAGGCGAGGGGAGGGGAGAATTAGTGGAATGATAGTAAAGAGAGTGGTTGAAGAATGAGAGGATGGGGAGGTAGATAGAGGAATGAGAGGGAGGAGAGACAGGAATGATAGGATGAAGAGAGAGGTTGAAGAATGAGTGGGCGGGGAAAGAGATAGAGGAATGAGAAGGAGGAGAGTTATAATAAGAAAGTTGGGATAGGTAGAGAGGTAAAGGAATAAGAGAAAGACTGAAGGACAAAGGGGAGAAAGATAACCTAGAGGAATGAAAAGGAAGAGAATGAAGTAGAAGAATGAGTGAGATGGGAGCACTAGGAATTCAGACTATAGGAGTTAGAGCTCATTAGTAACTTTTATTTTATCCCCAGCGTCTCTCACTCGTCACGTCTTCCTTTATTCAATGATTTCTGAATATGACAGCAGTTTTTCTCACCATACTCTTATCCTTTTTTACGTTTTTTTTTCTTATATAATTCGTCATCCAGTTTTTTTTGTTTCATTTCCAGCTTCTCCCACTCATCATTATTCTTTTAGTCATCTCTCTTCATGGACCCCTGAATATGACAGCTGTTTCTCACTCTTTTTGTGTATAATTTTCCTTTTTCCTCTTTCATGCTCTGCTCCTTGCGTTCTTATCGTGCCTTTTCGTATTATTTTCCATACCGTACTTGTTCTTTTTTCTTTTTTCTGGGGGAAGGAGCTTTTTTTAATTGATATATTTTCTTACTCTTCCCATTCTTTCTAGTTTTGTGTTTCTTGCAGTCTATTTTCTTACTCCTAGCTGTTTTGTTTTCCTCCCCCTACTCTTTTGTTTTTGTGGACATAGATATCATTCTTTGACGTAACCATTATTTAACCCTCACTTATAGCCAACTCTTCTTCTGTTCGTCCTCTTTTATTTTTGTGCACATAGGTATCTTTCTTTTACGTAACCATTATTTGAACCTCACTTTTATCTAATCAGCTCTTCTTCTGTTCTTTCTCTTCCTGTTTTTTTTTTTTGAATAACTGTGTCACCCAACTTGAACCATGTGTCTTGACGGAGCTTGATTATTGCTTTTGTTGGCAGGCAATCAATCTCGCCCCCCCTCTTACCCCTCCCCGGCCCTATTGACTCATGACATTTGACGCTCGGACGAAAACTTTCAACCTCCCTCCCATCCTCCACTTGATGGCAGTGGTGGCAGTGTATTCGAGTTGGGTGGAAATTTTGTGATGCCAGCGTGATGTTAATATGTGATCCGAGAGTCAGATGCCGGCTTATCTGGCTGATTGGCTTATTATTATTCTGTGTTTCCTGCCTGTCTTTCTCTCGCATGAAGATGGTGATGGCGATGCACTAGATTTGGGTGAAAAAATTTTGGTGTTAAAGAGATGTTAATATGATGCTGGATTCAGATTCTGGCCTGTTTATATCTGGTTAATTGGTGTTCTGCGTTTCTTTTCGTCCTTTCTATTTTTATTTTTCTGTCCTTGTTTTGTTTCGTGTTTCTCTTTTTTTTTCCGTGATGGTGCGGTGTAGCCAGGCGGAAATTCTTTCATGTGATCGTGATGTTAATGTGATCAGAAATTGAAACTTACAGATATGACCTGTTTTAGTATTTTGTCAAAGCGCTCTCTCTCTCTCTCTCTCTCTCTCTCTCTCTCTCTCTCTCTCTCTCTCTCTCTCTCTCTCTCTCTCTCTCTCTCTCAACCAGGGACGTATGGTGAACTATGACTTAAGTGATGTGAATGACAACACTTTTCGTTCCTCCGTGATCCCCCAAAGAATTAACAAGGAAAAGTCTATTACCGTTTTCAACTTATAATAAACTTTCAGATATCGCCACAAATATCCACCTAAAGGCAGAGTAAAACCATTTCTTGATTAAATTCCCAGGTTGATTAATAAACTACACGTACAAAGTTGCCGTCAGTGGTACTTTTACACAGTCTGAGGCGTTGAACTATACTGTAGAAGCGAAATTCCATCCCTTCTGCCTTGCTTCATTGACACAGTTTAGAGACGATGTAAGTAAAAAATTAAAATATCACCCCATGTTTAGGTGGAAAAAGGATGGTGATGATAATGACGATAATGATAATGATGGTGGAGGAAAGAAATGATAGTTATGATGATGACTTTTGACACGGTGTAGTGGGGGTGTATTTAAAAATCACTTCATATTTCGGTGATAACAGGGTGATTATGACGATGATGATGGTGATAATGAAAACGAATTATTGATTGCAACTACGCACGTCCGCATCGCCTTAGCTAACCCTGTGTGCAGTTGGGATGGGGGGTGGGTGGGGAGCAAGAGATGGGTGGATGGGGAGACGAGGGAGGGGAGGAGATGGGGGGACGCGTGCTGTCTGTTCCCGCTGTCGTCTGGGTAAATGGAGTACGCTTCCCTCTGTGTTCGACGCCTTGATGAGCACACGAAGCTCGCCGTGAATATTCATAAACCCGCCTCGAGAAGAACAACGAAAAACCATTGGGCGGCGGCGAGAGGGAGAAGGGGTGGGGAAGAGGGGGTAGACTTAGAGTGAGGTGAAGGAGCGTGCTGCATCCTTCTTTTCTTGCTCCTTCCTTCCTTCTCTCTCATTTGGTCTTACATCCTGTCTCCTTCCTTCTCACTTCCTCTTTGTTTCCTTTTTCCTCCCTTTTTTCTTCCCGTGTCTCCCACTTTTCTTCCTTCTTTCTTTCATTCTTCCTTCCATCCTTCCTTCCCTGTTTCTCACATTCTTCCTTTTTTCCCTGTTTCTCATTTCCTTCCTTCTCTCTCCATTCTTCCGTTTCTCTCGCTACCTCTTTCGTATCTTTCACTCCTTGCCTCTTCCCTCCCTCACTCATTCACTCTTTCTCCCTCACTCCTTCCGTGTCCCTCTCTCCTTCCTTCCCTCCGTCTCTCCCTCTCTCCTCCCGGCCTTGTCTTCTCCCCAGTTTGAGTTGACGGTGTATAAGCCAAGGGAAGGTGGAATGGCTTGTGCTCCAGAGTGCTATGGATGGGCGTCCTGTTGGTAGTTCTCCCATTCTTATGTGTTCTCTTTTTCTTTTTCCTTTTCGTTTCATGTCTTATTTTCTATATTTACCTCTCACTAAGGTGGATGTAAGGATCAGGAAAATGATGATGATGATGATGATAGATTCGATTGTGGATTCATGGGTTGGTTCCTTCACTGCGATGACGTACGTTTTGTTTCATTTTTACTATTTCCAGACGATTCTCTTAATTTCAGGGGAGACTTTTTGGCACTGGAGGGGTTAGGTATGCTGTAGTTTTTAGTCCCCTCTTCCCAGCAGGATATCCTTTCGAAGTTGAATCAGATCGTTTGGTGGTAGCCCGAATAAAACGAAATATAATCATCATTTTAGTGGCAGTAGTAGTTGTAAGCTCAGGCTTATCTGAACGTGAACCCCATGGACTGCTGGATGAAGTTTCCCATCTTTTGCAGTCCACCACCCAGCTGTGAGGGGAAAAGGAAAGAGTTGAGGGAAGTTTGTGTAACTGGACAGCTCCACCTCTTGGTCATATAGGTGTCACCACGGGAAGGCATCGCTCTCCATCACCAGTAATGATATAGAAATGGGTAGTCAGCGCCTATTTCTGGCTGGTTAGACACTCTGAAGGATTTCGAACCGACATCAAAATCATGTAAAGAAACAGAGGGTGTATGTATGTGCCCGGTTCCTCCTCCTCCTCCTCCTCTCCGTCCTCCTCCTCCTCCTCCTCCTCCTCCTCCTCCTCGCCGAATATGCATGCTCAAGCTGCAGAGACAACATGCCTTGATGGATGACTGAGTGCTTCGTGCAACTTTGCCGTGCGGGAATCTTTCGGTCGGATTTGCCAGAGAGTTTCGTGTTGGAGTGAGGGTGGGAGAGAGGGAGAGGGGGAGGTCATGGGTGAAGTATTTATAAATGATCTTAGCTAGTTTGCAGGATAATTAAGTGTCCGTAACAGTTGACAATTGTTACAGTTTATCTTTCGTGTGACCTTTTTTTGATATTAGGTGTAGTTTGGTTGTTAAGCGTTTGATAATAGTATGTGTGAAGATAAACTAATGTCGAGCAGTTGTGTGCATAACTTGAAGCATTAGCGTTTGGGAGCTACATATGTGCAAAGATAAATGTATACAAGCAGTCTTATAAACATCTTAAGTATAAAAGATTTGGTAGCCATATATGCGATGGCAAAAACGTATGTACAGGCAGTCATAAAAACACCTGAAGCATTAGAGTTTGGCAGCCATATATGTGAAGGCAAACGTATATATAATCAGTCTCCCACACAGCTTCAGCCTGAGAGTGTTTATAGGTACGGAGCCTGAGCGGTGCCTTGTGTTCTGAGCTGGGCGCCGCTGTTGTAAGTGGTAATTAGTTTGATGCGCGCGGCCAGCGATGATCGTCATTAGGAGGGAGTGTCGATCTCTGGGGCAAAAGGATTCGTAGTGGATCCTAACCAGTTTTTGCCATAACCCGAGTCTCCGTTGCAGTTATATCCCATCGTGAGTTATTATTGTCTCTGAAGATGGGTGTATGTAGTCGAAACGTTAGAGAAATAGGAGAACTTGAGCTCTTTCCTGCTTTTCCCTCTCGCCTATTTTCATCGAGTTATTACTGTTGTGTCGTATTCTTCACGTTATTTTTCAGCCGGCAGTTGAATATTATGGTGTGTAATTGTATTCTGTTGTATGTTTCATTTTATTATTCGCTCTGGTTTAGCTGTGAGATGATGTAAGGATACGTAATGGATCCTAACAAGTATTTGCCATAACCCAAGTCTCTGTGGCAGTTTTTTTCTGTCGCGAGTTATTATTGTATTCTATCGTATTCTTCAATTTATTATCCACTCTGCTAAGGTCTTGACGTCCTTGGTAGCTGTGTGGCTCAAGAAGGACGTATTAAGAAGCGATTTCATACAGATTTCGTAAGTTATTGAGTTTTATTGTACTCTTCACGTTATTATCCACTCCGCTTTGGCTTTGCGGTCCTTGGTGGCTGTATGACTCAAGGTGGAAGTATTAACAAGGGATTTTATACATGGCCCACCAAAAGTAGTGTAGGGATGTCAAGTATGAGGGACATAAAACTCATCAGAAAAACTTAGATCACCTTCATCATGATTCTGGAGGATTTAGACATAGTGAAATAAAAAGCTTAATATTTCCAAATCATGTTAACATAGATCTAAGCCTTAATTATATGTTTTATGCTCCTCACGCTATATTGGAGTCCCGAAACTTAATTTTTTTGGACCCTTAACACAGTGTGAGTTTCATAAAATATATCCCCTTCATTTCAGTCCCTTTTATTTATTTTTGTTTGTGTATTTAATTATTTGCATTCTTTAAAACACTAGGCAATTTTACTCAACTAGAGAACGATTTCTAGTATTACAGGAATTAATTAAGGCTGCTTTAGAGGTTAAGTACAGCTATATCCAACTTCCTCACATCAAAATGTCTCATCAAAGGTAGATAAGATCGTCTAGAGGTAGCATCACCACTAAAAACAATAGATGATGGTTCTGGCCTCCACTCCTTAAGAAACTCCCGCTTCTCTGTCCGCAACCCATAAATTGGATAACTAATTACTGTTCTCCACGTTGAGTTTCTTGAGAAGGGAATAGTTTTGCCTCGAGATTTAAGATGTTGTTTGAAAGATATGTAATTCCTTCAAATACAGGTATTTTTTTATATGATGATTTTAAACATCATCATCATTATTATTGTTATTATTATTATTATTATTATTATTATTATTATTATTACTATTATTATTATAACTGTTATTATCATTTATTTCATAGTCTCTCCAGATGATGTTATTCAACCTAGGAAATAATTCTAGTATCAAAGGGGCTGAGGAGGCTAATCTAGCCCCACCAGTTTGACAAGTCTCTCCTAAGCTGAATAAAATCATTTGGAGATAGAAAGGATTAAGCGAACAGTGAACGTCATCGGAGAGGGAGGGTTTAAACTTTTGTACCGGTCAGACGGAGAATACATCATCATCATCATCATCACCACCACCACACCACCACCACTATCATCTCATCATCATTGTCGTCGTCATTATCGTGCCTCTATTTATAGTCACTAAGCAGTATTCATCATCATCTTGCCTCTCCCTCCCCCTCAATCCGTGCGCACTTAATCATTCCTTGAAAAACAGTTCATGGTGCGTGTCTACGACCCTGCGTTTCCGGTTAGCATCATTTTCCCAGTCTTCCCTTTGCCTGACTGACAGGTGGAGTCCTGCCGCGTTATAAAGACCTTAAATGCACACGCACATACATACATACATGCATATATACATACACCCATTCATACATACATACAAACAAACATACGTATTCGCATGCATATAATCGTACATTAACGCCCACATGCACGGACGCAGGCAGGCAGACTTAAAAGAACAAACTAATAGGCGAAAATACACACACGCACGCGTGTGAGTTATATAAAGAAATATATACACAAACATTTTCTCTCTCTCTCTCTCTCTCTCACACACACACACACACACACACACACACACACACACACACACACACACACACACACACACACACACACACACGCACACAAGAGAAAGAAAATGAAAAAAGTCAAAGAGTGAGAAGTCCCGAGGCGCACGGAGGATGAAGAGAGGAGGGAGGGTCGGAATGGTTCTCTCACACGGTAATCATGACCGACGCAGTCACCGATATATCATGGCTAAGGACGCACCGAGCTGGCAGAAGGGCGCACATCACCCGCTAAACGTACCTCCACCCACCACACCCCCTCAGATGACACAGTACGGCTTGACGGATAGTTGCAGAAACGATGGATTTATACCGACCCATCTCCGGGCTAGGGTCAGAAGGGGACGGGTGATGGGGCTAGGCTTGATGGATAGTTGCTGGAACGGTAGATGGGCTAGCGTTGATAGGCAGTTGCCGAAACGGGGGATTTATAAGGATTGCGGCTGGAATTTGGATAGGAAGGGGCGAGAGATGCATAGTTGTAGAAACGATGGATTTATACCAACCCATCTTTGGGCTAGGTTGAGGAGGAGACAAGAGATGGGGCTAGGTTTGATGGATAGTTGCTGAAACGATGAATTTTTAAGACTGTGGCTGCAGATTGATTACAGAAACAGTGGATTGTTGCTGTAGTTAGGTTGGGAGGATGTGGATTTCAGCGGACTGATCTTAAGGCAAGGTCAGAAGGGAGAGAGAGATGGATTAGGCTTGGTGAAAGGTTGCAAAAACAGTGAATTTATTAGGATAGTGGCTGGAGTTAGGCTAGGAAAGGATGGGAAATGGATAGGCTAGTTGCCGAAACGATTACGTATACCAGCCCATCTCCAGGATAGGGTCAGAAGAGGACGATTTGTGGGCAAGGATGTTAGATGGATGTAGAAGCATTGGATTTATAAGGACTGATGTTGAAGTTAGTTTTTTTTTTTTTTTTGTATAAGGGGAGGGGGGGAGAATATACTGAGGGGTCACAAATGATCGAAACAGGTATTTCCCAATATTGCAGGGGATAAGCGGAGAGTAGTTGGGGTATAGAGAGTTTGGAATAGAGAGGGGAGTGATTATATTTCTTCATCCTGGCCGAATGGCAGAGGTAAAGGAGAGTGTAAGAAAGTGTTGTAGAAAAGTGAAGAAATGGGTATTGTTATAATTTTTAATCCCTGTTAGTTCGTGGATTCCATTTTCTTTATTACTCATGTTACCAGGAAACTAACTTATCCATGTAAGGGGAAAATAATGCGGAAATCGGGTAGAAATAGTCTTAGATAATACCTTCATTACAGCGACTTTTTTTTAGTGTTTCTTTTTACCGTCACATGAAATATCTTTGGGGTGAGCTCTCGTAATGGAGTAATTAAGGTATTTCTTGTCATGTGAGAAGAGATTGAGAGGTGCAGCGTAGAAGAGATTGAGAGATGCAAGCTAGAATCTCATCTCCTTACGATCAAAGTGTGATGGAACTTCGACCCCAAATGACTAAGAAGGGGAATAATGTGACCAAATCCTTATCCCACAAGAGTATCATGTGCTGCCCTTGTGTTCAGCCTTCGCATGTACTGAACAACCCGACTTCATTTCATATGCGTCGTTTGCGTGTATAAATGTGCATGTTCGTTTGGGGTGTATCCGTGTTTATGTGTTCAGTCTTCTTGTGTTCCCCACCACCTCAAAGTTTGCGTGTGTTGAACTGGGTGAGTCACATGTGTAGAGTGTGTGTGCCAGTGTGCGTGTCCTTGTTGGTGTATTCGTGTTTTTGTAAGAGATATTGTATGAAATTCGGTGTTTTTTTGTTGCATGTAGACACTTGTGCCCCGTTTGTAACTTGTGTGTGTATGTATATGTCTTTCTTTGTTGTCGAGCTTCCATGCGTGATGCAACCAAACACCTGTAGCTTTTAGTAACTCGTGTGTGTGTGTGTGTGTGTGTGTGTGTGTGTGTGTGTGTGTGTGTGTGTGTGTGTGTGTGTGTGTGTGTGTGTGTGTGTGTGCGTGCGTGCGTGTGCGCGCGCGCTCCGCTCTCTGCCCTCGTTGGTCTGTACATCTATTGACTTCTCTTTGTACCGTATTTGTCTGACTGTGCGTGTGTATATTTGACTTCCCTTCATCCGTGAAAGCATGTCATAATCACTCAGGTACACGTTCAGCCTGGTGATAATTATAGCACTTGTTTTTAGAAGAACCGTAAGTTACTGAACGCAGCGAGAAAATATTGACAATTATCCAGTAAGAACAACCATTTTCTTGTTCACCCTGTCAACCGGAGGACGGCCTTTTAATTCTTACTACAACCAGACTTTTCTTTTTAGCTAGGAGACCTGAAGGAATTAAATTGAGACAGCTTCTAACCCTTTAACTAATACAAATGTCCTCTTAGCTACTTTACATCTCCTACTCGATAACCAGATGAAAAAGGCGTCTTCACAGTGAAAGGATAAATGTTTATATATGTGCACTTTGTCATAAACTCCACTGCCACTATCTGTATAAGATCTCTATGTTCACACCAGGTTCTGAACGAAAAAGAAAAGGGAATAAACGCCGTCCTTGATCCCCCACAAAGTTAGGATGTATTGCAGTTACAAGACACTTACTCGCATCTTGGTCTGTAAAAAAACACCATAAAAACAATCGCAGAGGCACGCACGTTTGGGAAGGACTCAAATTACAGGTCTGAGTTACGTGTGCGAGACCGACCCCTCCATCTCGCGGCACGACACCCAAATCAGAGACTGGGCTGATGTTGTGATGAATGTGTTTCGGTCGTGGCGGCGCAGGTGGGAAGGACGCCTTTGAAGGGGGTCGAGTTAGAGGGCCAGGGTGCATACTCGGGGACCTCTCCTGATAGACATCTGAGGGTTGGGAGGGAAGGAGATTGTGCGTAGGAGTAGGTTGGTAGGAGAAAGAGGAAACCAGGATCGAGGTTGTGGGGTGAAATGGTGTTGGAGTACCATAGTCGAGTTAAAGGGTCCAAGTGCATACTCAGGGACGTCCATATTTGACTTCTGAAGATGAAGGAGAAAAGAAGGTTTACTGTTAGTAGTTTGTGTGGGTTACAATGCAGTATGTTTTGACTTCTTTCTGTGGCCTAACATGCAATAATGAATACCTAACAGAAAGCAATGGAAGTATGATTAGTAATTTTTCATGTTGCATGATTCCAGTTGTTTTATAGGTAGCATGATAAATGTGCTTTCACATTACAACACACACTCATTCTCCTCATTATGATAGGGTTATTTTCGTTGCCTGAGATAAAACAGAAAAGGTCAGTGTCGTAAAATGTTGAGTAATGCAGATTTAACTGTTAATGGGGTCTCATGCACAGGCCATTACGAGCCATGACTAACGAACTTAAAGACGGTCAGTTATAAATAAAAACCAAGGTGAACAGTTGAGAAATACAGAAAGAATGATCTACTTTAAGCCTTTCACTGCAAGACTTTCAACTAAATGTCTTCGTAGCTAAGTCCCACTCTCATTATTTTGCGATCATATTGTACTTCTGTATTATTTAAGCGTGTTTGGATGTGCAGTTCCCTTTAAATACAATCTTGGTCTTTTCCTCTCACTTTACCATGCTCTGAAAACACCAGGTAAAAATGCCACTGATAAGCTATTCTCTCAGTATGAATCGCCTATTAGAATCCCTCATATAGGCTATATCCGAACCTAGAGTCACAAAGGACATGGCGAGGCGAAATGGGTATCTTCTCTCAAAACCCTACACAAGACGGTCACTTCAGGGCCATTCTACCAGCATGTTTGGCCTATAGAATTCCACATACAGTCTTGGTAATTTTCTCTTCCATTAGCGTGCGTCTCCGGGCGTAGAGTCACACAGGCTGCAGCAGGCTAGGATGATATTTTTTGTTCCAATATCTTTAATAACCCACACTTTTATCCTATTTGGCCTGTGGAACCTCTCATATACACAGTCCCTTTGGTCTTTCATCACCTCTTAGCGTGCGTCTGCGGGCCTAGAGTCACACAGGCCGGGGCAAGGCGCAGATGGTATCTCCTCGCAGCTCAGTCACCAGGGGCGTGTGTACCTCGGGGCGACCTGTGGGATGATACATGCGCGTCCGCTGTGATGCATGGCCGTCCCAGCTCATTTCCAGATCTTAGTGATTACGCTGGGGGATTTTGGCGAGAGAGAGAGAGAGAGAGAGAGAGAGAGAGAGAGAGAGAGAGAGAGAGAGAGAGAGAGAGAGAGAGAGAGAGAGAGAGAGAGTGAGAGAGAGAGAGAGAGAGAGAGTACTAATGACCTCTGTTGGCCTTGTCAATGGGGGAGTCATGGGATGGATGTTTTTACTCTTTTTCATTCCCGGACTGGATGACGAATGGGAGGAAGTGGCTGAAGTAGGAGGCAGTTCTTACTCATACCCCTCTTAGTACAACGATATGGTATTCTAATCTGTGCTTGGTATATCCTGGAGATTTTAGTGAACATAGCAATTGGCTCTCGTAATGAAGGGGGTTAAAACTATATCCAACTCCTCCAGATAAAATGGCTCCCAGAGTTGAAGAAAACCGTCTGTCTAGGGCGAGAATAAGATTTTTGGTAGCCTTATTATTATTATTATTATTATTTATTATTATTATTATTATTTATTATTATTATTATTGTGAGTATGGAAGTTAAGAAGTCTCTGCATGATGGTATTGTGATCCCTACCCTGACGTATGGAAGCGAGGCGTGGACCTTGCAAGAGGGGAACAAGTCAAGAGTGAGAGCAGTGGAAATGAGTTACTTGAGAGGAGCATGTGGAGTGACATGGAGGGACAGGTTGACGAATGAAGAAGTGAAGGAACGTTGTGGGGTAGATGTGGATGTGGTTGAAAAGATTAGGAGAAATACACTGAGGTGGTTTGGACATGAGGAGAGGATGGAGAGTGAAAGACTGACTAAGAGGGTGTATGTGGGTGAGGTGGAGGGAGGGAGAGCGAGGGGTAGACCGAGGATGAGGTGGAGGGATGGAGTTGAGAGGTATATGAGGGAGGGGGGGGTGAGTTGGGGGGAGGGGAGTCAAATGGTGGGTGGCAGAGTGACTTGGAGGCGTTTTGTCTGCGGCCACCCTTTGCGGGATTAGGGCATCGGGCTATACATAGATAGATAGATAGATTATTATTATTATTATTATTATTTTTATATTGTTGCTACAAACGCTTGTATATGGAGTAGGAAACCATCGTAGTATTGAATTCGGAGTTAATGAGGCCTCTTTCAAACTTCCTCCATTTCGAAAACTCTATCCCAAACCAAAGCATCAGCATATAGTAGGAATAAATCTGATATACTGTCCTCAGGCCAAAGGGGTTAAGGAGGGGGAACATTGGAGGCTAAAGCAAGAATTAATTTCTCCTCATTCTTAGCTGTGTTCGGCCGGCATAAGGAAGCACTGGATCCAATCTAAGAGGGGCCGTGGAAGGGATTATTGGTTATTGGTCCAAGCTTGTTATAGAGAAACCTTAATATTGCTGATTCGGAAGGAGGAGGGAGGAGGAAGGAGTGTATCTGAGAGTGGGAGTGTATCAAGCAAACTCAGAGTCACCTGGTGTGTGACTCTGGAAGGAGTGTATCTGAGGGTGGGAGTGTATCAAGCAACCTCAGAGTCGCCTGGTGTGTGGAAGGAGTGTATCTGAGGGTGGGAGTGTATCAAGCAACCTCAGAGTCGCCAGGTGTGTGGAAGGAGTGTATCTGAGGGTGGGAGTGTATCAAGCAACCTCAAGAGTCACCTGGTGTGTGACTCTGGAAGGAGTGTATCTGAGGGTGGGAGTGTATCAGGCAGCCTCAGAACCACCTGATGTTTGGTAGACCATGAACCCGCATTCATAAATAAACTTACAGTCATAGTTCCTTGTTCTCTGCTATCCCTGTCTTAGTTTGGCAATTTAGTCTTACTGTCAAGGTCCTCAAGCCTACTGCACTTCTCTTTTCTTCTAGTAACTCAAAATCTCATAGGAAGAACAAGAGTCAAGGAAAGATTCATCATTCTCCATTTTTTCTTCCTCCGTTTAGCAAGCTGTCTTTTGTTAATAATCCCTTTGTCACTGAGATTTGGTTTTGATAAGAACAAGAAACGTGAAATGATTTAACATTCAATTTTCACCGACGTCTCTTAAAACAAACAAAAACATGAAATTGATTGGATTGGTTATTGAAGAATGAATAAGAGACGAGAAATTATTTAACTTTCATTTTTTTCATTGACCTTGTGAAATAAACCTTACTTATACTTGTTTTTTAAGGCAGAACAAGAGACAAGGCAAAACTCTCCACTCTCTCCGTCATCTTCCCTGTGAAAAACGAGCCACAATTACAATACGGAGCCGATGTTAAGTTTATTTGTGAATCCCATCCCTCGCTACGGCGGAGGAGGCAGTAAAACACAGTATAGCTTGGGAGACGCATGGCAATTACCCGATTTTTACGAAGCGACGCATTAATTAAGGTTATGGTGTGCGGTACGGGCAGTCTGACGAGGAAGCCTGATGGACTTGAAGGGGGGGGCGGAGGGGATGGGGGAGAAAGGGGAGACACGCTTCTCTGGGGAGACTTGGGGCGGTATTCTCATGCTGTTAGGAAGCTTGCTAACACCTCTTCCATACTGGTTGCTTTCTGATTCTACTCCGCTACTATATTCTTGTGTATTATTCATGCAATCTGGCCTTTATTCCTTCTTCTTTGCTATAAAAAAAAAAGATTATGTTCACATTAAAAAGATATAAGGCCCCACATTTGGAGGACGATCTGTGTGGTGGGTTCGAGCTGCACCGACTGCCACTTGAGTTTGTTGGGTGGACGTTCACAACCCAACGCCATGCCCGCAATAGTGAAATAACCAAAACCTACTCCATACCACTTAGTACTTCAACTATCGTCTATTTCACCATCTGCGCTTTTTATCTTCCCTCCGCTCCTGATTACCCCAGCTATGACTTTACCCTTTTATGCTTCTGTGTCCTCGTCTTCAAATTTATACCGCAGTGACGTTTTTTAAATATTGATTGGGCTACTAACAGACTATTTTCTTTTCAACCGTGAAAGGACATAGTAGTGAGAAGGTAAATTACTGTAGTTCTGTCTCTTTCCCTCCAATTCAAAAGTCTCCTCTAAAATTGAATAAAACAATTGTGTCAGTGTTAGGGATGCTGTAGAAAAAGCCTCACCGAATTTAAAGAGTTACCTGAAACGGAATTGTAACACGGTAGATATGAGAGGTCTACCCTAGATTGAGGTGTATAAAATCGCCTAGCAATAGAAAGAACATGTAGTGATCGTACTGAAATGTTAATGGACATTGCTCTTAACTCTTTCCCTGCTGTAGGTCACCTCTAATCAGTGAAATGGTTAGGCGAAAACGAATATAAAGTAGAAAATTCATCTCTAGTTAAATTGGCCATATGAAGTGTTTTTGTAAAGTAGGTTATACTCCTTTTCCCTGAACTTGCTCTACATTTTCATCCCTTTGCAGCTTGTTTTACTTAGGTCAGTGGCAGAAAAAGACAGTACTACGACTGTACATCTCCATGGCACCTCTGTGTGGCTAGCATCGTATTCTGGTGTTATAATTCAGCATTCAAGATGGAAAGGTGGTGGTGGTGTTGTGTGGTGAGGTGTACCCTGATGTGAGAGGCAAATGTCCATTAAGTTAGGAGGGCACAAGCCGCTTGATTGTTTATAGTTGTTTGGCTTGCACTTACACTCTTAGGAATCAGGTCACTAGAAATTGTTGGTGCACCTGAGCAGTTTATGGAGCCACCTGCAGATGTGGTTGTGTAAGTGTAAATACCTGTGTGTAAATCCATGTGTGTGTGTGTGTGTGTGTGTGTGTGTGTGTGTGTGTGTGTGTGTGTGTGTGTGTGAGAGAGAGAGAGAGAGAGAGAGATTCTTTTGCCAGAGGACTAAGGTACTGTGTTGATAACCCTTACACATCTGGTCTTCAAGTAGAGAATTAGTCGACCCTGTATTTCACACACACACACACACACACACACACACACACACACACACACACACACACACACACACAGTAGTCGACTCCAGTTGCGTCTCAGTCAGTTACCATGGACGTGACTTTTTTCTTCCACTCTTTTATAGGCAGTAATTAGTCCCGTAAACCTCCAACAGCACACAAGACTCGTGGTACTTTTGGCCAGAGGGAGGGGTCGGAGGGAGAGCTGAAGGGGGGAGCTGAGGTGAGCTTTAGTTTTATAGCTCCCGATAAGAAGCTGTGCCGTGGAATGCACTTGAGGGGCCTGGCCAAGGCAACGGGGCCCCAGTAAATGATTCTTTCTCATTATCGTGTCTGTCGAGCTTGGTAAAAACGGCGGCCAGGAGGAAGTTTCATTACCCATTATGTGGACGTAGGTAGCTAGGTATGTTCGCGGGTCAACCAACCAGCCAGCGCTGTGGTTCAGTACCCTTGTGCATAGCTTGTTCCCTTCAGCTTGAGTTTAATTTCTGTTTTATTCTTACTATGTCCACACGATTTGATCCAGCTTAGGAGAGACTTTTCGTGCTGGTGGGGTTGGGTATAATCTTGTCAATCCCTTCTCTTCTCTGGGTCCTTCCTAAGCTGAAAAAAATTGTCTGGTGGTAGCCCAGTATAAAGGGGACAAATCATAATAAATATTTACAGTTGTTTATAAAACCGCCTGTTTATACTTTTGTTCGCCCTCATATACGTCACAGCCAGCCGAAAATGTAGGTTATGCCCAAGTTGAAAAATGTGTAGAACAGAGAGCGTCCTGCAAATAGTAAACTGCCTGCAGTGGAGACTAGTTTATCCTGCAAATTTATTAAGATCCTTTGTAATACTTCCTCGGCTGGATTTCTTAGCTCCTGAAATTGAAGCAGGGGTCTTGAAATAACCTGAGTGCTTCTGGGGTGGTCTCAGGTTCGATGTGCCCTGGTTCCTGGGTGGGCTGGGTTCAAGACAAGAGCCCTGCTGAGTGTGAGGTGTGGGTACATGACGTGAAGGAGGACGAGGGTAATGGGAGGCACGGGCAGGTTTATGTGGGTGTGTAAGGGTAGGGCAGAATGGGTGCAGCGGTTGTATGTGGGTGTGTCATGAGCCCATCTGGTTAATTTGGGTGTGTCATGATTACAGCTGGTTGATTTGGGTGTGTCGTGAGTCCAGCTGTTTGATTTGGCTGTGTCATAAGTACAGCTGGTTGATTTGGGTGCCATGAGTACAGCTGTATGATTCGGGTTTACCTTGGCGGTCGACAGGGTACAGCTTTCGACAGTTTAGAACAATATTTGTACAGCAGTCGACAAAAAAGGGAAAAATGGGTGTAACAGTTAACAGAGTGGGGCAGTGATTAAAATATATTTATTCTTAATACGTAATGAAATAATAAGCAGCTTGAAATCATACCTGCGCAGGTAGAGGGTCAAAAATAATCACTTTTTCCCCGTTTACTGTGGGTTTAGGATGTAAGAATTTTATTTTGCTTAATTCTTAGCGTTTTTATTCAGCAGAAACACCAGGAAGCCAATGGATAAAAAAAGTGATATAGCCAGCAGTCTTACAAGCATTTTCCCCACTCTCTTCCTCTTTTCTTAAACGATATTGACAGTAAATTTTCAGACTTTTAAGGCTGCCAGTCTCCTCTTGGGAAAATTTCGCTGGGGGCAGAATCAATTTTTCGTGATGAGCCGTTCTTTCTTTCTCTCTCTCTCTCTCTCTCTCTCTCTCTCTCTCTCTCGTGTGTGTGTGTGTGTGTGTGTGTGTGTGTGTGTGTGTGTTTAAGAATAAGTTGTGCGGTGTTTGTCATGGGTGGATAACCATGGGAGAGGAAGTGAACGGGAGGCGTGAGAAGGGTAGTCATTAAGGTAAGGGGCTGTTTGTGTTGCTGGTGAGAGAGAGAGAGAGAGAGAGAGAGAGAGAGAGCGTGTTTAGGTGATGTGAGAAAAGGCAGGGAGGGATGGAATACTGATTAGAGAGAGAGAGAGAGAGAGAGAGAGAGAGAGAGAAGGGAGAAGAAAGTGGAAGGAAAGGGAGTGTTGGAGAGAGAGAGAGAGAGAGAGAGAGAGAGAGAGAGAGAGAGAGAGAGAGAGAGAGAAAGAGAGAGAGAGAGAGAAGGAAGTGGAAGGAAAGGGAGTGTAGGGGAGAGAAAGAGAGAGAGAGGAGGAGAGAGAGGGTGAGGGATGATAGGAGAGAGATGAAGGAGAGGGAATAGAGAGTGAGGGGCGAAGGGGGAGGGGAGAGGAGAGAGATGAAGGAGGGAGGGAAGAGGGAGAGAAAGGAGAAGGAAGGAAGTGGAGGGAAAGATAAGTAGAAGGATAGAGGAGTGGGTTAGAGAAGGGAGGGAAAGAGATAAGAAAGAGGGAAGGAAGTGTGAGGAGAGAGGGAGTCCATGGAGAGAGGAGAAGGATGTCAGAGGGGGGTAAAGGGGGAGGAGAGAGAAAGCGGAGAGGGGATGGGGGAAGGGAGAGAAGAAGGAGAAAGAGGAGAGGGAAGAAGGGGGGACAGGGAAGAGGGAGAGAGAGGAGATGGAAGGAAGGAGGGAGGTGAGGAGTGGCAGGTAGGGAGAGAGAAGGGGTGTGAGGTAGGGCGTGGCGGAAACCTTAGGTCAATGGTCTTGCTCTGCTGGTCATGTGTGGCGTTGCCCTACCCTGCCTCCCTTCCCTTTCCTTCCACCCTTCCATCACCCTTCCTTCCCTCGTCTGTCTACACCTCCTTTCCTTCAGCCCTGCCCTACCCTGCCTCCCTTCCACTTCCTTCCACCCTTCTATCACCCTTCCATCCTACGCCTATCCACACCTCCTTTTATTCCACCCTGCCCTCCCCTGCCTCCTTTCCCCATCCTTTCGCTCCTCTATTACCCATCCTTTCACTCTTCCATTACGCTTCCATCCACCTCTTACTTTTTCACCCTATCCAATTCTACCTCCCTCTTCCTTCCACTCTGCCTCACCTTTTTCCACGCTCTCTCTCTTTCCCACCACCCTACCTCTCTTCCCCTGTAGGTACTATCCCAGTATCCTTTCATCCTCTCTCCTGTTCTCGTCTCCTCCTTTACTGATCTTAGCCCATTCCAGCTTTCTTTACTAATGTCCAACTTTTCGTTCTTTCCTTTCAAGTTATTCACACATATTTTCTTACTATGCTCTGTCCATTTAATTCTTCTCCACTAATGAAGCCGTTCCATTCATTTCTTTAGTCAACATTAACCCATTCCAGTCTTCCCATTTATCCATGTTAATCTCAGCTTGGTCTCTTCTTCCTCGTTTACCCTCGTCCTCGTTTTCTAGTTCATCACAAACAGGCCTTTTCATGCTTTTCACACGTAGCACATTTTAACTCTTTCTCCAACCTATTTTCTTCTACTGTTTTCCACTTTCTCTTCCGTGCATCTTTCTCTGCTTTTTTATGCCTTCCTCCTTTCCACCCGACCTCACATACCTCCTTCTCACTCTCCCTTTTTCGACCACTCCCTTCGCTCCTTCCTTTCTCTTCCTTCTTTTTCCAGCAGTTCCTCAGCCCCCACTGACTTCTTGTATTCCCTTCCCCATTCCCCGTTTTCTCCCCACTCCATTCCCATTACTCACCCCCACTCCCACTACTCCTTGTATTCTCCCCCTCTTCTGCTTCCTGCCTGACCCCTACTACCTCAGCTCTCTCTGCATCCCCCTCTCACTGCCCCCTGCAACCTCCCACCTCCTTTTCTCCATGCATTCCCTCCGATCTCCACTCCCTGCATTCCCACCCCCTAGCCCTCCTCCTCCTCTCCCTGCATTCCTCCCCTCTCCACTCCTCATCTCCTTATACCCCACCCTGGCCACTCCCTCCCCAGCATCCACACTCTCCCACATAAGGCACGTGGTTCACCTGCATACAAATTACCTCAGCTATGAATTTCACTGCCCCAGTATGTATGTGTGTGACTGGCGGGGGACCTCTGTATGTATGTATGTAGACTGTGTACGGTCAGCAGCATGTGATCACCGTTATATAAAGGCCACACACACACACACACACACACACACACACACACACACACACACACACACACACACACACACACACACACACACACACACACACACACACACACACACACACACACACACACACACACACACACACACACACACACACACACACACACACACACACACACACACACACACACACACACACACACACACACACACACACACACACACATTTGCATCAGAAAACACCTGTGCTTTGATACACCTGCTGTCAATCCTCGGACGCGAAACCTACTATTATTTCGCCGTAAAAGGAAGGCGATAGTAGGAAGGATTATGTATGTATCGCAAGCCGCCTCCATAACACATGTTATTATCGCGACATAAATCTGGAGAGGTAGTAGGAAAGATCAGGCATATATAACAACCGCTTTTATATTTCTGTCTCAGCCGACAAGGTAGTTCATCCCCGGCACAGTGGAATTGATATATCTGTAACGGTGATACATTTTGCCCCGTCGTTGTGAGGCCATGGTAGACTGAGCTATGGTGCAAAGTAGTGTTTGATTTGGTTTTGAGGCGAGATGGAAGGACGTTAGTTATGCACTTTATTTATAGTAATATATATACAGTATCTGTCAATTTGTCTACATGTCTTTATGTGTCTTTGTGTGCCTGTATATATATATATATATATATATATATATATATATATATATATATATATATATATATATATATATATATATATATATATATATATATATACATATATATATATATATATATATATATATATATATATATTTATATATATATATATTTATATATATATATATATATATATATATATATATATATATATATATATATATATATATATATATATATATATATATATGACCCCTCGACAATAGATCCTCCTGGGGTTTTTGCCTTCTTAGTAACGACCCCTCTTTACACAATACACCGCCACCCCCCGTACATACTCTGTCACCCTATCACTCCACCTTCGTCTCTGTCTTCCATTCCTTCTCTCAGCCACCTGACTATCATATACAGTATTCTTAATCAGTTATTTTTTTTTTTAATTCACTCCACATGGCAAACCACAATACCTCAGTATAAAGACTAGCTATATTATATATAGATAGATAGATAGATATATAGATATACAGAGAGAGAGAGAGAGAGAGAGAGAGAGAGAGAGAGAGAGAGAAAGGCTTACGTGTAGTGTGGGTTATGAGTGATGAGGGTTTAGTGTGGCTTAAGTGTGAGGATGAAAGCATTGATAGTTGGTGTGGATTTTTGATTGACATGAGTAGTATGAGTTTCATTTATAGTACGGTATGACTAGATATAAGAAATAAATATATAGTACAGATAGTTACGTGTGCTATAGGTTATGAGTGATGAAGGAATATGAATGAAAGCAGTGATGATCGGTAAGGATTTATGGTTGGCAAGAAGCGGTGAGGTTTGGAGAGTGTTGGTGATGAGTGCGTTGCGTGGAGACTGTATGGTATGGCTGGCTGGGGAGATGTGAGTGTGAGTACCAGTTAGAAGGTGGTAATGAGGTGTGTGTGTGTGTGTGTGTGTGTGTGTGTGTGTGTGTGTGTGTGTGTGTGTGTGATATTGAGACTTGGTGTGCGTGTGGTGTGCCGGCTTGGAGGTGTGAAAGTATTGGTGTGGTGATGATATAGTGTATGTCCGTGATGGTGATTGGTGGCACTGAGTCCGGGCTGGTGATGACGTGAGTGATAAAAGGTGATGACAGTGTAAGGGACGAGGGAGATGACAGAAAATGATGTCAGAGTTGATGTGGAGGCAGCGGGAGAGAAAGAGAGCAATATCACTCGCCATTTTACACTATGGTGGTAAGGGTAACGAAAGGCTTCACTCCGCTATGTGGCACCATTTTTTGCTCACTTTCTTTTGTTGCCTCTTTCTGTCATCATCATTATCATCGTTGTTGTTATGGTCATCATCGTCGTCGTCATTGTCTTCATTATTAATACGTATTACATTTCTGATATTACCGTATTTACTTGTATACTAATATTTTTCACCATTATATCCCTTTGTTTCATCCCCTATTTCAGTTCCTTCCACCTTTATATATATATATATATATATATATATATATATATGTGTGTGTGTGTGTGTGTGTGTGTGTGTGTGTGTGTGTGTGTGGTCATAAGTTTTATTACTTGCTGCAACCATCCTCTTCATCATCACTCTCACCGTCCTTACTTCTTGTCTTTTTTTTCCACCGTCGGTCACCGTCATCTTCTGCCTCAGTCACCTTCCTTTTCACCGTCGCTGTCACTATCCAAGAGAGAGACAGGGGCGGGAAAAATCAGTTGTAGGTCAGAGGTAAAGACAGCGAGGACGGGAGGAAGGGAGGGAAGAGGGAGCAAGGGAAAGGGGTGAAGAAGAAGAAGACGAGAGAGAGAGAGAGAGAGAGAGAGAGAGAGAGAGAGAGAGAGAGAGAGCTGAGTGGTTGGAAAGAAAAGCAAGAGAAAAGGGAATGTTGAAGGATGCGAGAATAAATTGAAGGAATTAGACAGTAAGGAAGAAAGAAGAGACTGGGAAAGGGGAAAAGAAGATAATGTTGAGATGATATCCAGCAAGAAACGAAGAAGGAAGATCGAATAAGAAAGAAAATAATAAGTGAAGAGAAGTAGAGTCAAGCGACGAGAAAGGCAGAGAAAGGAAGGTGAAGTGAATGGAGAGACGGATGAAGGAAGGAAGGAGATTGGTTATAGCGGGAGAAAGGAAGGAGGGGATATAAGGTGTAAATGAAGGAAGGAGGAAAAGACTATTTATGTGAAGGATATGGAAAAGGAAAAGGGGTTTGTAAGAAAAATGAAAATGATAGGAAGAAAGGGGACTCGTTTCTGTGAGGTTTTTAATGCAAATCTGATCACCGTATGGAAGAATATATTTGTATGCAGATATAGGAATTATTTTATTGATGATGCAGGCAGTGATGGTAGGTTTTAACTCCTTGGGCTGTCTTGTCATGAGGTTAGGAAGGCTATTGACACCTCTTCCTTACTGCTTTATTCTTCTGCACCGTTACTACATTCGTTTGTGTTATTTCTCTTGGGGTTAGAAAGCATACTATCACCTCTTCCTTACCGGTTTATTTTTCTGCACCGTTACTACATTCGTTTATGTTATTTATGCAGTCTGTATTGATATTAAAAAGCAATAATAAGGAAAAAAAAATATCAATGGGTAATTCGGAAAATGAATCGCTGAGGAAGAGGAGCTAGGGATCTTTCCTACCAACCAGAATACGGGCTTTTGGCTGCTAAGATTTCCCTCAGCCATGAAAATCGTCTGACGTTATTATGAACACATCCAAAGTTCGTCTAGCTCATTACTTTTTTTTTTTCCCATATTGCACCTTAGTATTTTGTATATTATTTGTCTGTGTAATATAGATCAAGTTTACACGAGGGACGTACATGGGGCACATGCAGAAGTAAATGGGTTAGGAGGAGGTGCTAAGAAATTTCCCAAGCAGCGAGAACACGGCTGGTACAATAGGAGACGCAAGTTGAGAATTTTAGAGAAAGATGAAGATAAGATATGATATAGAAAACTTAGAGGAAGATACTAAGGTGCGACAGGAAGGGAAAAAAATGAGGAATAGGTGCTTTGGTATCTCCTGTGCCAGGGAAAGCACGATTGAGTCTAAAAACAGTAGGAGACACCAGAGAGTGAGAGATAAAGAAAGCTAAAGATAAGGTATGATATACATTTCATTGAGGAAAATACTAAGGTGAGGTAGATAGAAATAAACAGAATGTATGTTACAGAGTCTGCCATGCCAAGGAGAATACGAGTGGCACTGAGACAATAGGAGACGCCAGGAGAGGGCGAGGAGGAGAAGAAGGGAAGGGGAGAAATCATAGTTGTCAGCGGAACGAATCGGAGGCGACGGGGAGAATTATGGAGAATGTGTAGAACAAGAGACGAGGGTTGAGAATAGTGTAGTTTTTAGTACATGAACTACTGTTTTTGTTCCCCCCCCCCATCTCTCTCTCTCTCTCTCTCTCTCTCTCTCTCTCTCTCTCTCCATGTGTGTGTGTGTGTGTGACGGGAGTATGAGAGAGAACGAAAAGGTGAGAAAGAGGAGGGATGGGGAGAAGAAGGGAGTGGAAAAGAAGGAATGAAGTACGGAGAAATGAGGAAAGGAGTGAAAAAAGTAAAAGAATAATTGAGGAAAAGAAGAATATGAAGAGAAGGAAAAAAAATGGAGGTGAAAGAAAGGGAAATGTGTAGAGAGGAGGAAAGAGAAATGGGGAAGGTAGGAAAGATAACAAGAAGATAAAAGTGGATGTCAGGAAAGGAAGAGAGGAAGGATGGAAAGAGGAGAGGGGAGGGAAATGAAGGAATGAGAGGAGGAGAAATGAAACGAAAATGAGTGAAGGATGGAAGATAGTGGAGGAAGGAGAGGAAGAATGAGAGAGGGAAAGGGAGGAATGAAGGGAGAAAGGAAGGAAGAAAGGACTGCGGGGGAAAGAGAGGAGTGAAGGAAGGAAGGACGGCAGGGGGTGGGGAGGAGTGCAGTAATCTGGCGCGCCATGTCACCTGCAGGTCCCAGGCCGAACTCCGATTGTCTGGCTGTCACGAACCCCTCACACCGCCCTCTTTACCCCTCACTCCTCCCTCTTCAGCCCTCTCCTCCCCTTACAGCCCTCTTAACCCCTCACTCCTCCCTCTTCAGCCTTCTCCTCCCCTCACAGCCCTCTTAACCCCTCACTCCGTCCTCTTCAGCCCTCTCCTCTCCCCAGCCCTCTTAACCGCTCACTCCGTCCTCTTCAGCCCTCTCCATCCCGAACACAGCCCCCTCACACCGCCCTCACCAACTGTTTCAGGCCTTTCACAGCCTTCTTCAGCCCTCACATCCCTTACACAGCCCACTTTACTCCTCACACCTCGCTCTTTACTCACCGCGCACCGCCCTTACCAGTCGTCTCTCTGCCTCACACACCCCTCTTTACACCTCATTCCGTCCATTCCAATCCTGTCTCAGCCCTCTTCAGCCCCTACTCTGCCATTGCCAGTCCTCACTCAGTCCTGTTCAAGCCCACTCCGCCCTTCTCAATCCCCACACTGCCCTAACACCGCTATCCCTCTCAGTCTTCACATAGACCTCATGCCTCCCCCAGTCTTCTCCCTCTCTTACACCACTCTTCTTCTTCCTACTGGCCCTGACACCTCCCTCCCCTACCCCTTCTAGCCATCACACTTCTTTCTCCAGTCCTCTTCAGCCTATACACATGCTTCTCTCAGTACTGACTGCTCTTTCTCATTTCTCCCTAGCCTTCCCTTCTCCTACAAGATGTAACACCGGTCATTTTCAAACCTTCTCAGTCCTCACACTATCCTCATAGCTTTTACACCCCATTCTCTCAACCTGGCCTTCATTAGCACACTACACCTCTCATTTGCTTCTCACAGTTCTCTCATAGGCCCTTCATTCAGCTCACGTCATCGTCTACATCGTCAGAGAGTTCAAATTCAAAGCTAGACAGTAGCTGGACAATATGTTGTCTTTTTCGATCTCTGTTGACTAGCCTCATTTTCTTAACATGATCCTGCCTCCGTACATCCCCGAGGTTTCCTTCACACCCAAACGCATAGAAGTAGTAGTAGTAGTAGTAATTATAGCCCTAGGCTCATCTGAAATGGGAACCCGGTGGACTAAAGGCTTAAACTACGCTTCTGCAGTCCACCATCCTCCTTATGCGGGATAGGGAAGTAGCTGAGGGACTTTTGTATAACCAGGCAATTGAACCACATGGATTTATCGGTGCCACCACATGAAGGCGTTCCTTTCCAGCACTCCCAGACGCAGATGGTCATGGAAATAGTTAAGACTGAAGTAAACAGACTGGGGCATCTGCCAGAACAAACCTTCTAATGCAAATTTAGTGTTCTTTCTCGTGTGTTATTGGCTTTAATATATTAGGACGCCTTTTCCGTAACAAATAATTTAGTATAATCATCTTATTATGTATCTTACTCTTGTTTTTAATATTGGCATAGATTGGCATTAACAGCACAGGAGGGAATATCACTGTGGAAGATGCTGATACAAACTGAGGAGGAGGAAGTGCTGGGGAGCCTCTTTCAGTGACGGAAATGCAGTCCTTGGTGTGTAATTTAAAGTTATTGTTGTTAGGTGGGCTGGTATTCTAAGCTGCTTATACCTTCCATTAATTGAGATGAGAATGTTGGAAATAGTATGACAGAGACCCCAAGACGTGTGATTTTGAATTTGATGACTTTGATGGGAGCTTGAGATTTGGACGTCTGTAATTATGTGACATGTGTTGTGTGTGTGGTAGTGGGTGAGAGAGAGAGGGAGAGAGAGAGAGAGAGAGAGAGAGAGAGAGAGAGAGACTTTGTGATGGGGCAGAAACTGGGGAGAATGGGGAGAAAGCAGTTCCTAGTGAAGTGAGTGGAAGACAGAGAGAGGTATAGAGAAAAATATTGGGAAGGAGGGGGAGAGAGAAGGGATAGATGGAGGGAAGTAGTGGGGTGAAGAGAGGGTCGGAGGGAGAGGGGAGGGATGGAGGGAGGGAGAGAAAGAGGGATGGAGGGGGGGGGAAGAGAAAGAGGGAGGGAGGGATGGAGGGAAAGGGCCACAACACGACAGCGGAACAAGTGAGGAGGACTACCGATTATGAGCTGCGGTGATAAGCTGTCACAGCCACGTGTTGCCTGCCTCCCTCTCTCCCCTCCCTCCCTCTCTCTCCTCCCTCCCTCCCTCCCTCCCTCTGTCTGTCTGTCTCTCTAAGTCTCTCTCTCTCTCTCTCTCTCTCTCTCTCTCTCTCTCTCTCTCTCTCTCTCTCCATTTACTCATCCATCCATCCACCCACCCATCCATCCATCCATCCATCCATCCATCCATCTATCCGTCTATCCATCCATCCATCCATCAATCCATTCATCCATCCATCCATCCATCCATCCATCCGTCTCTCCCCCTCCCTCCTCCTTTCCACCCTCTTTCTTTCGTCTCCTCCTCCTTCCTTCTCCCCCGCTCCCTCCCTCCTCCCACTTTTTTTTCCTTATCCTCCCCTCCCTCCTACTGCGTCCTACCCTCCCGCCCCCCGTTCTTTTCTTCCCTTCCTTTCTCTTCACGTCACCCCCTCACCCCCCCTCTTCCCCCCGTTTTTATATTCTTTCCCTTCTTCTTCCTTTCTTCTCTCTCCTCCTTATCCAACCCTCTCTTCCTGTGCCTTCCCCGTCTTTTCCTTCATTCTCTACAAATGTTTTTTTTTTACAGATGTCTCCTCCTATCTCTCCTGGGACAATTTTTCATGTTTGATGTCCTTACTTTAATTCTCAATATCTGTGCAAAGTTGACCAGAGTAGAGACAAGAGTTTGCCATCGTCTCTAAGAGTTTTGTCATAATCTAAATACAACTGCTTAGGAGTTATAAAAGTAGTAAATTGGTAAAATAATGTATACTGGAGGGTGTCATACTTTTTTACATTGTTATATGTTCCAGTCTAGCGTAAGTGAACTAAGTGGTTTTCCTTTGTTATTTAAGAGGAGGATAACTTACGAGAAATGTTGCTTATGGTAAAGACGTTCCATCGCCTCAGTCGTCGGGGCTGGACTGAATAATATACACATTGTAAGGTGAAGTTCTGAATGACAAAACGTAACTCAGTCAGTCTCGCTTTGCTCCTCTTTTCATCAGCCTGTCAGTCCCCATGTTCCTGTGATTCTCTTCCTCCCTGTCCCTCTTCGACCTTGCTGCCCGTCCCTCTTGTACACACACACACACACACACACACACACACACACACACACACACACACACACACACACACACACACACACACACACACACACACACACACACACACACACCAAGCAAAACCAACCAACATGCGTGTGAGATTCTGTTTACTCTTTACCTTGCTCGGCCCCTCTCGCCCTCTTCTCGCCCCCCGGTAAAGGCAATCCGTCCACCCCTGCCAGTCACAAGCGGCATACAAATCAGGCGGTAATTAACAGTGATAAACATGGGCTTTGAATGGCGTGTAAAAAGATGTAATAATATGCACCGAGAACAGTCACTCAGTATCTCCCCTCCCACCCCGAACCTGAGTTTTTAGGGCCCCCCACCCACATCTCCCCCTCCCCCCACACCTCCCCCACTCCCCACACACCTTCCCATCCTACCATATCTCACTCTCCCCCACCCCCTTCCCCCCCTCCATTCCCCCCCTTCAAGCTCCCTATTTCAATTCGTGCATTTGCACATCACGGGAAGGCGATCTGCATTCATCAACACTCTCTCTCTCTCTCTCGTTTGGTGTGTGTGTGTGTGTGTGTGTGTGTGTGTGTGTGTGAGAGAGAGAGAGAGAGAGAGAGAGACGGCGGGGACTGGGGGCTGCGGAAGTAGTACATTATTATAAAGTGTACAGAGGGCGGGAAGTGAAGGTAAGGGGACGACACGGGTAATACCACTTGATGACCACCAGGCGGCGTGATGGACTGTGGCTAAGTGGCAGTCCCTCACACACACACACACACACACACACACACACACACACACACACACACACACACACCAAAAATGAAGAAAAATATATACTGATCAAATTTTTTTCTCATACACACATGAAGAGAGAGAGAGAGAGAGAGAGAGAGAGAGAGAGGGAGCCCAGTGTCCAATCATACTCCAGAGGGCACCTTCGTCACCTCTATATTTCGACGTCATCTGTGAGGGAGAGAGTTCAAGAGATACGGAAATCGGTCCTAAACACGAAAGGCAAATTCACGAACGCAAAGGAAAAGCGAAGACGACAGTTCCCCTGATGTTTCACCTGTTCTTCTTGTCGCTTTCCTTTGTTGGCTAATATTCCTAAGGTGAGAGAGGTTCGGTATGTTTCTCAGGCCAAGGACGATTTTCTCAGATATGATGCACCAGGGAGGAAAGAGACGGACATGCCCAAATTGTGAAGTAGGCGCAGTGGAATAACACACCGACTTCTTTCCCCGGCTGTTCAGAATGGATTTATGAGGTTGAAAATCCTGTACATATATATCTCTCTTATTACAGTAAATTGGTATCCTTTTAACGACGTATTTTTTTATTACACAGGTCATTGAACGTGTTATTTTGTCGGGCGCGTATCACAATGCATATTTGTAGTGGAGGTCAGTGTGCCGAGTATTACGGTAATTTCAGAGCTTCCAAAATCTTTAAGTGGAAATTAGGGTTGGGATGATGATGCTCAAGATTTTCCCATTTGAGAGCTCTTTGTACGTAACACTTTTGAATTTTGATCGCTTTAGTTTTTCTGTGTGGAAAATCCAAAACAGAATGTATATCAGCTATTTCTGATTTCTTTTATTAATGCTAGTATTATACAGCCCTTTGTACATGGCATTTTGGTAATTTAGAACCCTAGTCACATATGTTTTTAGTAGTGAAGTCAGTGTGGCAGGTATTGCAGTAATCCTGAAAGCAGTAGAGCAGATATTTTATCGATCGTGAACACAATACCTAAAGCTAATACAGTACAGACTAGGGGCTATCATCTGTGAATGTACTACTTCCCTGTACCTTCCCATTAACGTAAAATAAAGGAATGAGATCAGTAAAGGAGTGCCCATCAAAGCACATAAAAGCAGAGAAACAGGACAAGTAGGTATTAGGATGGTCAAGGTTATTCTCGATTCTAGCCTTCTTTTAAAATTTTCAGTGCAGTGACCTCTTATTTTATTCTCATTGGAACCAGACTAATTCGGGTTGGGATATTCTTTCTTATTCCTAGGTGGGAATAGGAGACTGTAGCACTTCTTCCTTAGCGATTTGTTTTGAAGATTACACCTGGCGTTCTTTTGCGTGTGATTTTTTTATCGTTTTATTATTGACATAGCTTGTATCATTAGCCTCTTGTGGGATATGGAGGTGTTAAAGAATTTCCAAGGCCATTTTTCATACGACGCAGTGTTCCTAGAAGTGAAGGGGTTAGTGAAGGCAAATCTGCTGTTCATAATGGTAAAGAAATGCCCATGACCATAATTATCTTCAGTAGAAAAGGTAAAACTAAGATGGGGAGATGAGGTCAAATGGACGAAAGTGAAGGCGAGCACATGATGGTGTTAAGCATATAAAATAAGAATAAAGTACAGAAATGAACAGAGGTTCACTGGAAATTAGCAAAGAAACACGAGCAAATGAGGGTAAGCACATAATTGTACCAACAATGTAAATGAATAATTGAATAAATAAGAATAAATTAATAATCTCACAAGCTAGTAAAGGACACTGAAGCAAGTGGGGGCGAGCACACGGGGATAAACGTAAAAATAGATAAATAAATAAATACATAAATAACAACACTAAGCTTTACGAGGGGGACTGAAGCAATTGGGGCGAGCGGACGACAGTAGTGAAACATGCAAATACATGAGTATAAAAGATGTGAATTTGATAGATAGATAGATAGATAGATAGATAGATAGATAGGTAGGTAGGTAGGTAGATACAAAGGTAGGTAGGTAGGTAAATACAGAATAGTGTACTAATCTTTAAATGGAGAGGGTGGACTGAAGTAAATCGAGGACAAGTACACGAAAATACCCATCTTTAAAAGGAATTACCTGCTTATCCCTCTCATTAAGACGAAGCTCCCGACACGACACCCACCGTCCATATTTGATTCATGGGGCCGCCACCTCCTTCGCCTCCTCGTTCTCCTCGTTCGTCACGTCCCTCGTAAATCCGCTACGTAGCTCCCTAAGTGGGCTGTTCCGGCGTTTAGTGGGAGTGAACGAGACCGAAGTTACCAGGTGTGTTCCGTAAGTGCTCGTAGCGGCGTTCCTTGTTGCCTAGACTCAGGTATTAATAATGATGATGATTTTTGTTGGCTTTGTTTTGATGTCTGTGTAGGTGTAGCGCTGCCTGAAGAAGGGATTAACTACTTCCATATAATATCGTGTTTTTATACAGTATTCATCATTTTATCAGATTTTTATGCAGAGTAAGAGAGCTCCCTAGTACTGACGGGATTAGAGCCCTTTCACCTGAACTTGGCCCAACTTCTGTCCTTTAGTATCTGTTCCATGTCAGTAAGTGGCAGAAAAAGACTATACAGTGGTTCTACATCTTTTCCATAGCACTTCTTCGTGACTGGCGCCGTAGTCTATTGTTAATGTCTTGTTTCAACTCAGTATTCAAGGTTAGGAGATGGTAATTTTAGGCCAAGTTAGAGTAAAAAGAGTATAGGAATGGCTGTATCTGACCGTCCAAGTTAGGATGGTCTTTCGAAACCTGAATGCAATCATCTAGAAATAGTAAGAAGTACATGGTAAAGACGTCCACGAAATGAAGGGGTTAAGTGTGTGTGTGTGTGTGTGTGTGTGTGTGTGTGTGTGTGTGTGTGTGTGTGTGTTTGAATTGGTTTTATGTGTTTGTGTGAATTGGTTTTGTGTGTGTGTGTGTGTGTGTGTGTTTGTGTGTGTGTGTGTGTGTGTGTGTGTGTGTGTGTGTGTGGCAATGACGAATTAACTAGCTCCTAATTACACCGTTCTTTACTGATGTGTACCTGCTGTGTTTGTTGTTGTTTTTTGTGTGTGACGTGTTTGTTTTGATCGGGGTATTGGTGTTGTGGGTACTCTTTGGTGTTTGTTTGCATAGTATATGATAATTCGTTTAATAGTGTATAAATCGATGTAGTGAATCTTCTTTGTCATCTACTTCATCATCATCACTACTACTACAACTACTGGTATTATTATTATTATTATTATTATTATTATTATTGTTGTTATTAGTAGTAGTATTATTGTGAGTAATTGATGAATTATTGTGTGATCAATTGTTAGATTAAGTAAGGACATTTTTCAGGCACAGAGAGAGAGAGAGAGCGCACTGAGGGGGGAAATGTGAGGGAGACAGTGATGAAGGGTGAACGCTTCTTATCTCAATAATAGCAGTGGACTTCTTCCTCTTTTCCTGCTCTCTTTTACTCTTTTTGTGGTTCTCTTTTCCTTCTTGCCCCTCTCTCTCTGTCTGTCTGTCTGTCTGTCTGTCTGTCTCTCTCTCTCTCTCTCTCTCTCTCTCTCTCTCTCTCTCTCTCTCTCATTTCTTCTGTTCTCCCCACCCATTCTTACCATTATCATCATCCCCAATTTCTCTTCCTCATCATTCATATTTCCAACTCAGTGCCCATTTTCTTCTTCATTTTCCCTTTTCCTTATATAGTATCGCCTCCCTTTTTTCCCCATCTTCTTCCCCTCCTCCTCCCTTTCCCCTTCCTCCCCACTAATTTCAAGTTTTCTTACCCTGCATCCCCTACCATCACCCCTTTTCCCCCACCATCTTCTCCACCTCTTTCCCCCTTGTTTCATTGACCCTAGAGTTCTTCCCCACCTTCTCCACGCTTCTCCCCTGTTACCCTCCAATTCTCCCCAGTTTTGCGCTATGTTTTTCCTGTCACCTTCCCCTGTTCATTTTCCTCCATCTTCTTTGTTTCAAATTTTCCTCCCCTTTTCTTCACACACCCAACTTTTTTTTTTTTTTTCCAGATCCTTTTCAGTCTCACCCCATTTTGCTTTATTTATTTCCATCTACCCCTCCCCGCCCGGCTCTTCTTCCACCTTTTCCTTCTACTCTTTTTCCCTCTCTTTATCTCCATCCCTCTCACTCCTCCGCGTCTCTTCTTCCATCTTTTCCTCCTACTCTTTTCTCCTCTTTCCTCCTTAGCTTTATTCCTTCTTCTTCCCCTGTTCCTCAGATTCTCCTTCCAGTTTTCGTGTTCAGTCATCCCTCTTTCTTTTTTCCTTATTTTTTTGTCTTTAGTTTTCTTCCCTCAGTCAGTCTTTCCTTATTTTTTTCCTTATCGTCTTTAATTTTCTTCCCTCAATCAGTCATTCCTCATTTATTTCTCCTTATTTTTTTGTCTTCAGTTTTCTCCCCTCAGTTTTTTTCCCTCTACTCCCCGTCCTCCATCTACTCCTACACCGAGCGATCGATAATTTTCCATAATATTTCATCCCCACTACTTTCCCAGCCGGGCGAAACGTTGAAGTGACAGTCCTTAATCATCGCTCGCTTTCATTTATTCTAATTGGTTGTTACCATTTATCAGCGAGCAGTTAGTGTCGGCATGAATCACCTGAGATGACGAGACGGACGATCCCTTTGACGATAACTACCCTGGAGGAAGGAGGAAGAGGAAGAGGACTAGGAGGAAGAGCGAGAGAGAGGAGGAGGAGGAGAGGGAGAAGAAGGAGTATTGATAATGATATTGATAAGATGGGGAATATTTAGTATGGGTGTTAAAAAGAAGAGAGGGAGGAAGAAAAGGAAGAGGAGGAAGGAGAATGAGAATAGTAGATAGTGATACTATAGCCATAAGAACAACAGAAAAAATAATGATAATGATAATAATAATGATAATATAATAATAATAATAATAATAATAATAGTAATAATAATAAGTATAATCCATCATCATTATCATCATCATCATCGTCATCGTCATCGTCATCATCATCACAGTCATTATCATAAAATCGATAATAATTACGGTTTAAGAAGAAGTGAAGAAAGAGGAGGAGGAGAAGGAAGAGGAGAGGAGGTCTGTAACGTAGGATCACACTGAATTAACCCGTATGCATATCATCTTTAGGAATTAGGTTACCCAAGCCATTTATGTCCTTTAGTTCCCTCTGTTCTGTGTTCTTTGAGAGACATATCCGTGGTGGCAGAGCTGATCTTTTTCCTTCAATCTGTCCATCACTCACTGGCTTCCTTCTGTCCCCCTTCCCATATATCGTAATACATATTCCCTTCATTTCATCTTCACTCAGTCACTGGTATCCTTCCATTCCCCTTTCTATCTTTCTTTTCTATCCTTGCTCCCACCCTTCACACATTCCACCCTTCTCTTCTAACTCTAAAATTCTCCTCCGCTTCTCCTTCTCTTCTCTCCACCCCTCTCCTCCAATCCTGCCCTCTCATCCATCGTTTTTTCCCTCCCCACCCGTCCATCCTTCTCTTCCCACCCTCCCCTTCTGCTCTCCCCACCCACTCCCCTAACCCATCACTCCTCACCCACCCTCGCGTCCCTTCCCCTCATTTCACCCTCCCTTCCTTCCCTCCCTCCCCACACAAGCCATTACAATAAATCATAGTTAATTAAAAAGACCGACGAAGCTGAGATCGCTGACACGCCTACGATACCGATAAGACGATACCAAAGCAGAACGGGACGAGAAGGAAATTATATGCAGACGAAGGACGAATTCCGTATATCCATTTTTTCTTACCTCGCTGAGACGTCTAAACAGTTAAGAGCATAAGCTGTATCCTAGGCTGCTTAGGAGGCTTCGTAGCACCTCTTCCTTGGTGATTTATTTTGCATGTAGCATTTTTTTGTTGTCCCTTCGTATGTTACTAAGACCTTCCTGCTTTACTATCTTTGTCTTATAGCATTAGATATCGCCCATAGTTTTCTCTGTAAAATATAGCCTCGGAAAGACCATTGGGTTTGTTACCACTTACAATACTTTGTACTCATTTATTTATAAGTAACAAGAGATCAGGTTGTAATATGCTAAATAAATCACGAAGAAGTGCTACAATCCTCATACACCACAGACTATGACCCTGAAGTGAATTATATATACAAAACAGATGAGGAGACAACGGTACGAATTTTACACACGGGGGCAAATTCGAAATGTGCGTTTTCCTTTTTACAGACGTGATCATTTCAAGCTCCCCCCCCCCCTCTGCTACCCCCACACTTCCGTCCCCCCCCCCTCGAAATTTAAGGCCTCTAGCCGGTACGTGTTATTAGCCAGGCGCAGTGGTCAAATGAAATGCATTGGGGAGGGGGACGAGGAATGGGATGATTGGGGATGGTGCGAGGGTGAGTCTCTGGGATTAGGGGGATATGTATGGGGGAGGGGTAAGGGAGAGAGAGAGGTGTAGACAGAGGAGACGTGAGGAGAAAGATATTGAGAAAGAGAGAGGAAGGTTAAGTGAAGAATAAGAGTTAGAAGAGGGGAAGCGAAAAAGAGCAGAGGAAACTGAACAAGACATAAGAGAAAAGGGAAGAGAAAGAAGAAGGAGGGAATACCAAAAAAAAAAAAAAGAGGAGAAAGAAAAGAGGTGAGTGACTGATAAAAGAAAAGGGAAAGAGAGAGAGAGAGGGAAGAGGCAGAGCTGATAGAAGAGGAAGAAACAGTAGGTAATAAAGAGGAAGAAAGAATAAGTAAAAAAAGAGAAACAAGTGGAACAGTGGAAAGGCGAAGATGGCATGGATCAGATTAGAGGGAAGAGATGTAATTGGTCGAAAATAATGAAAGATGTAATCAAGAAAGACATATATAACGGAGGAAAGGGAAGTAAGGAAAAAAAAAATAGAAAGGCGAAGAAAAATAACTAAAACAATGGCTAAGGTAATTGTTCGAAAATAAAGAAAAATGAAATAAAGAAAGAAGTATATAACGGAGGAATGGGAAGTAAGCGAAAACAAAGACAAAGAAAAACTGCTAAAAAGTGGCGAAAGACAAGAATGTTAAGGGTGATATTGTAAAGCTGGCTCGAGCAAGCAGAAACACACAAAATTGAAAATGAGAGTAAACATAAAAGAGATGTCATAAAAAAAGAAAATAAGTAAAGCAACAGAAGAAAAAAAGAAAAAGAACAGAGAAGCAAGAAAACTAAAAGCAACAGGAGAAAAACGAAAAATACAGTGAGAAAGACAAGAAAAAAACAGAATTGCAAACAGGTCTGAGAGGCAAGAAGAGAGTGAGAGAGAGAGAGGGAGGGGGAGGGGAGAGGAGGGGTGCGGGGAAGAAGAAGGAGGGGGGAGAGTGGGGTGAAGGCGTTAATGGGAAGAAGGGTCGACTGGATATGCAAGGACAGGGGGCGAAAAAGGAATGGAGAGAGAATGGTCTGGGCGGGCTAAGTAATGGGGTAGAAATGGGCTGAAAGAGAGGAGGAATGTGCAGTTGGAAGGAACGAAAGGGGCATTAAAGAGGGAAGAATGGGTTTGGAAGCGCCTCGAAGTGCAGGAAAACACCGGGAGAGGAGGAGAGATGAGGGGGAGAGGGAGCAGGAGGAGGAGGAGGTGAAGGAGGAAATGAGGGAGAAAAGTGGCAGTAGAAGGGAAGGAGAAAGAGGAGATCTCAGTACGGAAGGACGACGAGAAGTAGGAAAAAAGCGGCGGTGGAAGACAAGGTTATAGAAGAAGGAGACAATAGGAGGAAAAGGGAGAAAAGGGGGAGAAAGAAGAGGAGAAGGAAGAAAGAAGAAGCTTGGGATGTGTAGGTAGGTTGGTAAGTTAGTAGGTAGACAGGTAAGTAGGTAGGCAAAAGGAGGAGAAGGAAGAGAAGAAATATGACGAGGAGAGAAGAGTAGTAGGTATAGCAGTGATAGTGGTGGCAGGAGGGATCCGGTAGTTAGGTAGGTAAAAGGATGAAGAGGAGGAAGAGGACGAGGACAGGGAAGAGGAGGAAGAGGACGAGGACAGGGAAGAGGAGGAGGAGGAGAGACAGAAAAGTGAGTGTGAAAGGATGTAGAGAAGAAGGACTGGGCGAAGGACGAGGGAAGAAGAAACGAGTAGTAGGTAGGTGTAGCAGTGGTAGTGGTGGAGGTAGGAAGGTCCAGTAGGTAGATAGGTAAGGTAGGTAGGTAGGTAAGGTAGGTATGAGGCGGCGGCAGCGAGGAGAGGGGAGGAGGAGGGAAGACGGCGGGGTATAAATATAAATATTTTACATGGCCATTAACTTACATTTTGTTGCCATTTTACGATCAGAAATTGCGGTCGTGTCCGGCGTTCAATCAGACGTGGGCCGCCCGTTGATCGACTTCCGTTAAAGAAAACTATGCAATTGGGGGCTTCTCCCTGGTTGATAAGTGACACCTCCTCTTTTGTGGCAACGCTGCAATTTCGTGCCACTTTTACAGTCCAAAATTGTTCCTTTGTTCCTCGGGTAATCAGATGTCGTGCTTGATACACCCCTCGTTAAAAAGGGCATTGTAATTGTGGACCACTGACGTGGGCTCGTCCGCTTATACTAGGGGTCTGTGTGTGCGCGCGCCCTCACACACACACACACACACACACACACACACACACACACACACACACACACACACACACACACACACACACACACACACACACACCTCACGACCGCAACCTGGATTGAAGGGGGGAGTGCCTTTAAGCTCCCCTCGAGAAATTATAATCCATCGCCGCGGCATCGGATTCTAAACGCTCTGCTGGCGATTGTTGGGATTTTCTAATGGCCCTGTAATACCTGAGTGATGGTCATGTGTTTACGCGTCCCCCCACCCCGTAATTACTACACATTGGTCTGCCAAGATTAAATGGCCAACATATATTTTGATACTCCGGGGGCCTCCGCGTCGAGTAATTCCCCGCCCTGACGTATCGCCCACTCATAAACTCTAATAGTTTAATTGGTCTTTTCGTTCCTGCTTCTGCTCGGACGACAAAGGGGCTTTTTGGAAATGCGTGCTTTCTCGCCCTCATCTTGACCTAGTTGTGGATTCCGACAATGGCTTTCAGTACGAGACGAACTGTATATTGTCGACACCATCAGACGATTTATAGCTGCGTAGGATAGGACCCTAGTTGTGAAGGGGTTAACAGAGGCTTCATGAAATCCCTCCAGTTTGACAAGTCCCTCCTGAGCTGAATTAAATTGTCTGGTATTAGTAAGGAAATTATAGAAAAAAAAGACATTGTTTTTAAAGATTTAATTGGTTTAATCACTGCTGCTGCTTTGACGAACGGAGATTTTTGGATATAGGCTTTTTTCCGGTCTCATTTTGACCACCGCGTCCGTATACTGTAGAAATTAAAATGATGGATTTGAACTAAAGCTTTCTCTACAGTGACGGCTATTATAGCATACACTTTTCCTGTCAGATCCACTTTCTTTAGCTTAGCAAGGATCTCCAGTTCTACATGGATTAACCTCTTCATATTGTGACGTCTTTTTCGCTTTATTCTTGTTCTCTCTCTGTACCATTAGAGACTGCAAAATGGAGGGGTTAGATTTTCTTGAATTCATTAACCCCTTCTCTAATGGAACATTCCTCTATGAAATAATCGCCTAGTACCGGCAAGTATAATATAGTAAGAGTGACGTCCTCGGGTTGACAGTGTTGTTGAGGGCAATATCTAACCCTCTAGTAAAAAGAAAAGCCTACTAAGCTGGATTAGATCGTCTCCTAGTATCAAGAAGTGTAAAAAAGTTCGTAGTGTGAAGGTTAAGGAGGAAATTGTTAAGAAGGAATGCCTAAAATCGTAGCATCCTTATTTTTTTTGTCCTCGTGTCCGCTTTCATCCCCCTGACCTGGTGCCATAAACAAAAGACAAAGGGAAGGGTTAAGAATGTGGGATGAAAGTGATACTGTTGCTGTCTGTTAATTCTGTTACACCAAGCCTTCCTGTTCTCTCTCTCTCTCTCTCTCTCTCTCTCTCTCTCTCTCTCTCTCTCTCTCTCTCTCTCTCACACACACACACACACACACACACACACACACACACACACACACACACACACACACATATCTGTCTATCTATCCACCTGTCTTTCTGCCTGTGTCTTTATCTATCTGTATATCTATATCTATCTATCTATCTATCTATCTATCTATCTATATATATATATATATATATATATATATATATATATATATATATATATATTGCGTTTCTTTAGTGCAGACCCGTTTTCTTTAATTCGCTCTCCTTCCTGTAACTAGTAAATATCTCCACGAGTTGAAATTAAATGAGAATGTGTTTGTGCTGGTGAATATCTATTATAGAAAGGGAGCGAACGTGACACTAAGAGCAGGAGGGAGGAAAGAAAGACATGATAAAGTGAGCGAGGGTGTGAGTGAGTGAGTGAGAGAGAGTGGGAGTGAGTGAGTGAGCGAGAGAGGCAGGGGGGCAGTGCTTTTCTTGAGGGTCTGCCAGCGCCGCCATTCATCTTCACATGTATATCATCAGCATAAAACAGTCGCCGCCCATAATACATTTGTTGCCCCTTCCGGCTCTGTGGACAGGCGGCATGCGGACCTGACCGACTTAGATCACGCAACTCGACACCCTTGTACAGTATGCCCCCCTTCACCTACCAGTACATTTCTAGCGAACCACGTACAGAATGCCCTTTTTCATCTTCCAGTACCTTTCTACATAACCACGTACAGTATGCCCCTTTTCACCTACCAGTACATTTCTAGACGACTATGTCCAAGCCACTCATCACCCAGCAGTACATTTGGGAACCTTGGTGAAAATTCGACGGTTCCTAATCGTGTTCTGGGAGAAGATTTGGACGTAGCAATGGTGTATATTCTACTGTAATGACTGTGATGCCGTTAACAGGCGTAATTATAACCCTGCCTCTACCTCCGTGCCTTATTAGACATTAGAACTCTACAGTGTGAACAGACCTCGATAAAAACATGTACTGTTGAAGACTCTTATATGGATCTGCCTCCTTGTGATAAGTAACGGGACAGTGAACAGTGACTTTTGAGACCCAGTACTGCGATCATCGGAAAGCAACGAACTTACCAGAATATTTCGTTGGAGTTTCGTATTTGCTGGGCTAGAAAGTGGATCGATATTATACTGTCTGCAGCTGCACACATGACATCGTTGATCTTTCGAATGCCAAGATTTTCCCTTATCAGATTAAAATCATTTGGCGTTAGGAAGATCATGTAGGGGGTCAGTACAGCAGTGACAAATATCACTTTAATTCGAGGAAAGTTCTTCAGAAATGCAGTACAGGAAAATGGCCGAGTTATACAGAGATCATTGCACTTTGTGTATTGTGAAGATGCAACAGTTTTAATTGCTTCATTCGGACAGTTCGTGATACCGAGAAATCAAGCTACAAAATTCCTGAACTTAATGATACGGTAATTTAAAGATATATGAAAGCAATTACCAGTAGTGACGAAGGTGTGGGTGAGGATGCGAGAAGTGTGTGGCGGACTGGTATTGGGGGCGTAACTTCAGAAATGCTATTTTATTCTTGTTGCCATTAGGTATTACCTAGAAAGCTGCCTATCTAAAGAGCTACCAGAACTGATGAGGGTATGGGGTGAGGGTGCCAGGGTAGGTGTGTGGGAGGGTGAGTGGGTGGGTAATGACTGGAGCGGTGTCACTTGGGGTATTAGGCGGTAATCCAGGGACTTGCACTGGCTGGAACTGCTGGCTCTAAGACTGGGGAAGCTCGGCCACGGCTGTCATTCGCACACATAGAGCTGTATTCTCGTCAGCATAGGAGGATTTTTAGCACCTGTTTCTTACTAGTTTATTCTTTGATATGACACGTCAGTATTATATTTATTTGGTGTATGTACATTATATCGATATTAAAGATATGAATAAAATAACGTCGAACATTTAATTTGCTGTGATATGCAAAACTAGGTGCATGTTGAGAGGTGTCAGAATGGTTAATGTAGTTGCATGGATTAAGTTAACATATTCGCTGCAATGAACCGGCTTTTAACTTATTTCAAGCTGACATCAGATAATTTAGTCCTGTGGGAAGCCCTAGGAGTCAAAAGGTTTGCCTCTTGAGTTTGAGAACGACTTTGCTATTTTCATATTTTTTCTGGTTTACACGACGACCTTGTTTACCAAAGAGGAGAATGTTGCTGATCTGGATACATTTGGGTAGCCATCACATTTCAAGCAAACACTCAGGGAACTGGTCCATCCATGGGAGTCCAAGCAGCGATAGGGTTGAAAATACCATTGCACTGAAAATCAGCAGAAAGTATTTGCATGCAAATCTGAATGGGGTTTGCTTTTTTTCTTTTTTTCTAACTCGTTCTGGCAATCCCGGCTGGTCAGGCAATCAAGCGGCAAATCGGATGAACATATCCAGCACACACCTCAAGTTTTCACCTCAACAGCAGATTACTCAGCCACTCAGCCGTCTCCTCCAGCTCGTCTCACAGCATGTAAGTAATCTGGACAGGTCAGCCGGATGGACACAAGCTAAGCACACCCGAAAGAGCCCACCTTGTGTTCGAATCCGCCTGATCCCGATGCACAAAAAACTTCGTCATCTCCTTCTTGTAACTTAGATTTTGACTTGCAGGAAGAAAACGAAACAAGGAAACAAGGAAGGATTTTGTTTACTCCTAGTCGTTCTTGAAGAAAAAAGCTTGGTGAGTGGAGGAAAATTATCGTGTAACCGAGTTTTGTTTTGGGCAAGAGAGACCAGGAAAGTGGAAAGCAAAACAATACAGTTTTTTTTATTCTCCATGCAGTAAATAAACAAATAAATAAATGAATAATAAAAATGGAACTTTCTGCAAAAATGAACCATGGTAAAGACAAAGAATCGATCGTCCTTCCTGCAAAAGGGAATCATAGTTTCGACGGAGAATGGATCGTTGTTCCTGCAAAAACGAATCATACTTACCACAGTGATTTGATTGAAAATTTGTTAGTGAATCAACCA
The DNA here is from genome assembly GCF_032717465.1 of Coenobita brevimanus. Lineage (NCBI taxonomy): Eukaryota > Metazoa > Arthropoda > Malacostraca > Decapoda > Coenobitidae > Coenobita > Coenobita brevimanus. Next base: position 5,175,799 of record NC_137005.1, on the reverse strand, counting down.
TCAGGTCTGTTGTTTTATCACTCAAAGAAAATTCCTGTCTATTGGTCTTCCTGAAACAAAAAGAAAAAAATAACAGCTACGACAGAAAACCGATCGTAAGTCAGTGAACGTACCTCCAGGCCTGTTGTTTTATCGCCTCCTGCCAAACACCCGACAAGACTCACTCCCTCGCCTCTCTCCCGCCGCCGATTAAACCGCGGCCGTGAGCTTTAACTAGATTTTGCCAGCTTGCGGAAGTGCATCGGCGACAGTGATATATTCCTCGTCAGCTGTTGGCGGCCGAAGCTCCTGCCTCCACTGCTGCTTCTCTTCCTCCTTAACTCACGCTGTCACTCTTCCGCCCTCACTCCTTGCTCTTTTACCCTCCCTCCCCCCCATCTCCATCCTCTTCCCCTCACCTTCCACTAACTTGGACTCCCAGATACTTTCTCTTCGCACTTTTTCTTCCTTTTCTGCACCTACATGCCTTCTTGCATCCACCCACTTGGACCCACACCCTCACCTACCACCCCCTCCCTCACATCCTTACACGTATCCTCTCCGCCATCTACACTCACACTTTCCTCTTACATGAATCCGTTCTGGCTTGAACCACCACTTAACTACACCCTCTCTCACATCAAGACACACATCGTCACCCTTATTTCCACCTACACCCATAACACCCACCCACTTGCACAACCCTCCAGTACCCTCTTCTAACATCCACTGTCACATACACCTCAATGTCACCTACACACACCCTACACCCCTTCTAACACCCCCCTTTTCGCACACCCACACCTCTTCATCACCCTTCCTGTCATCCACACTCATATCCTCACCCCACACACGCCGTCTCTACTTCATTGACGGATCTCGAGGAAAAATTAAGCATTTTTATGTCATGTAGTTAGTGTTTCGGGACAAATGGGATGTAGGAAATTGCAAAAGAGGGAAGCGAATAATATTATATACTCATAATAGCCAGGGGAAGGGAGGAACGAAGGATAATGAGGCGCTGAACTCAAACTGTTGGTCGCTGTCTAGTTTTATGCCTCATTTTATTACTTGACAATGACCGGAGTAGATGACTGACTCGTCCCCCTCCTGAACGCGATGCTACACTCAGCCGCGACACTGAAGATAGATCGTAAGTGGTGGTCCTGAAAGAGAGCTCGCGAGGTGATCCCATCAAAGTGAGTCATGTCTGTGTTGGCTGGGGCGTGTAGAGGTTTTATGTGGCTGGGTAATGCGAGGCCCAGGAGTGTGTGTGAGAGAGGGAGAGAATGTGGTGTGGGTGTGAGTGAGGGTGATGGTGGTGGTGGTGGTGGAAGGAGGAATGTGGTGTGAATGTCGGTGATGGTGCGGGGAATGGAGAGAGAGAGAGAGAGAGAGAGAGAGAGAGAGAGAGAGAGTTGATGTGTGATGGTATAAGAGAATGTGGAATTGGTGTGAATGTATTGGTAAAAAAAGAATGTTGTGTGGGTGTGAATGAGTGTGATGTTGCTATATTAAATAATGTGGTGTGGATGTGAGAGAAGTTGATGGTGAAGAGAATGTGCTGTGGGTGCGAGTGAGAGCTTGGAACAGAGAGAAAGAATGAAACACTGAAGCAGAGTGTTAGGATCGAGTGGTTGAAAGAATGTGGCTTCTAGATGGGTATGATGGCTGTGTGTGTGTGTGTGGGTGGGTGGGTGTGAGAGAGAGAGAGAGAGAGAGAGAGAGAGGGGCAGAAGCGAGTGAGTGTTGTGTACATTCGAATGAGAATGGAATGAGGGTGTGGCGTGTTGACGTGAGCAAGAGATGTCAGTAAAAGAGTGTGATGGAATGTGTGTGTGTGTGTGTGTGTGTGTGTGTGTGTGTGTATGTTGAGGAGAAGTAGGGGGTAGTAAGTGCTGGAGTGTATGTCAATAAGTGCAAACGTAAGCTGATAGTTACTGGAACTAAACGAAGAGAGAGAGAGAGAAAGTAAGTCAAAGTGCACGTGTGTTTATGGACGAATAAGTGTCAGTGAGGAAGGCGATTAATGTGGAGGAGGAAGTGAATGTATCAGTGAATTTGTGGGAGTGAATGAATGAGCTTGAAGGAGAAGGAAGGTAGATGTGGGTGTGAGTGAATAAGTTGTTGCTAGTGTAGGTGAGAATCAGTAACTTATTATGAATGGGGATTATGCGTTTGAATGGGAAGGGGAAATATTAGCAAGCACAAACAAAAATAGGTGCTGGTGTGGGTTTAAAATAAATACTAACTTATGAGTGCGTGGGCGTGAGGGAATGTGTGTGTGTGTGTGTGTGTGTGTGTGTGTGTGTGTGTGTGTGTGTGTGTTAAAGAGTGAGGATGAGATGGTGAGTTTGGGCGAATGTGTGAGTAAGATGGGGATGCCGACTAAGTGTGTAAATGAGGTGCTAAGTGCGAGTGAGTGTGCTGAGTTGAGTGGTGTGTGTGTGTGTGTGTGTGAGTTGAGTTTGTGAGTGTGGTGGTGGGTTTGTGAGTGCGAGTTAGTGTGTATATGAAGCGGTGTGTGATGTTTATGTTTAAATGAGGTGTTAAATGATAGTGTGTGTGCGTTACGTCATTGTTTGCACTAGTGCGAGTGAGTATGCGAGTTTGGTGGTGAGAGAGAGTGAAGTGGTGAGTTAGAGTGAGATGATCGGTGTGAATGTGTTTATGAGTGCCGTTGTGAGTACTAGTGAGTGAGTGAGGTGGTGTGTGAGTGAGATGGTGGATATGTGTGGGATGGTAAGTACGAGTGAATGGGTGAGTGTATGAGTGAGATGGTATGTGAGTGAGGTGGTGACATCCCAGCGTCAGAGAGACAGGTGGACCCCTCACCAGAGACCAAAATATCCCCTCTGCTCCCCCGCCTCCAGCCAAACATGTGCAATAATTCTTGTTAAACATCACCACCGTGACAGCTCCGAGCCCCCCCTCCCAGCCCCCCACTCACCCCCTGCCAAGGCTCTTCCCCTCCTCTCCCCTGACCCCCTCTTTCATCACCCACCCCCACTCTCTCACTCCCCAACCTCTCATTTCCTGTCTTACCCCCACCATTCACTTCCTCCTGGTCCCTCACTCACTTCCCTTCTTCCCTTCTTCCTGTTCATAGCCACACCCTATTTACTTCCTCCCTCTCTCACATCCCCTCTTATTCCTAGCCATTCCCCCACTCCCTTCCCCCATCTCACTTCCTCCTGTTCTTTCTCCTTCTTATCCATATCCCACGTCAGTTCCTCATCTCCCTCCTACCTACTTTTAGCCACATTCCCTTACCCTTCCTCATTTCCTTCCACACTGTTACTCACTTCGTCCACCCTTTCTGATTCTTTGCTACACCCTCACTCGGACCCCCCCCCCACCCATTATTTTGTCCGTCCCCCTCCTATTCCCACTTATTCACTTTCCGTCTTCACGTCCACACAGTCACCCATTATTTCACCCCGGTCATATCCCAGTCTTTGACACACCTTTTCCTCTCAGCTCTCCCCAACCACCTCCGACTGCTCATCCTCCTATCCCTGTCACTGCTTTCCCTACTTCTTCTTTCCCTACATCTTCTTTCCCTACTTCTTCTTTACTACCTCCTGCCCTCTTCTACCACGCCTCGGGTAATGCATTTCTTTTATTTTTCTTGTAACTATTTTTTTTTTTTCAACACACCCTCCCCGTTTCTCACCTCCATGACCTCTCACTCTCCTTTCACTTTCATGTTCTGTATCTTTTCATCTGTTTCACATCAGCCAATCCCATCACAGTTTCCACTCACAACACACACAGACTCTTCCCACCCACTTACCCTCCCCCTCCCTCCCCTCCCCTGCCAGACCCTATCCCCCTCTTCCCTTCTGCCTTCCTGCCTCCTCCCCCTCGCCTCCACCCCCTACTACCCCTTCCTGACTCAAACTTTTCATCAAGTTTCTCCTTAACTTCCCCCCACCCCACCTCTCCCTCGAGTCCCCTCCCTCCCTCCCTCCTTTTCACTTACCCTTCTCACCCTTCCCACTGATTCTTTTCCTACTCTCTCTGCTTCATCTTTCCTTTCCTTTCTTGTCTGTTTTCTCCCCCACGACGCTATCCTTTATACTTTTCCATTCATATTATCTTGACTCCAGTAAATTTTCCTCTTTTCCCCTTCTTTCAGAGATCTGTTTATTCTCCTTCAGTTTTTTTTCACTCTTTCCCTTCTTCCACACACCCTGTCTCCACTGTACTTTTTCCTCTTTTCACCTTTCCCATTCAGCTTTGTTTCCCACTTCTTCCTTACACACTCCCTCCTGTACTTCTCCCCACCTCACTCTTCCTGTACTCCCACTCCTTCCCTCACTCGAGGACAAGCACTCCACTCCTCTTACACAAACAAACAAGGGATGTCTGCGTGTGTAAGTGTGTTGCCTGGGGATAATATTCGACCCACATAACTAATTACGTCCACTTCTAGGATATGCCTGGGGTGGTACTGAAGTGGGTTAGAGGAAAGGCAGGGGTGGGGGTCAGGGTACACGGTGTGGGAAAATGAGACTTGGTAGGCAGTAAAGCTGGGATTAAAGTAGATATATTTATACTTCATTTAGTATTATTGTATAAGCTTGTTAAGTAATAAAGCTGAGAATATAGAAAAAAGGATATATATTTAGTTTAAGATTATCATATACGCCTGGCAGATAAAGTCGATATTATATGAAAATGATATACTTTTTTACCTTTATATATATATATATATATATATATATATATATATATATATATATATATATATATATATATATATATATATATTTTCGTGTTAGCTTGCATTTCTGTGGAGGAAACCAGAACCAGTTGTCACACAGTGTTACGCGACATTCTAAGTCCTTCTGCTGGAGATTTTGCTAATACTTCAGTGTCTTTACGTGCTTTTGTGCCTCTACATACTATACCCGCTTAAATGCATCCACGAAACTTCACTAAAACGTCACTAATTTAATTTTCTTCCCTTTTCAGGTGAGTATTGTGTGACCCAGTCTTCATATGATGCAGTACTGGTCGTGTGGGAGCAGACCATTGAAGCAAGAAGTCACTGAGAATGGGTAATGTACAGGACAGATAAATTTCCATTGTAACCAGTCGTTGCAGAAATAGTTCGTAATAATTTATAGAGTAGTGGAGTTGCAAAAATAATGGAGTAAAGAAAAGTAATGGTGTGGAAAACCTTTAGAAATGGTTTGTGGAGTAGGGGAGGGAAGAAAAGTGTAAGTTTTATGCTGCAGTTCAATCATCTGTGCACAACAATCAGATCACAAATCACGTAAGGGAAAAACTCGTACATCCACGCTCGTCCTTCCTCCTCCTCCTCCACCTCCACACGTCAACCATTGTTCTTGGCGTGACATGACAGAAACGGGGGAGCCACGACCGTAGTGCAGCCTTCGGTAATAACTGAGTGTATGATTATGTCTATAAAAGTAATTGCATCTGAAAGGTTACCTGATGTCAGTGGCTTCAGATTTTCTATAATAGGAGGGTAGAAACAATGACATTCGTACGTGCGAGGGGCGACCATTTTTTCTTTTTTTCTCTTCCCCCCCCCACGCCTCGCACAGGATATCTTATAAGCTACTTGGAGATGAAAGTCGCTGAGGGTGACGATGACAGGTTTATCTCTTTGATGCAAATTTTGATGCTCTGCTCTCGCCCCGCCGTGTTCTCGTCTCTCGTCGCGTTGAGCTTAATTAGGGGTGAGTAAGTGGCAAAGTGTCTTTTATTACCGAGCTTAGTGGGGATGGATGCAAAACCTAAACTTCAGAGCTACAACTGTTGCTCGTTAGGATCACAGAGGAAACAGGCCAAATATTCACAAACTCTCCTGGTCTTAAGTTATGTTTAAGAATCTTACATTATGATTCTCAGGTTTATATTTTTGTGTCGTCTAGTACAGCCACCAAAGCGTTCACAACCAAACAAAAGTAAATAAAATAGTGAAAAACATGACCTTAAAATAATTCCTGATAACAACAAATGGTGACTCGTTCATCGTAGAAATTGGCTAAGACCTTCCATGAATCCGATCCCAGACGACCTCACTTGGGCTTGTCGTGTGAGTGACAGCGGCGGGACAAAAAGTTCATGTATTATAAATTTCCTCGCGTGTGATCAGCTTACTACGTTATGAAGCTGGCAGGGATAAATAAAATTGCGACTGTCAGAGTGTGGGCCCAATTAGCTGATACAGGGGAAGCAGGAGAGATGGTATTTATTAACTATCACAGGCCTGAGTTGTGTTGGAGACTGCTTGAGTATGTGTTTGTCTTTACGTATAAGCTACCCAATAGTTCACACAGTTGCTTGTAAACACGCTTGCCTTCACTTCTACAGTTAACAAACACCTCACAACCACATAAGAGCGAATATTAAAGTTACGAGAAACGAAACTGTGTGTAATAGCTGACTTATGGAGACTTGCTTCTCTCAAAAATTGGTCAGGTCGGCTTTCACCTGACGGAATTGTGCCTCTCCTACAACATGAATATGCTGTTGGGATTGCATGAAATTCGGTGACCCTTAGTTATGAAGTGCGAATGAATCTCCTTGGTTACTAGTTAAGTCGACCCTCCTGTCTGACTACACCTGACCATTAGCTAGACTAAAAGGTGATAGGGATTTTGTCAGGTTAGAGCAGACGCGTTGTACGATTTCTTATAAGTACGAGCCCAGATTGTTGGAGTCATGGCGTCTGATAAGCGTAGGGGCTCGAGGTTAGGCTATCTTAGTCCAATACACATGAGAGTAGATTGCCAACCTTCTTCCCTTATGGCGTTAATTGGTTAGGATCCTTTATGAATGAGTCCCTAGATTGTGTGGTAGTCAGGGCGTCTCCGTGGGTCTGATAAGTGCAGCTGATTGGCACGAGTCGACGGGGCTAACTTACTGTGATAAGCGAAGCTCTGTTGGCGATACGTAATTAGGAAAAGTCAGGACAAGTTGGACATTGGTTTGACGGCCTGTCGCTGCCTCCTCGTCCCGCCCCGTCCCTCGCTATCACCACCATTTTGTCTTCCTCCTTGTTTACGTGCTCCTTCCCTCCCTGGATATTTTTTCTCCATTATTTTGCATAGAGGTTTGGACGTGATATTTCGATTTTACTTATTTTGCAAAGTGAGCTTGATTTGCATTGGTTTACTTATTGGATCACTCACTTTGTCTCCCTCCTTGTTTACATGTTCCTTCCTCCCTAGATTTTTTTCTTTGTTTTCCATAGTGAGTTTGATGTGATATCTGGATTTTGCTGCTTTTGTATTCTGCGTTTGTCATTAGATTTTACTTGTATTTTCTATTTTGTGTCCTTGTTGAATTATTTTGTCTGCCCCTTTGTACGGGTAGGTCCTCCCTTGTACACGTGTTCCTCCCGTGTACACGTGTTCCTCCCGTGTACACGTGTTCCTCCCTTGTACACGTATTCCTCTTTTGTACACGTGTTCCTCCTTTCCTGGATTTTTGTCTTTATTTTGCATAGTAGTTTGACGTGAAATTTGTGTCTGTTTCGTTTTTGCTTATCTCTTCAGCTATTCTCCTCCCCTTGTTTACATGGAGCTCCCCTTGGCAGGATTTTTTTTTTCTCATTATTTTGTATTGTGTTTTTTACATACATCTCTTTTACTTTATTCCGACTAGTACGCATGGCATACATATTTGCTTACCTTTTGCATTTTTTTTCTCATTTGCTTACGTGTGGCTCGTAAGCTTCTCTCCTTTCATTTTTTTTTTTTATAGTGCGTTTGACTTGATATTTCTCATGTTTTTCCTATTACGTTTGAAATATTCCTCTTGTTTGCATAGTACCTTCGACATAATATATCACATTTAATTTTTCTGGCAAATTTTTTGTCTCCTGGAAGTTTGTCTTTCTTACTTCTTCCTCTCGTTTCTAATTATTCTTGCCCGTCCTCACATGGCTTATTTCCGCAGTATTATCCCTTTACTTGGGATGATTTAACCCCTTCATTAATGTGATGTCTTTCTCTGTTTTTCTCCTGAAACCTTCGGACGATTTTATTTAAGAAAGATTTTTTCATAATGAAGGGGCGGCGAATGATATAGATAGCACTGTAGTTTTTTTTTTTTAATCTGATGGATCACGACTACTTTACCCACGTGAGTACTAAGTCATGGTAACTTGAAATTCAGTGTGCCTTAATTTTTTGGTAGGAAGGAGTTTTCTTTGTTATTAGTCAAATCCATCCTCCACTGACTTTATTTGGCAAGCAGCTGAGCAGAAAAGGATTAGGGATCTGCCGGATGACAACAAACCCATACAACACCTGGAAAACTCGTGCATGAACTGAGTGAAATCGTCTAATAACCAAAAAAAAATATATATATTGTGCAGTTTATAGTACGTCCTGGGATGGAAGACGTTAAAGTTAGTGAAGCAGGGAGATGTAATGGTGGGGTGCGAGAGGTGTGAGCAGAGGACGAAGTACCAGCGAACAACTCAAGGGATTGCGATCTTCCTTGGTCTCGTTTGGGGGAGAGAACTCTTGTACTTTATCGCTTTTCTACCTTTGTCTGTGGCCACCTGGGAGGATTTGCCGAGCGTGTGTAGTCTATATTGGTAACATTCATCACCTCAAGCCTCGTGCCAGGAGCAGCCCCCCTCCCATCCTCCCGCTCTTGATATGCTACCAGCTTTCCCGACTCTTGTGTTTTCGTGTGGCTGTCTGTCTTTCTCTTCCTCCTCCTCCTCCTCCACCACCGCCTCTTCGTTTCGTTTGATCTTTCTAACGCCAGCTGCAGTGACCTCTATTGTTACACTGCCATGATCATTTTAATTCAATCAATCAGTCAATCAAGCAGTCAGTCAATCAATCATCAATCAGTCTGTCTAGCCCTTTGAATCTTGTGACGTCCATATTTAGTTTATTTTAATATCAGACGATTTTTACTAATCACAGAAGGATCTCAAATTGTGGTGGGGTTAATTAAGTGTTTATCGAGCTCCTCCAGATCGAAAAAGTCTCTCCTAAGCTAAATATAATCCGCTGAAAGTGCTTTTGGTATGAATGTCAGTCTCCCTCTCGTCCTCTTCCCTGCCCTCTCTTCTGCGTCCTTCTTGCCCTCTTCTTTCCCAATTCATCTCCTTGTGTCTTTTAATGAGTGTCTTTCTCTCGTCCTTCCTGCTTTATATGCTTCATTCCCTTGTGGCATACGTAGAATTATTTTATTCCTTGAGTTATCGTATATGCCGGTATCTATTTCCCTTTAGTCCTTGTCGTTCCTCTTCTCCCCTTTGTATTTTCGCATGAATGTCTGTCTGTCCCGTGTCCTTTCCGTTTTATCTGCTAAGTTCCTTTGTAGAATGCATAGAGTGATCGTTCTCTGACTTGCTTTGTGGTATGAGTCTCTATCTCCTTCGTTCTACTCTTCCCCCCTCTCCCCTCTGCCAGTTTCTCATCCTTTCCTTTCCCAATTCTTCCCCTTGTGTTTTTATATGAATGTCTGTCTTTCCCTCGTCCTTCCCGTTTTATCTGTTTAATTCCTTTGTGGCATATGTAGAGTCATCATTCTTTCCCTGCCTTTTGATGTTCTGCTCTGAGGCCCCAACTCCGTCTTCCTCTCCGGCTATCTGCCCAGATGCCTGTCTGTCCGCCTGTCTCAGCTGTGAGGCTTTTTCTCCCTCTTAGAACACTTTAATGGGCAGCTGCTACTCTCAGCTCCCCGTTTCTCCCCTCCCCATCTTCTTTCTCTCTACTGTTCTCATTTTTCCTCTCATCTTTCCATGCGTTGGCTGATCTCTTCCTTTTCTTGTCTTATATCCATAATAGTCAGTTGCGACTCTCATCCCTCATTTCTTCCCTTCCCCCCGTGTTCTTTTCCTCAGTACTTTCTTCATTCTTCCCCTCAACTTTATCTGTGCTGTTTATTTTTTCCTCTGATTTCCTTTTTTCCTTAATGAACAGTAACAACTCTCAACGCCATTTTCTACCCTCCCATCTCCTGTCCCTGAACAATCTTCTTCTTCCCTGTCTTCACGTCTTTCTCCTTTCTTTTTCCGTAACCTCTTCAATCCACCAACTTATTTTATTTCCTCACCACCACCAGACGATTTTATTCAGCTCCAGAAAAAACTCTAGTAGTGGAAGGGTTATTGGAAGCTTTATCTCACCCCTGCACGTAGAGAAAGTTATTAGCTAAGTAAAGGAGTCGGGGGATGGCAGGAATAAAACTGAATCTCTCAACGCGGTGAAATTAATGTTCAGCTGTTGCTCTTACTCCCTTCTCACCCCTCATCATTCTCTTTACTGTTTGCTTTATTACTTTTCTTCTTTCTCGTCTCTAGTTCCTTTATTCATTCTGTTTTTTCGGTGTCCACTTTACCTCTGGGCTTACGTTTTTCTCCTCTTTTTTAGTATTTTAAGTGTTTGTCTTTGAATCTACATGACATCGCTCTTCCATTTTCTGCCACATTCTTTTCCGCGTCTTGATATTTCTGTGTTACTTTCTGGTTTCTGTTTCTTTTGCATTCTCTGTCTTCCATCACGAGTTTATCAGTTTTTTTTTTCCCCTCCACCTAGTTCACATTCAGTTCTTTTCTGTTAGATTTTCATTTCCAATCGTTCCCTCCGTTCCTGCTCTTTCCTCTTTCTTCACACCAGTTGCTTACATATTTATTATTCCACCCACTTATCCTCCCCATCCTCATTCCTTGTCATACTTTCTTCCGTGCTCATATATTCCCTTCTTTCTTGATCTTTTTCCTTTATCTCTTTCTTCCTGTACATTTCCTTCCATTGTTTTCCTTCTTTTTCCACTATCATGCTTCATTGCAGGTCCTTCCTTTCTTTCTACACTTTTCCATCATATCTCTCCTTTCCCAGTTACCATTTGTCTTCCGTATACTGTTTTTCTTTTCACACATTCTTTCCATTTTAATTTTTTTCTTCCGTCAGTACCTGCTACCCCCTCTTCCCCTTCTTCTTTAGTACTCTCGCCACTCCTCCCCGCCTTTTTAGTGCCCACTCCTACTCTCAGTTAATACCTATATATGTGCCTCCCCTTTCTCTTAGTCGCCACACCACCTCTCCCCTCCATGGACCCACACCACCCCTTCCCTCCTTCCCTAGTACCCACACCACCCCTTCCCCCCCTCCCTAGTATCCACACCACCCCTTCCCTCCTTCCCTAGTACCCACACCACCCCTTCCCTCCTTTCCTAGTACCCACACCACCTCTTCCTTCCTCCAGTGCTTACACTACTCTCCCCACCTCTCCATACTTCAGTGCCCCCATCGTACCCAATCCCCCTCCTCTCCCTTCATCTTTCTTAGTACCTACACCCCTTCTCTCCCCTCTAGTCCCTCGACCCGTCTTCTCCCCCTCTTAATACCCTCTTTTCTCTCTCATCTTTCCTCCCCTCAGTGCTTCCACCCTCCTTTCCCCTCTTTGCTTAGTGTCCACACTCCATTTCATAGCAGCCCTCTCCTCCCCCTCTCATCATGTGTCGAATCTTCTCTCTCCCCACATCCCACACCATCTCAGTTGCACACTCCCTTCTCTCTCCCACTCTCCTCCCCTCCCCACGCCCTCGTCTCTCTCCCCTCTCCCCCTTTAAACCTCTCTCCCTGGGTAATGAAGGTGCGCTGGGCTGTGTTTTGGCATTTACGGAGGAGGTGGTACGTGAGAGGGCGGGCGTGGAGGAGGTCCCGGAGTGTCCACATGGTCATCTGTCCTGCCCCCACCGCCCCTCTGTCCGTCTCACCAGTTTATGTTTGCTCCGCCACTTCTCACACCCACCTGCTTCTCCCCCCATCCTCATCCTCGTCTTTCTTCCATTGTCTTCTACTTTTATTGTACTTTCCCCGTCTTCAATCTGCATCTCTTTCCTCCCGTTGTTTCCTAGCTAAATTATCTTTCTCACTCTTCCAGCCTTCCTCTCATCTTGTCTTACATTTCTCACACCCACCTACTTCTTCCTTCTAACCCTCATCATCATCTGTCCCCTTCTTCCATTGTCTTTCCACATCTGTTGTCCTTCTCCCATTCTCCTCTTTTCCTCCTCAGTGTCTTCTGCCTTTTATCCTCTTTACTCTTCCATTCTTCTTCTCATCTCGTACTTATCATATACTTCTCTCTCTCACACACACACACACACACACACACACACACACACACACACACACACACACACACACACACACACACACACACACACACACACACACACACACACACACACACACACACACACACACACACACACACACACACACATCTGCATCTTCCTCCCATCCTCCACCCAGTCTTTCTTCTTCCTCCATTGTCTTCTGTCATTCTCTTCCCCCTCCCTCCCTCACAAACATTTTCTTCTCCTCCATTCGCACTTCTCACATTCAGATGCTTCTCCAATCTTTTTCTGTTCATACAGTGCGTTCTGCCTATTAAAACCATCCTTACTTGTCCGTCCTCTTGTCCTTTCCTTCTCATATCCCATTCTCCTCTCCCTCTGTACTTCTCCCATCCTCTTGTTTCCTTTCCACTGATTTTTAATGAAACCATCCTCCCCACTCCTCCGTCCTCTTCTCTATTTTCTCCCCTCCTCCATTACCTCCTCGTCCCCTTCTATTGTCTTCTCCCTTTTATTATCATCGTCGCTCTTCTGTCTTCCTCCCATGAATCACATTTACTCAGCCTTTTATTTAGTTTTCTGTTTGATATTCTAGTGTGCCGTGATTTTTGTTTTTCATTCTTACGTATTAATTAATCATTTATGTATTAATTCATCAAATTTGCGTATTACATACAGTTCCGTGTTTATTAATCAGAGTTGCGTATTAATTAGTCAGAATTCCGTATTTACTAATCAGAATTGCCTATAAATTAATCATAGTTGCGTATTACTTAATCAGAATTGCATATTAATCGGAGTTGCGTATTAATTAATCAGAGGTGCGTATTAATCAGAGTTCCGTATTAATCAGAGTTGCGTATAATCAGAGTTGCGTAAACTCAGAGTTGCGTATTAATTAAAGGTGCGTACGCCAGGATTACTCAGCAGGATCAGTGCCTCCACCCAACACTCCTGATGATCAACGATGAACACGTCCAACCGCGCCTTCGTTGATACCCTTGTCGGCGTCTGTTAGTCACTTGGCCCGTACACTGGAAGGGAACACCTGTACGTGGTGGCGACAGTGTAATGGAGCAGGTTATACTAACGTCTCTTAGCTCCTCCCTCTCCCCCGAAAGGAGAAGGGTAGAGTCCAGTCAACCATAATAACAGCAAAAGTCGGATGCACATCAGGGCTAGCGTTGACCCTTGCGTCTTGGACAGAGTAACATCGGATACCATTGCGTAGGTTTGAACATTTGGATTAAACTCTTTACTTGATTTGTTGAACCAGGGAGTAAAGTAAGGAAATTAGTTTATTAAAAGCTGAAACAATGAATTACAAGGGTATCGAACATTTTTTTGACAGATAAGTTGCCATAACGACTGTTTTTGCCCTCGCTTAACTGTATCCTCCACTTTTTTTTTCTTTTCATTTTAGTCTACGTTGCAGTCAGTGTGATTATTTGGACGACTGAGTTTATGAAGGAGCAGGAGGACGTAATATAAGAATGGCTGAAGTAAGTTGAACCTTCAGCTCATGTTTCATCAGTCAGTTTTTTTTCTTCACAGCGATAGAACCTGTTTATAATCAGGTAACATGAGAGATCTTATGACGCGACATTTTCTCTCTGTCTCATTTAGGTTGGACTTGGTGGCAACGCGAGAGGAAGCCTGAACGTATACTCGCAAAATTTCTTGTGTGTTAGTTATTTGTAAGATTGTTTGTTTATACCTTTATCATCACTTATACTTTTATCATCACTCATACTGCTACCTAACACATGATCGTCAGACTAGAATGAATGTTTAAGAATGTTTGGTTATTATTTTCTCGTCACTCATACTGCTACCAAACACTTGACAGCCAAATCTGAGTGAATATTTAAGCGAAGAAATACGACCAGACAGAATTATACTCATACTTGGCAGTACTCGTAATCAGAGGCTTTAATGTAAATATTGTAAACTCATTCAGGCCGCCGGGATTGACTTCTTAATAAAATCGTCTGGCGTTGGCTGGAATAAAATACCAGAAGACAATACACTGAAGCCCCTATGACTCATGAATAAAATCGTCTGGCATTAACTACAATAAAATCCAAAAGAGGAAGCGACGACGGGAATATTAAAGTGAAGGAATACAACCAAACAGTATAATATCTGATAGTAATTCATTTCCACGAAGACTTCATTATATCGTAAAATTTGGCAAAGATACTCCTTGAAAACCCGCCTTGGCTTTGTACTACAGAGTGGGCTTGTCCTCCGGTGTAGTTCTCGACGCTTGATAAACTGTTAATTGGTCGTTATCTGATCGCTAAATGGCGTGGCTCAAAGGACTGAACCCATTAACCCGAAGAATATATATGCATGGATGTGGATTGATGAACACCGCTCTTAGATCTGTTGTTTTTTAATCTTGAAAGCGGCGCCCTTCTGTTAACCCGAAGAATATATATGCATGGATGTGGATTGATGAAAACCGCTTTTAGATCTGTTGTTTTCTAGTCTTGAAAGCGGCGCCCTTCTAAGCTCTCGTACCCAAAATATAAAGAAACAGTAAATTTTGAGTTTTATATATATAGTGGCTGCCAACACTCAAATTTCATTGTAGCAGAAAGGGACTGCCTATTTGTATCTAGATCGTCCACCTTAACTTGGCGGATATTTTCGTCCTCTTACAGGTCATTTCCCGTTGTTCAGTGACAGAGTAAGACCGTACTGTGGCCCTGCATCTTGTCCCTAGCTTTTCTTCGTGACTAGCATGGTATCCCAGTTTTAATCTCAAGTTACAACTGAGTGTTCAAGGTGGAGGAGGGATGACACTTTTAGACCAAGATGAAGTAGACGGCAGTTTGAGGCATCCCTACTTACGTGATGATATGAGCAAATGTGCAGTGTTGCAGAAAGTGAATGTCTGGTTGCCTAGTTTGAGGTTGTCTAGTTTATGCGATGAAGCGCCCATTCTGTTCGTGATTTTCAAAGGTAAATTTCGAGTTTTAGGCCTTGAATTTATATATACTTTAGTGGTTGTCAGCACTCTGAGTTCAGCGTTGCAGAAAGTGAACATCTGCTTCCCCGGTTTGAGGCAGCTCTGTTTATGCGATGATGAGCTCACATTCTCCCTTGATTTGTGGGCTTTTGATGCCACGTTTGTCTCCTCACAACGAACTCCCCCGCACCTTAGTCTCAGGGCTATATTTTCATCAGCTTAGGAGACTTGCTAGAACCCTTTCTCTTAGTTATTTGTTTTGCATAGACAAATTATAGTTAGTATAAGTAACATTTTTCCTTTGTTTATATACTTTTTTCTATCGATATAGTCTTCATAATTAACTTATAGGAATGTAGTAACGCATCAGACACAGAAATGGTAGTAGTAATAGAAATGGTGGTAGTTGTGGAAATGGTGGTAGTAGTATTAGTTGTAATCTCAAGTTCATATGAAATGTGAACCCATTAGACTGCAGGCTGAAGTTGTCACCCTCCTGCAGTCCACCATCCCCCATTCAAGGGATAGGACGATCTGGAAAATATTGACGCACCAGATACGGAAATAAACTGGTAGGGAAGAGGTGCTTGGGAGCCTCCTTAGAATACGGGCTTGGATCTGAAAAAACACACACACACACACACACACACACACACACACACACACACACACACACACACACACACACACACACACACACACACACACACACACACACACACACACACACACACACACACACACACACACACACACAGTTACACTTACACTCCCTTCTTTGTTTTAGCCATTAAAGTGAAAGCTCGTCTATTTTCCACCACCTACTTCCGTCCTTCTTCCCTTCTCTTCTCTGGTTCCCCACATCCTGCCCTCTTGGTTCTATATTTACAAACTTTCTTAACTTAGGTTCTGTATAACTTTGCTTGGATTTTCTTTATTTAGATCCTAGGTAAGATAATTTGCATTTTCTTTTGTTTTCAGTTCTTGTCACCACCTAACACTTGACACCCCAATTAGAGTAAATATGAACATGGAAAAAGAATACAAAAATAAATGTTGGTAATAGTTAAATGCAGTGGAGATGTAGGCCCATACCATACTCGTTAATCCGCCCAGTCCAATAACGTACCACTTTATTCTCTTATCGATATCTCAAGATGATGTTATTCACTATTGGATGCAATTTTCGAACTAGATAGGGTAGATTCAGCCTTCCTTATCCTCATCAGTACTAGATGCCCCTCGTAAGTTGATAAGAAATTGGGAGTGATAGGAGGAAGTTAAATAAGACGTCTCGGGATTGAAGGAACCAAGTGTCTTTATAAATGTCCCCCTCAGGTGCCCTCGAGACGTGGCCTGTGGTTGGTCGCAGTAAACTTCCTGTAGTCTAGTATCTCCTTCAGGTTAACCCCTTCAGTTAGAGGACATCCTTCGTATTTTCTTCTCGCCACTTGATGATAATTTTGTTGAACGAGCATGGGTATGACTAAAAGAGTAAATGAATGGTATATCTAACCCACAAGTTCAAAAAGTCTCTCCTAAAGTGGAAAAAGAAAAAGACTCTGAAATTAGCAACATTATAATGAAAACATGTCATTGGGTGAAATGATGGGTCCCTTCAGTTTGATGACTTATTTTATGTTCTTGCTACCTCTAACCGGATTTATTTAGCCCAGGAGAGACTTCGAACTTGACAGGTGAGATATAGCCTACATAAACCCCTATGGAGAGGATGTAGAGCCTTAGCATTGTCTTTTTCTGCCACTGAGCCACGTGAAATAAGCTGTAAAAGGACAAAAATTTAGACCAAGTAAAGGTAAATAGGATATAGTGGAGTTCTCGGGCTGAAGTGGTTAAGGGTGTAGCCTCGGTGTGTTGGGGGGTTGCATGCAGGTTGTTCCGAATTTATTGGCTCTGCTGGTGCTGTTGATGGCGAGGTTGTTGAATTTGTGAGAGGAATTTCGTGAGAGTGAGTGTGACTGGTGGGGTGAGTTTGACTGGTGGTGGGTGACTGGTGGTGTGAGTGTGAGCTGGTAGTTTGTGTGTGGTGGTATGAGTTTGATAATGTGAGTGTGTGATGGTGTGAGTTTGATAGTGTGTGTGTGTGATGGTGTGAGTTTAATAGTGTGAGTGTGTGATATTGTGAGTTTGATAATGTGAGTGTGTGATGGTGTGAGTTTGTTAGTGTATGTGTGTGATGGTGTGAATTTGATAATGTGAGTGTGTGATGCTGTGAGCTTGATAATGTGAGTGTGTGATGGTATTTGATAGTGTGAGTGTGTGTGTGATGGTGTGAGTTTGATAGTGTGAGTTGTGATGGTGTGAGTGTGGCTTTTGGTATGAGTATGAGTGGTGGTGTGAGTGTGACTGATGTTCTGAGTATGCTGTCACAGGTAGTGTAAATGTAACTGGTAATGTGACTGTGGATATGACTGTGTGAGCGTGACGTTTGCTGTGAGTGTAACTGGTAGCGTGTGTCTGACTGATGATGTGAGTGACTGATTGTGTAAGTGAAACTGGTAGCGTAAGTGTGACTAGTGCAGGTGTGAGTGTATCTTGTAGTGTGAATCCGATTGGTGATGTGAGTGTGAGTGTTGGTGCTATTGTGGGTACATGTGGACTCTGGGAGGGTCAGACAGCAAACATAAACTGCCAGTGGTGGGATGTGCATCGTGAATGTCAGCCAGGTTGTGTATAGCGGGAGTGCCAGAGGGGCTGTGAGTACCACGACTATCGAGAGTGCCAGTGAGTGGGACGGAGAGACGAGTGCCACCAGCAGCTGACTCAGGGGGTGCAGCCACAACAATACCTCAACCCCCCCTGTGTGCGTCACCCTATTCCTGTTCTGCTTCTGAAGCTTGGATGAAGCTTTGATTTACGTGAAATAGGTTTGAAAACAGAGGGTACAACACCACAACACCACACCGTCAACCCCTACTCATTCCTTGCCCTGCTTTTGTTCAAACAAGAAGTAAAGTTCACTTAATATTCCACTGCATCTACTTAACACTTTGGGCCTATCTGTAACTTTCCCCACTAATGCATCCCATGAAAAGAATCATTTGTGAGCAGAGACATACCAAACCTGTCTCAGCTTAGAAGTGTTACCCAGCAGAGAAAAGTGGGAAGCAGGAGAGGTGAAATATTAGGCGAACGTTTGTTTCTGACTCTGCCTAAATGTCACTTTCATTCCGCGTGAAAAATGTCCGAAAGTATGAAGTGATGGACGCTTCGACGCCAACTCCCCCGCACGCCCGTCATAGTTCACGAAATCTTAAGTCGAATTCCTGCGAAGACAACACCTTGACTCTCGTGCTAAAAGGCGCTGTAAAAGAATGCAGAAATTCGGCCAGGAATGTGTGTAACTTGAACCGCAGCTTAGTGCCCGGACACCTTCCCGTCGTAAATTTGATTTTGGGCACAATTGTGATCTCTTAGGACGTAAAGTTTCGCAGGGGTTCGTGGTCTCTTCTTCCCGATTTGTCTCCTCTGCTTCTTGTTCCTGGTTCATGCACACCCACACACCCCTGTCACAGTCCATATTTTATTAGCAGTGTTCCAAAACAGTATGAGTTGTAGCTTTGGGTAATTATAGTAGAGGAAAAGAAAGCCTTACGGAGATTACTCGGTACAAGAAAACCGGACTCTAATAAGACAGAGACGACAAAACCGAAATATCCCTTTGTTGACCCCAGCACGGCCTACGTGTGCCAGAGGGTGAGAGGGGCTTTAGTTTGGGGGCGTGATTAGGCCTACTTCTTCCCTTCACTATTTCCTCTTCCCTCACACAATCTCGAGCACAGTTCTTGACTCCCTCCTGGCCCCTTCGCCTCAGCCTGTGACGTGTGCCGAGGACAAGTGTAAGCATTGCTGGATTACTAATGGGGTTGTGAGTGTGCCGAGTTGAAGGGCGGAGAGATCATGGTAGAGTAGGTATAAAATGAGTTGAAGAAAATACACAGTGGACAGAGAGATGATGCCAGAGTAAGTATGGATTGAGCAGAAGGAAATACACCATACGGAGAGAGATCATGGTAGACTAGGTATGGAGTGAATTGAAGATAATACACCATGGGCTGAGAGATCATGCAGAGTATAGGTATGGAATGAGCTGAAGAAAGTACGTCATGAGCAGATGGATCGTGCCGCAAGTAGGATTAGATTTAGTTGAAGAAAATACACTTCGAGCACGGAGATCATGCCAGAGTACAGGTATGCAATGAGTCAGTTGGAGATATAGCCACATTTCTTGAGTTGATCCACGAACAAGGCATATATTTTGATCTGAACCCCACGTTGAGGAGGGCTGAGGACATCCACCAAGACGGAATACAATACTGCGCTTGCATGAGTCGCGATGATAACACAGCGAGACAGATACAAACACAAACCCCCAAATCTGGCCACTCACGCCACCACCCCCGCAGTATTTCAACTCTTAAGCCACACGCAGAGCGAAACCCAAGTCTGTCACTGTGCCCCAAGCATTCTTCAAGTTAGACCGCTACGAACGACTTCACTCTGGGATCTAAGTCACCCTTGTCTAATCCTGGTTTATTTGTAACGCGATCGTAAAAAACAAAGCACCCCCTCTCAGTCACTCCCTAGTCAGCAGCGCCCCTCCTTGTCCCCTTCCTCCCCAGCTAACCCCTTCCCATTGCCCCCCCCTCCCTGTCCCCTTCCTTCCCAGCTAGCCCCCCCCCCATTGCCTCGCGCTCCATGTCCACCTCCTCCTCAGCTAGCCCCCATTGCCCCCTTCCTATCCCCCTCCTCTCCATCTGTTCATCTCAATGTCCCCCATCCCGTCCCCCTCCTCCCCAGCTAGTCCCTCGCTGCCCCCTCCATGTCCCCCTCCTCTCCATCTATTCCCCCCACTGTCCCCCTTCCTGTTCCTCTCCATCTATTCCCCCCACTGTCCCCCTTCCTGTTCCTCTCCACCCCAGCTAAACTCCCTCTGCCCCCCCTCCTCCTTGACTACCAACTCATCCTCTTGTTTAGCCACGAGTTTTCCCAGACCAGGTGGAAACTCGGGTATCACTGGGGATTAACTTTATTGGCCAAGTTTGCGGGAGGCTGAGGGCGTGGCTGTTTTTGTAGAGCCCCCCCCCCCCTCCTTCACCTCCTGCTTGCCCCTGCTGCTGTGCTTATTTTCTCGTCTCCCTCCGCCTACTGTTGTCTCATCCTTTTCCTGCGTCTCTTATTTTTTTCCCCTCTCTCTAAGTCCTATTTCGGGCGATTCCTGTAGAACTAGGTTGCTCTGTCGTTCCTCTTATTTTCTTCCCGCCTTTGCCAGCTTGTGTCTCATTCTTTTCCTCCGTCTAATATTATTTTACTCTCCTTCAGTCCTCGTGGTACCACATCCTGGGTGCTTCCCGTAGAGCTACACTGTCCTTGGTACCCTCTCTGTCTCTTTTCTCCGTTCTTATTTTGTTGCCTCTTGACTACCCTTGTATCATTCTTTTCCTCCATCATGTTATTTTTCTTTGCTCTCTTTCGACTAGTTCTCGTGGTGGCTTATGCTTCCTCTAGGATAGGCTGCTCCCTTGGTTCAGCCATCCACAAAAGTCGTGTCGTCTTTCCTACTCCTCTCTCCATGGTCTTTGTAAAATCAGTTAGGTGAATACATGAGTACAGCAAAAGTCTAATGATCTTATAAGGCCTGAGATCAATGTCATCATTGTCGGTTGTTGAAGAATAACTACACTGATATTCATTGTCTATGGAGAGAGAGAGAGAGAGAAGACTTTCTCAGACGACTGTACCTTGTCTCTGTCTCACTCCCACTCCTCCCTGGTTTTACGAGGAGTGATGCCGGGCCAGCTGTTTACATTCATGAGTTGTAAATACCAATGGGTTTTGGTTTCTACTTTCTCTCGGTATTCAGAGGAGTTTATTCTGCTTGACCTCACACATAAAGTTTCCACCCACCCGACTTTTGGACCTTTTCCCAAGCACTTCATATATTTTCCTCCTCCTCCTCCTGCTCCTCCTTCACGACTCTTCCTCTTCTCCTCCTCCTCCTCCTCGAATCTTTTCCTCGTCCTGCTTCTCAACTCTTAATCTCTTATTTCTCCTCCTCCTTCTCCTTGACTCCGAACACACTCCTCCTCCTCCTCCTCCTCTTTCTCCTCCTCCTTCTCCTCTTTCTCCTCCTCCTCCTCCTCCTCCTTCTCCTCCTCCTCCTCCTCCTCCTTCTCCTCCTCCTCCTCCTCCTCCTTCTCCTCCTCCTTCTCCTCCTCCTCCTCCTCCTCCTCCTCCTCCTCCTCTTCTTCGAATCTTTTTCTCTTCCTCCGCCTCCTCCTCTTCGAATCTTTCTTCCTCTTCCTCGTCGTCCTCTTTTCTCTCCGCCGTCTTTCCTGCAGCAGAAGGCAGCATCCAGCCAGTCCATCATAATCCTCCTCTCCCCACACTTTAATATTGACATGTTTACCAGCTGGTCGCTTATCTCCGTAACGTATGCTCTCATTATCCTTAGACTTTGAGCTTTAAGGCCGTAACTTGCCTCAGTGTAGCGCCCTTTATCTCCCTAACTACAAGTTCTCCTCAGAGGCGTCTCCACGACTCCCTCCATCCTGCCTGCCGCTCTTCCCTCACTCCCTCCCTCCTCTTTCTCTCTCTCACCGCACAACCTCCTCTCCTTTCTTTTCTCCCTTCCTGCCTCCTCTTTCTCTCTCAGCACACAACCTCCTCTCCTCTCTTTTCTCCCTTCATACCTCCTCTTTCTCTCTCACCACACAACCTCATCTCCTCTCTTTTCTCCCTCCCTCGAGCTCTCGGCCACTATCCCCAGCTCCCTTTTCCCCCTTTCCCCATCCAGCTTCTCCCCTCTACACCCTCCTACTCCTCCTTCAAAGCTCCATCGCTTCTGTTCTTCCTTCCCCTCACTATTTCTCTTTTTCTTTACTCTTTTCTTCCTTTCTTCTACCCCCCCCCTCCTCCAACGCTCATTTCCTTTATTCCTCCTTCGTGTTTGTTATTTTTCTCATTTCATCATTTACCCTCTCTTACCTCCTTTTCACACTCCTCTTCCTGTTTCTGCCCCATGGTCCTACTCTTTGTTTTGTGTCGATATTCTTTTCTCTTTCTTTTCTGTCTCCTTTCTCCTTTTAACTGTCTTCTCTTTCTCTTCTTTCTCCCAGTTCTCACTGCCTTAGATCCCTCTTGCCTAATCCTTCTTCTCTTCTCAATTTTTCTCTCTTCTTTCCACTCTCCATATCATCCTTTTAACAGCCCTCTCCTTCTCCCATCCCCCCCTATCTCTTTACCCCTCTTTCTCCCTCCCCATCCTTCACCTCCTCCCCACCCCTCCAACTCCTCTCATCACGCTCTCTCCCCTTCGCCCTCTTCCTTCCCCCTCAAGACCCTCGTTTTCTGTGATCACTTGGTTGGAAGTCTCGTGGCCGCTCCGGAGTCTAGAGAATTAGCCGAGGGTGGAGGGGGGTCTATAGTGGTGGGGTTTGTGGACTTTGCTGGTGTTCTTGTTGGCGTAGAAGGCTTTCGTATCACCTCTGCCTTAGCTTATTGCGCCTTTACCCTCATATTCTCTTTTTTGTTATTGCTATCTAGAGAACTGGCTTAGAGAGGGAGGGGGGTCTACAGTGTTGTGGTGTGGGGGTCGCATGCGTATTCTTGTTATCGTAGCAGACCTCGTAACACCTCTGCCTTATATTATAGCTTAGTATTCTCTTGTTGCACTATATGATTCAAGTTTTTGTTACGTTTATCTAGAGAATTGGCTGAAGGTGGCGTGTTGGTAGTTGTAGACGGTATTAGTGCTGTTGTTGACAAGGGCGTCCCAATATAAGGTTGGCTGTGATGTGAAATTGTGTTATTTTTGCCACATTCGGATTATGTACCTGTCACAAGGAATGTCCGAGTCCCAGGATGCGATTAGTACCCTGTCTAAACTGCAAACAAACCATTAAACAAAAATTAATAAATAGTAGTTACGATAGGGAGCTGACAAGGTAATAAAGACTGAATTTTCCAGTCTATTGCAATTCCTCAAAAAATGTAATAATAAGTCTTGTAGTACTTTTATTTATTTATTTGTTTTGTTTTTTTGCCGCCTGATGGAACTGAGCCACTTCCACAGTTTTAATACAAAGTGATGTTACAGGATGCTGAGCCTTAGTTTTGAGGTAGGAGTGAGTCTGTTTGGCTTCCCGTCAAATCTCTAGTCTGACTACACTTGGCCATCAGCTGAGGTGAAAGGAGGTTCAGGATCTTCGTCGGGTTAAGGAAAAAAACGCGCTATAGTTACGACATGGAATTGGTCGTAAGGTTGTTTGTGAGGCTGGGTCGTGGCTGGGCCCTTTGTCTCGCGGTATAACAATGCTGTAAATTTGTGTCCTGTACTGCTGGAATCTGGATATCCCCCCGCCTCATGACAGAGCTGATGTTTACGACCCCCTGTGCTTAAAACTCAAGACACGGGCCAGTGAACCTCGAGATGTGGGGGGTTTAAGAATGGGGGAGAGTTGAGAGAGGGATGGAAATGGGAGGGCAAGAGGAAGGAGGAATAATAAGGAGGGGGTGAAGGGGAGGAGGAGGTATGGAGAAGGGGAAAGTAAGAGGCATAAGGAAGTGGGAAAATGGGTACGAGGAGAAAGTAAAGGTGGAAAAGAGGAGGGATAGAGAAGGAGCTGAGAGTAGGGGAAAGAGGAAGTAGGTACAAGAAATGGTGGGGAGGGAGGAGGAGGAGGAAAGAATGGAAAGAAAAAATATATGTATAACATGGAAGAAAGGCGAAAAGTAATGGAAGAAGGGAAGAAGAGGAAGGAGGAAATATAGGGAAAGGGAATGCGGGAAGAAAGGAGGAGAGAGAGGAAGGATGGAGACGGAGGGGGAAAGAGGGTAAGGTAGAGGGGAGAGGATGAGGGGAGGGAGGAGAAGCAGGTATAAGATGGCAGCAGCTACCCAGGGTCATTTCTAAGCCAGCGTCCGTCGTTAGTGTGCATGACGGCATGGCTAATCTTCTTCCTTACGACTCAAAACCTAATTAGCCGAGCGCCTTCATATTGCCCTCCTGATCCCTGGGTTCTTTAATGGGTAATGAGCGCGCGTGGCCACCTCCAGACCGCCTTGCTTCAGGTGTGCTTCAAGGTAGTGTCTTTTTCATCACCACCCTGCTGGGAATTGTCCGTGCCAGCTGCTGAGGGGTATATGCAGCAGGTAGCCTTCATAATGGGTCAGGGAAGTGTTCCAGAGTATCACAGCGTCCTTCCATCCTTTTTCATGTGTGTTTCAAAGTAGTATCATTTTCAGTATCGCTTTGCTGGAGGATTTTATATATCAGGTACTGAGTAATTTGATCTGCTTGGTTGTCTATCTGTCTAACTATATTTTTATCAGTCGGTTTATGTCTTGCCAGGTGCCTAATGTCAGAGGTCATCCAGTGTGGCCACCGTAAAACTGATTTTAATCTCGTCTGTCATCACGCATCTCCATTCCCTGTCACCAGTCAAAGCAGCCTGCCTTCGTACACTTCGAAATAGAAAGGGAACGATCATTGGTAGAGATCTTAGTCCACACTTTGATGAAGTTAAGGACATGGAAACAGTTGAGGATACTTGTCAGTATACGATTAAGTTAGATTTGGGCACTTTGATGGAGAGAGGAGAGCATGAAGGAGAGAGACAAAGAAATTAAAAGTGTGAAAAAACCATAATTGGGATGTGGTAAATTAGAGGAGGTAAAGTATGGGTTATTCTGAAGTATGACTGAGCACAAAAATATCAAGGCATCACTTACGAGTTTGCTTTGGCAGAATGGTATTGATGTGAGGGAGAGTGGTCATAGGGAGCTAAAACCTTGAAGGCACAGTTATGAGATTGAGTCGGGGTGCGGTGAGCGATGGAGTGGTGAGGGTTGCTGTTGGCACACTGCGGGAGTGGGAGTTAGGTTTTGGGTGTGTGAGAGTAAAGGTGTGAGTGTGAGATAGAGGTGTGAGGGCTGCTGTAGATAGGGATAGGGAATTGTGGGAGTGTGGGCAGGGGTGAGTTAGGTTAGGGATGTGTGAGAGTGAAGGTGATTATGAGAGTGAAGATGTGAGTGTGTGATAAGGTTGTGAGAGTTTCTTGAAGTATGGAACTGTGATGGGGAAGGTGTGAGTGTGAGCGGGATTGTGTCAGGGTTGTGAGATTGGCTGTAGAGAGGGGCTTGATTTAAGCTTGGGGAGTGTAAGGGAGAAGAAGTGCATGAGAGAAGGAGTGTGGGCTGGAATTTCATGTTTAACGTCTGTAAGCGGAGATGCGAGTCATATCATAAACTAGGAATGTGAATAGGGATGTTCCAGGAGTATGAGAGTTGTTGTAGGTATGGATGTAGGATCATGAAGTTAGAGGTGTGAGAGCGGTGGGAATGTTAGGAGTGGGTGTGTCAAGGGTGTCAGAGTTGCTGTAGTTAAGATGAAGTAAGGTTAGGCTATGTTAAATCATTAGCTAGAAGTGTAAATGGGAACCTGTGAGGTGCGGAATGAGGAGAGCGAGGATATAAAGGATTTCCTTAGTGTTGGTGGACCAAGGAGGTGAGAATCACTGTAGTTAGAGGTGTGAAAAAGGTTAAGTTAGGTTTGGTTAGATCATCAACTGGCAGAGTGCAGAGGTGTAAGTGTGAGGTGCGGAATGAGGAGAGGGCGTGGGTGTAAAAGATGTTCCGTCAACACGCCACTAAGTTTCCTCCGCAGCTGGGAGTTGTGGGCGGCTGCTCTCTCGTCCGTGTTGATATTTGTGTGTTATTGTTACATTCATAAATCCTTCAGTCTGAACCCACATGCGTACACTCCTCAGCGCCACCTCGCCCCAGACAGCCACAATCCACACTGGCTCGCGGCTCCTGATTTTGGTCCTATTGCCCCGTTGTGATGAGGGCGGTTATCGAGTGTCCGGCGAGCGCGGGTTGCGGTGGATGTGCCCTAAGTAAACTCGACTTTTCGAAGTTTGTCATCGGGACCGTAAACTTGTTGGGGTAACGCAGGCAGTTAAGGCCCTTGCGGTGCGGCTACACAGAGATGAGGATCCAAGCGCGCGCAGCCACGGGAGGTGCAAACATTTCGTCGGCTAAGCGGAGTATATCTGTCAATGAGCAGCCTGGCACCGGCACGGGAAACCAAGTGCCATGATGCTTGATTCCGCAGATAAGTTGACGGTCATGTTGTTGCTGAGGACTCCACTCCACCAAACATGGGGTAGTTTGCATAAAGGATCATAACTAGTTTTTAGGAGGTGACCAGTACTTTCTATATCCTCTTATTATTGCCAGAAAGAATACCGTTTGGCCTTCCTTTTAACTATGATGCCACTCTGGTTTGGCCGTGGTGTCTGGTAGGTGCATGTATGAAGATAAAAGTGTAAACATGGACACCACTCATGCAGCCTGGTGCCGTATTCGTTATCTGTCTAGATGTTTTCCCCAGCAGTAAGAATATTGTTGTATTTTCTTTTTGCATAGGAGAAACACACAGTAGTGAAGCGGTTATTGAAGGCTGCATCTAACCTGCTTAGTTCGAAAAATAGATAAGGGAAATAAAATCGTAAGGATTTCGAGAATGAAATACAAAGAACGTTCAAGGGTAAAGGAAGGCAAAGATTGTGATGCCATTCCCATAGGTAAATAGACGGATAGATAGATAGATAGATAAATAGATAGATTGATAGACTGATATAAAGCATATAGATAGATTGATAGACTGATATAAAGCATATAGATAGATTGATAGACTGATATAAAGCAAGGCTTATCATGTTCACTTTTAAACGCCCTCAGTCGGAAGTTTTTGAGTGACGGCTTGTGAAACTAATTGCTTCTTGAGGTCCCAGTCACAGTTGAGAAAAGATATACAGACCCGCAACGTGTGTGTGTGTGTGTGTGTGTGTGTGTGTGTGTGTGTGTGTGTGTGTGCTGGCGGTGACTCAAGACTTGGATCTCACTAAAACACACACACACACACACACACACACACACACACACACACACACAGGGAAATGCGATGTTGCGTGGGAGTGTGTATTTTTAAGTGGGGGATTTGGATTGTGGTAGAGTTATGAAGTGAGACAAAGGCTTTATCCGATAAGCCCCTGGGTAGGTAGGTAGGTAGGTAGGTAGGGGAGGGAAGGGGAGTTGAGAGAGAGAGAGAGAGAGAGTTGCATTGGCACTGGCACTAATTGCAAGGGTATTAGGTAAGGGCCACTGATACACACTGTCCTATTGTCTTAGTTCTTATTTTCATTTCCTTTGCATTGCCCCAAAGCCCATCAGGTTATTATTATTATTATTATTATTATTATTATTATTATTATTATCATCATCATCATCACCATAATCCTCATCCTCATCATCATATCATTATTATTTTATTATTATATAATAATTATTATTATTATTATTTTTATTATTATTTATTATTATTATTATTATTATTATTATTATTATTATTATTATTATTATTATTTATCTGCCTTCATTCGCCCAGGAGAGCCTTAGAACTGGAAGGGTATTAAATAATCATCATTAACTCAGAGTCTTTTTAAATCAGACTAATTAGATATAGCTTTCCTTAATCCCCTTACTACTAAAGTGATCTCATAAGCCGAATAAAGTTTAGTAAAGTTTAGTAGAGTTAAATAATGGATGAGTCTTCCTACTTGGGTGCTTTCCTAAGTTGAAGGTATGTGGTTGTTTGTTGTAAGTGTATAATAATGATGATGATAATGATGATGAAGATAATAATAATAATAATGATAATAATAATAATAATGATGATGATGATGATAATATTAATACCGATAAAAATAATAGTAATAATAATAATAATAATAATAATGATGCTGGTGATAATGATGATGGTAGGGGAAACAGTAATAATAATAATAATAATAATAATAACAACAACAACAACAACAACAAAAACTAATAACAACACTCATAACTTTCTCCTCCTCAAGAACTTAAAGGTATAACAGAGACTATCATTCCTAACTCACGAATACCCTTCCTAACTTCTCATCCCTTTTTTTTTGTTTTTTTTTTGAGTGAACTAAAATGACACGCTAAAATTTTGATATATGAGGCCCCGTGCACGACCTAGATGAAAGTTACGCTGGGTGAAATTTTTATGATTTTTTTTAGACGTCTTTCGTTTTCCTGTGTGTTGTAACTTTTTTGTGTTTTTTTCCTGTCGTCTGATTTATCGCTGTTGTGTGGATTTGCAAGCTGGTGGAAAAGTTATATGTGTATGAGATGTAACTCCTTGATTCCCCTGGGTTTTTCGTCTCTCTCTCTCTCTCTCTCTCTCTCTCTCTCTCTCTTGGTGTAAAAGTTATATGTGTATGAGGTGTAACTCCTTGTGGGTTTCTCTCTCTCTCTCTCTCTCTCTCTCTCTCTCTCTCTCTCTCTCTCTCTCTCATTTTTTCTTGCTACAGCCAGACGATTTTATTCAGCATACAAGAGCCCCCAGTTAGTAAAGGGGTTAATAAAGGCTGTATCTAACCCCTCCAGTTGGAAAAATGTAATATAAGCTGATTAAAATACACTTAACAAGAAAAATATATAAATTACATAATATCGTCGTGAATTAATACTTTTTCTATCTCTTGGCCTAAATTTTCCATCTGTCTTGAACGCTGAGTTACAATAATAGAGAAACAATAAGATACGATGCTAGTCACGAAGAAGTGCAATGAGAAGGATGCTTTTGTAGTATTGTCTCTTTTGGTACTGACCTGCATGATAAAAGATACGAAAGGACTAAAATCAGGGCCAAGTTAGTGTAGATAAGGTATAGTTGCGACAGTTGCAAGTTTCTATGTGGGTGTAAGAGTTGTAGGATGGATGGAGAGAGGAGGAAGTGGGTGTGAGGGAGAGGCACTGAAGTTGGCACCACTTGAGACGCTGGCACCACCCGCTCGCCGCAACAATACAGTTTGGCAATAAACCTGAGTGACATTGAGTGATGGCCTGGCACTTGGCTACACATTAGCGCTGTACTGTGACTGACGCCGCCCTTACACTGCCACCCTTCCTCCTTCCCTCACCCCACACACACACACACACACACACACACACACACACACACACACACACACACACACACACACACACACACACACACACACACACACACACACACACACACACACACACACACACACACACACACACACACACACACACACACACACCAAGCACTTTAATATAGACCTCACCACATCACACCTCAACAAGCACCTGTTTATGATAAGCTAACACACACACCAAAACTCAGACAAGGAAGGAGACAGAGGAAGAATTAGACAGTGAGGAAGTGAATTTTAGGGGAAGGAACAAGAGTCGAGGCTTAAGCTTTCACGAGCACACCCAGTCACACCTATATTTGACACACCCTAACACACACCCTTTACGACGTCTCCTAAAGAATGCCCTCACACTATACCCCACATCCTTAGAATTCCTCATCCACACCCCACGCGTTGTCACACTCCCGTCTCCAAGCTGACTTCTACAAATCATGTCCCTCGCCATCCATTCTCACATCCAGACGTCACTACACACATTGCACCATATCCCCTTCCGCCATCACAGTTAGTTCTCTTCCTTCCTTCTTTCTTCCTGCCCACCTCTTTCTTCAACAGTGACATCATCGTCCACGACTCACTTCTCACATCTTCATACCTGCCTCACACCACACTCTTCACGATTTGCTTTTCTACACACACACACACACACACACACACACACACACACACACACACACACACACACACACACACACACACACACACACACACACACACACACACACACACACACACACACACACACACACACACACACACACACACACACACACACACACACACACACACCTCCCCATAAATTTCCTCCCCTCACGCCCCCGCCTGCACACACCCAATGATTCGTACCCCCACAACAACAACACACCTCCTAGGCTACTTCTCCTTTCACCATCTCATACTCCCCTACACCTCTTTATGATCCATCAACGCCCCTCAACAACATCCAGGTACGCAATTTGACCCTCTTCCTCTACCCCATACCCACAGCCACATCCACACCCGATCCGCACCCCTTTTTACCATCAACTGGACAACTCTGGTCCGCAAATCGATCTTCTCACCTGCTCCCCACACACCCCAGACGCCCACTCTACAATTTGGTTCTCAACACCCTCTATAACTACGACATACGCTAAAGCACCTACACTAGAAGTTGACCCCTCACCCACTCACACATCCCAAACACCCACCCCCAAATTTGACCCTCTCACCTATACCCACACTCCGGACATCACAGTTCTGTCCCCTCATCTCACTCCCTCTCCCCTACACGCCAGACCTCCCTCTTCACGATTCGCACCTCTTTCCCACAACTCATTTTCCCTTCCTGCTGTCAACACACTCACCATTAACCCTACGCACCCAAACGCACTCTTGTTTTCCCTCACTCCTGCGTTCCCTGCCTTTCCATCAATGAGATTCCCGTACTGACGTTTACTTGTGCGTCTGTTTGCGTCAGACCACTTATATTTGCCTTACTATTTGCGCTTTGGTACGTGTGTTCAATTACCTGTAACTCAGAATCCACTAATATATTTCTCTCTCTCTCTCTCTCTCTCTCTCTCTCTCAAGTAACATTAATCAGACTTAACCATTTTTCATTTATCATATATCACTGCAAATAAACTACATACCTCGTTATCAGTACGTGTATCCCTCCCTTAAGCCACATGTGCTGATAAAGAGCATACTCCTCTCTTCCTCATTAGACGAAGCTAAAAAGAAGATGCAAAACTTTTCTCTTAAGCTGTGAACCATTTTTTCCCCAGCGTCCATATGTCTTCCTCCATCTTGCTCCTGTTGCACCGTATCCGTCCATCCTCTCTGTGGTACTCATTTTTTCTTTCATTTTTATTTCATTTTTGTTTTTCGTCTTCTGTCTCATTAGCTAAAATTATCAGGCACTCTTTCACTCCTTGTCACTTCCTTCTCCATTCTTCTGGTTTCACTTTCTTTTACTTCACTAGTCTTACTTTTCTCCACTTTTTTTTATTTTTCATCGCATCTACTTCTCTGGTTGGTGTTCAGTTCCTCTGATCTTATTTTGTTACTTCTCGTATTACTTTCCCTTCACCTCCTCTGATCACCTTCTCGTCCATGATCCTAGTCTCTTTCTCTTCTGCTGCTGTCGCCTCATTCCTTTCCATTCCTCTGATATTCCTCTTGACTTTCCTCGTATTCTTATCTCTTATTTCCTAAACTCTCTTCTTCTCACTGCCTCCACCCCCACCGACTACATTCATCTCTCCCTCTCCCACCTCTCGCTCCTTTTTCTTCCTCAGGTTTCATAGCCTTCGTCTCTCTCTCTCTCTCTCTCTCTCTCTCTCTCTCTTGCATTTTTCTTTTTTGCGTCGCTTCTGGTGTGTCATGTGTCACCTGCTGATCCCATCATGGCCCACGAATTACCTTTCTCCCTGTACCTTCATTTGAGAGAGAGAGAGAGAGAGAGAGAGAGAGAGAGAGAGAGAGAGAGAGAGAGAGAGAGAGTGTGTACACTGATTGTGAAAAAAGTAAAGGTGAATAAGTTAGAGTGAGGGACTATTCAGACGGAGGGAGTTGTAGTAGGAATTAGAGAGAGAGCACGAGTGAGTGAGGTGGAGAGGAAGAGAGAGAGGGCATGTGAGAGAGAGAGAAGCACAATCGAGTAGAGGCAGGACAACAAAGAAAACGGGAGAGACAGCAGGGGAGGGATTATAGAAGTAAGGGGGAGGAAGGCAGGAAGGAGGAAGGGGAGAAGGAGGATATGTAGCTGGGGCAAGGATGAAGGGTGAAGAGTGAGGGAGAAAGGGATGAGGCCAGCTAGCAGGGTAAGGGAGGGGAGAGGGAAAAGGTAAGGAAAGGACAGGGAGAGGAGGAGATGTCAGATGAGGGAGGAGAGACAAGACAGGAAGAAGGTAAGGTGGCAACTAGGGGAAGGAAAAAGATTAAACAGTGAGGGAGGGAACGTGGAGGGGGTGAACTTCCTGGGTGAGGGAAATGGGAATGGGGAGAGGGGGGGGGGTTGGCAGGGAGAGGGAGGGGGGAAAATACCTGAGAGAGGTGGGAGGGGAGGGGGAAGACTACCTGAGAGAGTGAGGAGGGGAAGGGGAGGTGGCGTGCCAAGCCCTCTGGACAGTGGCACCCAGATGACAGGTGGCTTAGGCTTGGGGGGCCGCAGGGGGGGAGGGGGTGGGGGAAGTGGAAGAGAGGGGTGAGAGGGAGTGGTGGGGAAGGGGAAGACGAGGAGAGAAGAGAGTGATGAGGAGGGAAGGAAGGGGAAGAGGGGTGGGAGGAAAGAGGAAGTGGTGGAGAGGGAGAGAAGGGGAAGAGGGAGGGAGAGGAAGTGGTGAGGAGGGAGAGAAGGGGAAGAGGAAGGGGGAGGAAGTGGTGGGGAGGGAGAGAAGTGCAAGAGAGGAGAGAGTGAATGATGAGGAAGGAGAGATGTGGAAGAGAAGGAGAGAGAGGAAGTAGTTTTGAAAAGGTGTAACACAAGTGGAGGAGAGTGAGGGTGTGGCAGACAAGAAGAGAAAGAGAAACAAATTATGTTGGTGAGCAAGGGAGAGAAAAGGAGAAAGAAAAGTGATGGGAATAGGAAGAGAAGAGGGGAGGAAAGGGAGTGGTGGAAGAGGAGAAAGGGGAGGAAATGGTGGTGGGGAAGAAGAGAAAGGGAAAGTAAAGGAGAGGTAGAGTAAGGGGCGAGAGAAAGAGTGGTTTGGGTGGGGAGGGGCAGAGGAGAAAGAAAGAGGGGTAAGAGGGAAGTGAGAAGAAAAGAGAGGAAATACTTGGAACGGAGTGTGGGGAAGTGAGGTAGAGGGATGCGAAAGGAGGGGGAGGCTGGCACTTACTCAATGGAGAGAGAGAGAGATGAAAATGCGTTTGTCCCTCATGAAAAAATATATTCACAAAGACAGACATAACATACGAGGTAGATGAGATTCATTTCGTGTCCGTAGTCTCATCTCATACTTTACTTCCCCCTCCAGTGTCACCTTAGCCACCGACCATGAAACGAGCCACGGCAAACGCGTCCTTGTGCCTGTGTGGGGAGTACACTGATAAACAGACCTCGCAGGAAAACGAAGAGAGAGAGAGAGAGAGAGAGAGAGAGAGAGAGAGAGAGAGAATGACATGTGTTGGTGTGTGTACGGTATTTGAGAAGGAATGTATGTGCCTTTGTTCGTATGTGTCAGTGTGTTTTGATGTGTGTGTTTGAGTGATATGAAACGTGTGTGTGTGTGTGTGTGTGTGTGTGTGTGTGTGTGTGTGTGTGTGTGTGTGTGTGTGTGTGTGTGTGTGTGTGTTTTAGCTTCTGATTCACGCTCTTCCACACACTAAGCTCAAGTTACAAGGAGTCTTTGTTTACGAACAGCCCTGTCATAACCCGGCCTAGCATTCCGGGCCCAAGTCACAGCCAGCTAAGAATTACACACACTCGTACTTGGAATTGTGTTTATTTCGAGGACACAACACTTTATACCCGACGGACGCTCTGTTTTCCGAAATTGTGTTGATTGTAAAATTATACCCGTTTCGACTCGACCTGGACAGTCTTCCTACTTAAATTGTGTCTTGTGTGAAGAGAAAACATTTTCGGCCCGACTTGGACCCTCAGTAGGTAACACAGTTCCTGTTTGGGAGTATAATTTTTCCTTTTGGAGAATTAATATACTGTGAAATCAAGACATTTCCCCATAGCCTACCTTCGGATTGGAGTCTCACAGTAAAAAAAAATATATAAAAAGTGAATGAAAGGAAGGACGAGGAAACTGCTTAGCTCATGAAAGGAGATGTGTATGGAAGCCTAAATGTAAGAGGAGACAATGTAGTGAATGAAAGCTAAAATAAACAATGAAGTGATGTCTAAGAAACAGAGGAAATTCAGTGGAAAGAATGAAATATGTGGGACGAAAAAACGGGCATAGAGTAAATTGTGGTGGTGATATTCTAGGATGGATTGACAATTCAGAGATGGAAACTGAAAAAGAGGTTGAAAGAAGTAGAGAGGCATTCGCAGAGAAAGTTATGAAGCTGAACAGACCCACAGGGAATTGCCATTTTGATATTTAGAAACTGTGGCGTGGAAGAAAGGAGAGGAAGAAAACGAAGGTAGATATTGGAAAGCAACGGATGAAATAGCTTAAAAAAAATAAAAAGTTGCACACGAAGACGCGAAACAGACCCCGAGATATAAAGAAACAGCTATTTTGGTGGATGGGAACGAAGGAAGGGACACGAAAGGAGTAAAAGATGCTAGGCAGTGGAAAGCACCGAATAAAACAGCTTGAGAGAAGAGTTAGACAGAAAACAGAACGAAGTGGACAATAAAATATCAGAGACGCTGTTGTATTGGTATATGGGAACGAATAATAGGGCAAGGAAGAAATGAAGAAAAATAAGGGAAAACAACAGGAGAAAATGATCCAGGGAAAAGTTACATATAAACCAACACAAACTGGATCCCCCAAAAAACGAA
Source organism: Coenobita brevimanus (assembly GCF_032717465.1). Classification (NCBI taxonomy): domain Eukaryota; kingdom Metazoa; phylum Arthropoda; class Malacostraca; order Decapoda; family Coenobitidae; genus Coenobita; species Coenobita brevimanus. Next base: position 5,141,219 of record NC_137005.1, on the reverse strand, counting down.
GACAACGAGCGTGAGACGGATGGTTGTCGAGAAACGCACATAAAGCGAAAAAGCCGTGGAAACCGTCGGTAACTTTGTGTCATGTAATAACCCTTCATTACAGCGTATGACGTATGACTCGACCACCTCACCCGTGACCCCCTCCTGACCCCCTCCCCCGTATGACCTGGCTCTAGAGTGGTCAGGTAGGAGGAAGAGAGGTCAGGTTCGGGGTTAGAGATGAAATGTGTGTTTATATTCTCTTAACTAGCTGAACATAGTTATTTGGAGTCATTAGTAATTAAGTCTTTTGATTAGATATTTGGTATTTCGTTTCTCTGTTGCCATTCATCATTGTTTTTCTCCTATAATCGACATTAGGAATAGAGTGAGGAGAGAGAGAGAGAGAGAGAGAGAGAGGAAGGAGGCGGAGCTCGACCTGATTGGTAATTAACAGCCTCAGATCCATCACACACCAGTCATTCCCCGAAATCCCAAGCGTGTAGTGATTTCTGGGCAATTATGGCAGAGTGAGTTGGCCATTATGATTTGACATTTTCACGAGCTAGCCCCGTGATGGGTGAGCGGCCGCAGCTGGAGCGATGTAACGGCCTGTAAGCAACCCTCCCCCACATCCATCCACCTCGGCTCTCGTGTGTGTGTGTGGGGGGGGGAGGTTGTGGGAGGGGGGAAGGGACCTTGTGTGGGGGGGTGCTGTGTGTGTGGAGGGGAGGCTGTGTGTGGGGGGGGGAGGGGATTTAGTTGAGGCAGTCATAGATATTCAGTCAGTTAGGATGAAGGAGAGTTAGGCATATTCTCCTTAGGTTTGAGTTATTCTGGCCACATTAGTAACCCTCTCTCACATCCCTCCACCGTGTGTGTGTGTGTGTGTGTGTGTGTGTGTGTTAGGGTGGGTGGGGGGAGGATCTGGGGAAGGCAGTTATGGATATTTAGTCAAGCTGAGTTACTGTTTAGTGTGTTCTTATATTGTAGTTATTCTTGATGTGAAAACTTTCCTTCCTCACATCCATCCAAGCTTGCTCCGGATGCTCGATTTTGGCTGTATGTGTCGGTAGTTAGTGTAGGAAGTTGTAGATATTTAGCCAGTCGTGGTACGGTGTTTCCCTGAATGAGGTGTGTTCTTAGTAGGCTGTAGTTAGTCTGGGCACCTGAGCAACTTTCCATCACATCCATCGGGGTCATAGTGGACGTTTGTATGTGTGTGGGTCTGTATCGGAATTTAGTTGAGGCAGTTCGGTGTGCTCCTAGGTCGATATCCAGTCAGGGGGAGGCGTTGGAAGAGCCATGATTTCCATTGGTTTTACTTATAAGCAATCTTTGTTCCATCAGTCGAGCTGTTGGCGGTAACTCGAGTGTGTGTGACCGTGCTGGGATTTAGTTGAGGCAGTTGGGGCGTCTTGTAGATATCCAGTCAGTCAGGGTGAGGTGTTGTCCTGGATGAGGCGTATACTCTGTTGGATTTAGTTATTCTGGGAACATTCAGGACGCAGATGATAGTTTTATTATACTTTAGACATGAATGAGCACATTGACGCTCGATGCTTTTATTTCAGCTAAGCCAAATTAAAGCTTCAGTTTCTTGCCACGCTATTTTGTAGCGTCCAGTCGGCAAGATACAGTTGTGAGAAAAGGGGGGACACGGCAGCGGTGAGCCTGTTTCTCTCGCTGTAGTGGTTGTTGTTGTGTGCTTTTAATATGCGCTGCAGGATCGATGCATGATATTTAGTCAGGGAGGGTACGAAGACGTGGAAGGCCGGGCATCAGAACGGGAACAGGGTGATTAAAGTGTGTTCAGACTTTCAAATATATAATCGCGTTGTCTTGTAGAGTTCATTAAGGAGATGGTGGCTAATGACATGGACATCGGGAAAGAAGGCAGGGTACGAATTGGTAGGGGAAGGTTGGGCAATGATGATTAGGTTATGTGTTTGGAATTTTGCGCAATTTAAGAAAGAAATGTGACAGGTGGTGACAGAGGCATCGGGAAGGAAGGCATGGTATGAAGTGGTAGGGGTAGGCAGTGCGGTAGGACTGGAATATGGTGAATAGGTTAGGTGTTCAGACATACGGAATTACGTCTTCCTAATGTTCGTGTTTAGGGTCAGACGTGGCAGCCGGCGACAGGGGCATCGGGAAGGGAGGCAGTGCGTAGGGTGACCGTGATATTTATCGGCCACAAGGGAAGGAGGGGGAGGCGAAAGGGGGAAGTAGGAGGTGTGGAGGAGGAGGGTCGGGGCGGCCAAACTTGAGGAGTGCCATAAAACAATGGTTGGCCCTCCCACTGCCAGCGCCACCCGCGACCCAGTGCCATCAGGACCCGCCCGCCCAGAGTTACGATCAGGCAGTGACCCGTTGCGTCAAGCGAGGAGGCGTGGGGGTGGAGGGGTGGTAATGACATGTGTGGGGGTGAGTCATGGGGGCGCTATTCACGTGCGGGTAGGAAGCTTACTAAAACATCTACCTTACGAGTCTATTTCTTTGATTGGTAAGCTGATGCTTTCTCGTGGGTTAAATCAGGAACATAAAGACGTAAAATGCATTAGTAGCATACAAGAGATTAAGAAGGTGTAATGTGAAGACTAAATCGCAAAGAAAGAGGTGTATGGACATATTCCTAAGCCATCGAGAATACGAGACGTGGTGAGATGAGGGGAGGGTAGATTTTGGTCGTGAGGTCGTGGATATGTGGAGCGCAGGTAGTCATGAAGCTCAGTGGTGATGATTGTGAGGGACTGGGTAAAGTTGTGGGTGAGGAATGGGTGGTAATGAGTGGGTCTGTTGGTGTATATAGGGGCTGAGTTTGGACTGGTGGTGTGTTGGATTTGTGATTATGGGGGACAGAGGTAACTACGAAGAACAAAGCTAGCACTGAGGAATTGCGTAGTCTTATGCATTGATTATGAAGGACACAGGTGACCATGAATAACAAAGGTGGTCATGATGGATTGGTTATAGTCTTAGTCAGTGATTACGAAAGGAAAGTTGGCTCCATAATAACAGAGGTGGTTAGGAGAGATTGGGTATACTCCTGGATATTGTTGAGTCTTGAGGTATTGGGGATACTGTTATGAGTCATTAGGGATTGGATACTGTCTTGGATATTATTATGAGTCTTGAGGGATTAGGAATAGTCCTTGATATTGTTTTAAGTCTTTAGGGATTGGATATTTTCTTGGATATTATGATGAGTCTTGGGGGATTGGGAATAGCCTTGGTTAATGGTATACGTCTTGTGGGATTGAGAATAGTCTTGCATATTGGTACGAATCATAAAAAATTGGACATAGTCGTGGGTGTAATTTTGATGGATTGAAGTGGAAAAGAAGATCAAAGGTAGTCTTGAACACGAGAACCTGGACTTAACCTTGACGAATTGGAGACAGCATTATGAAGAACACACTTTTCTGACTGAACTGGCTTGTTAATAGAAATTGGTTATCACGAAGACTTTAAGGCAGTGTTTCTTAACCTTTTCCGACCTCAGCACCCCCTGCAGTAAGGCCGCACAGTCCAGCACCCCCTTACATCTGGTTACTGGGACTACAGTTTCTACACTGCTACAGTTACTACACTACTACAAGGATAAAGTGAAGTACTCCTTGACAATCTATTTTATACATTCTCCAAAAACAAAATATCAACGATGCCAATACTAAGCAAAACCATTATATGTTGCATTTTCCAGCACCCCCTTAAATTGACTTCAGCACCCCCTGGGGGTGCTAGCACCCCAGGTTAAGAAACGCTGCTTTAAGGGAAGGGGAAGTGCATGTATTGTAGATAGTCTTTGGTCTTTGATACATGGAAATGAGTTGCTTAGAAAAGACCAGTGAAGACCTGAAGACCTGAATTCAATCTTGACATGCTAGATGTATAAGAGTGAAGAACAAACTTCCCGATTGAAGTCGCATATTAAGGTGCTGCTGTTCTGTACATGAAAGGAAGCGATGTCAAAGTTCTGGGAAGAGGAGCCGGTAGCGTGTACAGGGAGGAGAGCGATCATTTATGGATTTCCAGTCAGAATGCGGCTGGGAATATGGCTTGACGATTTATTTGCACAGCTTAACGACCTGTGTCACATGCTTTCGTACTCGGCCACGCGAAACCTTGTGGGATCGTGATTATAAAAGCTTCTAACCAGTTTTTATCTTCGACTGGTCTCCATAACAGTTACTTATTAACACAGTCCTGTTTTTCGTACGTTAAATCAGTTACCTAATATATTACAGGTGGTTTTGTTTTACGTCTCTCTCTCTCTCTCTCTCTCTCTCTCTCTCTTCTCTTTAATTGTGAAGTGTTTGGTAGCTAAAGAAGTGAATGCAAACTTACAGACATTCCTAAACACAACTCAGGCTTTAGATCATTTATAAATATTTCCCCTGAGCTTCGGCAGAGGAGTGGAGTAGTCTCCGTAAAGCCGAGTAAAATATGATAATCTTTTCCGTGTTTTGTCTGTGAGTTGTTCCTGAGGAGGGACGAAATGGGCTGGTTCGCCTCCCAGGAACACGGAAATAACAGGTCGGGCGTATTAAAGTGGAGTAAAATCCTCTCTCTCTCTCTCTCTCTCTCTCTCTCTCTCTCTCTCTCTCTCTCTCTCTCTCACTCTCTGGATTTTACACCACTTCAGTTCGATGACGTCTTTGTGCCATTTATTTAATGCTACTTAAGGACGATTTTATTCATCTTAGAGACTTTTTGAACTAGAGGGGTTAACTGTAGCCATCATTAACCCGCCCCCTTTTTTTTTTTACCATCAGGGGCTTTCCTTTGCTGAATAAAACCGTCTGATGGTAAGGAAAATAATATGAATTGAATCCCAGTATCCATAAGGTGAGGTGAGTAGATTCGTCCGTGGATTGCAGGAAATGATACATACACCATCAGGCTCAAAAGGTTAAGCTGAGTAAAATCGTTTGGCAGCTGCGAGAAAGAGGCTACCACGTCGTTGGGTTGAAAGGGATGAGGAGTTGAGTGGGAAGTGGCGCAGGGAGGGAGCGCGCGTCACTCCCTCCCATGAATACTGGATTAATACGCCTTTTATGACTGGTAAACCTTTGTATTTCTGACAAGGCGCGGTCGTTCATCTTCCCAAGTACTTCACGCTCGGCGGTGGCTGGGGGTATACACTGAAATATGCAGCGGGTCGTTAACTCCTTGGTATAAATCAACAGGTAGGTCTGGGGGGAGGGGGCTTGGGGGGGGCATAGGGGAGGGGCTTCAGGGGAGGGGGGCAGGGGGGCATCAGTGCACTCCTCTCTCTCTGTTAGTCTCACAAATGTTTACACATCATTACATATGCATCTTCGTCTGGGAAATATCTCGGGGTTTCTATCCTCACCCCCCCCCCGTCCCCCTCTCGGTATATATCGGCTCCTCTTAGCGCCCCCCTTGGGATTCCGGTCGTGTGTGATCGTTTCCCGTCGCCGAATGGATAAAAAATATACGTCATTCCCGATTCATGAAGAATAAATTATCTACTATGTAATTATCGTGACATGCTATCAGGTGCATCTCTCTCGCGTTCTCTGGCTCTTTTATCTTATTTTTCTCTCTCTCTCTCTCTCTCTCTCTCTCTCTCTCTCTCTCTCTCTGACCGTCCATTTATGTATCTCCATCTCTGTCCTTACCTAGCTGTCTGTCTGTCTGCCTATCTATCTACCTATCTGTCAGTCAGTCTGTCTCTGTCTATCTATCTATCTATCTATCTCTCTATCTATCAGTCTATCTATCCATCTATCTATTTATATCACCCTTCTTCCTCTTCAGCCCAACTCTCCTTCATTCCCCCACCACCATCGCTTCCAGATTACCACTTCCGCTACTCCCTGAACACCATTCACCATTACCATCGTCACTACCGCCTCTGCCATTATAAATCAGCATCTATAGCCTATTCAACAGTCGCCAAGTATTCCCCTCCCCCCAGCCATTACTCCCTCAGGTACCCACAGTCAGACAGCGGGACTCGTGTCAATATCGCCAGACACGCGTGGGATATTCCTTTGCCATTTTTTTCCTCTTTAACCCTCTCATGGTGGGAATAACTCAGGTAATCCACTCCAGATAACGACTGGTGATTATACGGTATTGATCAGGGAGTATTTGAGGCTAAATCTTAAATCGCAAGGGCGAGTGCAAACCCAAATTCTTGAAGATTTATGGAACGTCTATGGTTATTAATTATGATTAGGCTGCATCCCATATTACAGAATGCAATCAGCAGCCATATAGGAAGGCCAGATACTTTCCTTCATTGTCAAGTACTTCCAAAATCGTCGTCAGAATGTTGGGATCAGCTTTCCACTTCTCGATTTCAGGTTTAAACATACGATCTTGAGTCTTAATACTCATTCCAATGACCTCTCGTGGTCGGAACAACTTGTATTCTGTTCCTAGTAACGACAGACGATTATATTCATCTGAGCGAATCATAGGAGCGAATAGAAGTGATACTAATGATGCCGTTAAACATCTCATGGTCAAAATAACTCAAGTAATGTATTCCACGTAATACCAGACAATCTTATTCAACTGAGAGAGATTCATAGGAGTCTGAGTGTTAATGCTTGTACCATTAAAGATGCCATGGTTAAAATAGCTCTGATCTTCTATGCCAGCTAACGCCAGACGATTTCATTCACCTGAGAGAGATTCATAGGAGCGAGAAAATTAATGCTTACTTCTATTTTATCACTCCTCGGACGAGCATTAAGAATCCCGTGACGGGGTCGACCCGGCTTGGAGCTCCTTCGTATTGGTAATCGAAAACCATTAGCAAGATGGACCGCGAGGCGAGGTGTGCGGCGGTCAGGGAGCTACGCCCCCACCCTACCCCCCTCCCCTCACTAGCACCTCCCAACCTGACCTGGGATACTGGGGTTGGGTGGGGAGGGGGTACAGGTTGTCGTCAGGTTCTCTCCGGGTCACATTTAATAATGGGTACTGTGTCCTCGGTCGAGTGGAAGTAATATAACCACATACAGAAATTGTGTTTTCTCTTACACTGATCATTGTTCAATGTGACGGTATTATTCTTCGATATGAACAATTCACGACGTTGGAATCAAGACACCCTATTCAAGGCCCCTTTCTGGACCTAGTATGATGGTTTTGGCCGTAAGTCGTATTTAGAAGGATCCTAAGCAGTTTAAAGGATAAACATGTCTTTATAACAGTTAACTTGGATCACAGACCCGTTTGTGTGTGTGTGTGTGTGTGTGTGTGTGTGTGTGTGTGTGTGTGTGTGTGTGTTTGTGTTTGTGTGTGTGTGTGTTTCTTCGTGTAGATCTCTTTCTTAACCTGGGATAATTGAGCTGTCCATGTCACACTCAAGTTCCTTCATTTTAGCTTTGATGTTGTAAAGCGACACTGGTGGTCAACAGATCCGATGGTTTGTGAATCTACAGGTCAGACCCCAACGCTGCCTATCAATTATTGTCACCCATCCACTTGAAATCTGACTCACTAGTAAACCTGACCTGGGGCCTGGTTCTGTTGTGACCCTACGCTGCGGTCACTCCCTCTCCACCCACTCATCTACCCGCCCGTCCAAACCTCCAGCCAACCATCCATCTACTCGACCACTACCTACCCACCGACTTAAGTAACTCTTTCCACCCATCCACCCATTCATTCGTCCACTACCCAGTCACTCGTCTACTACCTATCCACCCACGTCAGCAACACTTTCCATCTACCCACGTACCCACCCCTATTCCTTTTCATCCACTCACTTACCATCCAAACAAACTCACCTATCCACCTACCCACTCATCCTCCACTCCCTTCCATCCACCCACCAGCCCACTCTAGTAAACCCTTCCATCCACCCACCAACCTACCACCCCTCCCCCCCCTCCCAGTGTGGTGTGGGCGTCTCTTATGAAGTGTGACTCGTGTGGGAAGGCGTGGTGGGCGTGTGAGTCTGCTGAGCGGCCTGGCATGGGGGTCTGATCTGTGTGGTCGGGTGTGGAGGATGGAGGTGGTGTTGCTTCAGTGTAATTAGTGGCATGACCGGGTCTACCAGATGGACCGAGGATCACACGAGGTTTGGAGAAGGAGAAGAGGCGTGGGAGTGGCCGTGAAGTGGGAGTGGAGTGTATTGGGGGAGTGTGGAGTGTGTATGAGGTGAGTGTGGAGCGTGTATTGGGTGAGTGTGGAGTGTTTATTACGTGAGTGTGGAGTGTGTATTGCGTGAGTGTGGTGTGTGTATGGGTCGTGGACTAGGCATGAGGTGGATATGAATTACGTGTGGCGTGAATTTGAGTGTTAAGTGGGGTAGAAGATTTATGCTTGTGTAATGTGAATGGATGTGAAGTTGATGTGGAGTGTATATAGAGTGAGTGTGTATGGATGTGGAGTTTGTATGGATGAGGAATTGATAAGTTGCAGCAATTCATATGGTGTTGATGTGTAGCATGGAATATTGCACACGAAGGGAATCGGTGGTAGGGTTGGCGTGGTGTGTGGGTCTGCGATTGGTGTGTATGTAGGTCTAGGCATGGTGTGGTTGGAAGCGTTGATTGTATATGGGCGTGGATTAGATGAGGAGTAGCTTTAGAAGTATGAGGGTGTGTAGCGTAGAAGAACATTCTCGAGGGGAGATGGTAGATGTGTTAGTGTGGGATGCGGGCGTGAGAGTGGTGTGAATGGCACTAAGTATGATGTAATTGATAGTGTGGAGTTTATGTGTATGTTGAATAGTTGTGGAGTAGTCGTAGAATGTAAGTTTTTAGCGCAGAGGGTCTCATACACACAGGAAGGGAAACGACAGTAGAGGTGGTCTGGTGTGTGGGCGTGCAAATGGTGCGTATGTGGCACTAGGCGTGGTGTAATTGGTAGCGTGGACGGGCGTGGCGGGTGTGTGAGGGCGCGGAGGGCGGGCTGGGTTGTGCCGTGTATAATGGACAAGTGTATGAGAGTCTGTCACTGGCTGACTGATGAACGGCCGCGACGCACAGCGAAACCCCAGCCGTGGCCGAGGTACGATAATCCCCTGATGCGACCAAGGCGATGCCGCTCTTGTCACGTCCACCGCTCCCCTTCACTCTGCTGCACTCCAATCGTGGCGTTATTGTCGATACTGGCCAGGTAATCAGCTTTTCCCTGGGGATTATACAGCGGCTTCAAAAACTAAGCGACGTGAACGAGCGCAGCGCCGGCACTCGCGAGCTATCAGTCATTTCCAAGCAAGTCGGGCGGGAGACCACAAGACGGTGGGCGCCCGGGCAGTCCACAGATTATTTGCGTCTCTCAGAGTCCTGGACATTGAGGCGGGAATTAGTCAGGCGGAGGCGGGCGTGTTTAGGTCACTGTACCGACCCCTTGGAAATACCTCACCCCCCCCTGACAATTAATAACACCGCCCTGCCTTACTGCAGTTTTATGTGCATTTTCTTTTGTGGAGTCTTGACCCCTCAGGCCAGAAATAGGGTCATCACTCAACCGTATGACGTGACCTGACCTCAGAAGCGCGGTCTTGACCTTTTCTACTCTCACCTGCCCCGACTTCACAATAACTTTCTAATGGACGTCGTAAATAGTTGGAAAATTGTAAATATGACCTCGGCTATCATTCCGAGAAAATATATTACTAATGAGAAGACGCATTAAGGGGGTTTTCCCAGGGTCGAGTTCCTCTCTCTACCTGCAGGGCCGATAGAGCTGTTAAGGCCGAGTCAGGACTACTTATGCCAAGCTTATTGCTAATGCAGACCTGAGTGTGAAGTTATCTCTCCATCTGGAATAAAAAATCGGACATCTTGAGTTACAGGGCAGTGAAGGAGGAGGAGGTTCGTGAGGTGTTCTTTGTGAGGATCCCCCCTGCGAGGTGCTCACGTCTGGCAAGAATTTCGGCCCCATTTCCAGATGTGGTTGCGGAGTTATGGTGCCGGTAGACACGACGGCGTGAGGGATGCTCTTATAAGCTGCCTCGCCTTCCACTCGCTGGTTCGGTATTGGTCGTATTTCGCGGGAACCTGCAGCCGGAGCGAGGGAGAAGTTGGTTAAATGGTGAATTAGTATCGCTATTATTTATCTAACTCGGGATCTCTCGCCGGTAAGGAAGAGGAACCGGCCCTCTCTCTCTCTCTTGCCGCCTTACTCACACACACACACACACACACACACGATAGGAAGATAAATAATTTGATAGATGGAGAGATATTTTATTGACCATACCAACACACAGGTACAGATATATAAAATTTCAAAGTTTTCACACACACACACACACACACACACACACACACACACACACACACACACACACACACACACACACACACACACACACACACACACACACACACACACACACACACACACACACGTCACTCTTAATCTCACTTGACACCGTAACCTTCGCAGCATTTCTCCGTCTTTCCATCTCTCAACATTATTCATTTTTATTTCGATCAAACAAGAAAGATCTGTGTCCATTTACCTCTCTCTCTCTCTCTCTCTCTCTCTCTCTCTCTCTCTCTCTCTCATAGCACCCCTTCTTTAATCGATTTGGTTTGCATATTACTCCTTACTTTTTTTTTCTTTCACAAACAACACGCCAGAGAAACTTATCGTGTTCTACGCAGATACGGTATCATTTTTTCCCTGGTGCATTGTTTGTCTTTTTAATATTCACATAGATAATCTAAATATCGTACTAAAGAATCGTAACGTGTTTTATGAAGAAAATAATTGTCCCTTTTACGTTATGTTTCTATTTTGTATTGAGATAGAATGAATACATAGAATACGAGAAAACTATTGAGCCATATGCAGAATGTAGTGAGTAATGAGGAAGTATCAGAGGGGCATTCTTAGCTGACCAGAGTACGATCCTTGGCCTACGCTTGACTTGGAAGAAGGTAGTGTTGAGTTTGTAAAAATTATATACAGGTTTGAGGAGGCGGTTGTCAGCCCAGGTCCAGTGACAATTCGAGTCCTCAGTTCCACGACATCTTCGGTATTCTTTTCTCGATATCGCTGATTCTTTTATTAAGCATAAAGGAGGTCTCGTGTAGCGAAGGAGTTAATGAAGACTATACCTAATCTCTTCCATTTCGAAGAGTTTCTAAAGTGCTGAATAAAACTGTGTCATTTAACTCACAATATTCAACACTGTGTCTTGAAAATACTGACAGAAATCGCCATTGTGTATCCTTACATTACATAATATAGGTCATATTACACCTACACAATCCCCACAATAAAACCAGTAGAGTTCCCCCATCACAGAATTTAAGGAATAAGGCCCACAGCCCCTTTGTATTCACGTAGCCTCTGCTTTAACCTCAAAATCCCAGACTTTGCGCCTTTCAGAGTCCCCATAGTAATGTCCACAGAGTACCCACAACGGAACTCTCATAAAGATCCAACAGCACTCACAGTAAGACCCACAACTCGCTTTCATTTCCACAGCTTACCTCTCACCCTCCAAGATGCATTATAGTAGCTGCTCTCTAGGTCCCTAATACATATTCCACAGAGTATCCATAGTTAAACCCATATATATCCCTCAGCGAGACCAACAACCCCTTTACATTCCCACAGTAAGGCCTTCAGAGTTCCCACAGTTATACTCATATTTATCCCACAGCGAGACTAACAACCCATTTACATTCCCACACTAAGCCCTGCCCTCCCATCCCACTCTTCAAGATACCTTAGAGTAGCGGCTTTCAGAGACCCCACAGTAAGGCTCACAGATTCCTGGCCCCTTCTAGTCAGGTAGTTCCCCCTCACGGCGTCTCGGGGTATAATGAATGGCGATTACGAACTTCAAGTCATTCATCCCACAAGCCATTTCTCCGGTGACACCTCTCCATCTTTTCTCGAAGTAGCCACTATGCTCAGCCAGTTGTTATATTAGCATAGATATTACACTGATGAGGGGCCCGCGCACCAGACTCTTCACGCAGTCCCGGAAAGTTTCGTCCGCCCAGCCACGCCAGACTAGTAGGGACGTGAGCGAAGCCTTCTGGGAAACGAGGACCTCTCTTGTCGATCACCTGGGAGGACGTGATTGATCTGGAGAGGTTTTTGAGTGAGCATGATTAATCTCCTGGCGACGCTGCGTGAGGGTGCTAGTCGACAGTAACGCCATCGTCACCACAGGATCACATTCCCCTGGTAGACGTGCCTCGCCAGCTTGCTTAGGCTCGGGTTCCCATACACACTCCTCAAAACACCCACAAACTCACGCCTTTCACGCCACCACCGTTTTGCTCTGTCCATTTCCGCTCCTTCCGCTCTTTATTCTCTTATTTATTCTACTTCATCTTATCTCCAGGTATTTTTTTAATCATTTTTATTATTGTTGTGTTTTCACCATCAACAAAATCAAACTATTTCATTTGATTTGTCCATATAATTTCTGATTCTCTCTGCTTTCCCGACGTAACCATAAGTTTCCCATTCGTTCCACCCTTTTGTCCCTACCTTTTTTCTGTCCCTTCTACCTTATTCCCACATTTATTCTTTTCATTGCCAGGACATTGACTTATTATTTCATTATCATCGTCCTTTCCTTTACTCTAACCTAAAGTTCGATGAGGCAGGATCCAGAAATTAGAGAAAAGAAAGTACAAAAATGGTAAACCAGTCAAAAACGTGCCATGCAAAATGATTTTCAGTTATTCACACATCTTTCAAACTTTCGGAATCATGGTATTTTTATCTTTTATTCTCCCAGTTACAGCCATAAATTTTCTTCAGTTTTCCTTATTCGTTTTTATATTTTCCTTTTGTATCCTCGTCCCTCTCCCTATTCCCCTACGTTATCAAATTTCTTCCTGATCAGCCTCTCCTCGCCAACTAATATTTACCCCCTCCCAAACTCGGGCCATCCATCTCCTCGTCGCTTGTCCCATCCTGCCTCTGGCCCGCTGTCCCCGTTCTCTCTCTCTCCCTTTTCACAATTTTCCTATACCAATACCTCTTCCCTACCCCCTCTTCCTGTTTTCCTCTCCTCTTCCACCGGCCCTCCTCAATCTTCCCCTTCCCTCTCCACTCCTTCTCAGTGTTAGCAATACCTCCAAAAGAAAACACTCCTGAGAACAGTGGCTCAGCTTTTAGGGTGAGAATTGTGCACAGATTCGGCTGGGGTTCGACTGTCGAGGGGGGCCCGGTGGGAGGAGACACATTTGATGGATAACTGACTTTCCACCGGGAGAGTCCTCAGTAGCCGGGCTAGTTTTTACCAAGGATTCCGGATGGACGTGTTTGTGTCTGCTTTCCGCCTCACCTTCGACGAGCCTCGGGTTGCTCATGCATGGCGAGGACCGTAACTAACTGCCGATAACTGACTCAAGAAACTAGCCCTAAACGTAAGGCTACCTGGTTCTGGAGTGGCATCAGCTGTATCCTGGCCTACACGGTCTAAAGAGGGAGGAGGGGGCTGTATATACAATAACGGGAGGCTGTGGGGGAAAGAAGTTCATTATTAACATTCCTTCTGTTTAGCTTATTTCTATGTTTTGTGTGAATGTTCTGTTAATCTCTCGTGCCAAAGCCAAAACTAATAATAATTTCTAGTCGCCATGGTAACGAAAATTAGTGTACAGAGCGGTGTTTGTGAGGCTTTGTGGAAACAGCCGCTGGTGGTGGTGGTGTGTGGCAACCCGGCCTGGAAGTCATCCCAGGGACTTGACAAGACTGATGGATGACACCTCCAGTGATCCGTCATCCAGGGACATGTCCACCTCCCCCGCCACTCGCACACTCACACGCACACAGCCACGCCGCGTGAGCACACAGGAGCCTCGCTGCGGACTGAGAGGGAGGGGCGAGGTGAGCGAGCGGTGGTACAGGGCGGAGTATTAGGGCGCGGCTGGCTAGTGACGGAGACCAGAGCGTTGTGGCGTTACCTACACGAGCGAACCCGCGTGCTAGTGAAGACCCGACTGCCACCCGAACCACCACGCGAGAGCAGACCGCCGTGGTGCTAACTGCATTAGTGAAGTGTGTTAGTGACGGAGACAAGACCGCTGTGGCGCATCTTACACCAGTGTACCAAGCTGCGTACATCAGTGAACCTCAGTGCTAGTGATGGAGACCAGACCGTTGTGACGCTGCCTACACTACTGAAGCACGATACCTACAGAAGTGAACCTCTGTGCTAGTGACGGATACCAGACCTCTGTGGCGTTACCTGAATAATCACCACACAAATGAACCTCTGTGCTTAATGAACCAGTTAACGAAGTGTCGGCTGGAGGAAGTTTGTGCTGATAGATCTGTTATTGTGTTTACGGTAAACTGCAGTGACCATTTCTGAGGCAAGATCTGTTAGTTTGCCTTGGGCTGATAGAGAACGATGAAAACCAATCGAGTGAGGCCCTTATGCCTATGTTTGGGACAAGATCTAAGTTTTTGTTTGCCTTGAGAAAATAAAGAACGGCAGAAAACTATCCATGTGTCTTTTAGCTGTGGCACCCTAGGAAAACACGGACATCAAAAAACTACCCGAATGCCCCTGGAAAGCAAGAACATAAAAAAAAAAAAATCGAAACGCCCAAGAAAAGCAAGCGCATTAAAAAATAAACTATTCTGAGTACGCTAACGTCCCTGGAAAAGCAGAAGAAGTGAAAAGAATATTCAAGTCTGTACGAGAGAGAGAGAGAGAGAGAGAGAGAGAGAGAGAGAGAGAGAGAGAGAGAGAAGTACCCGGAGTGTCTAAAAGCGATGAGGTCCCAGGAAAAGTATGAGCGTCGGTGGTGAGGGAGCGCTGGCACTGTTGCTGCGGGCGGAGGAGGAGGAGCTGGAGCCGGAGAAGGGAGCTGGAGAGGGGAGGAGGAAGAGGGGAAGAGTGAGGGGACGCGAGGGGAGGATGCCCATCAAAGTGAGGCGGCTGAGCGGGGATAATGACTGGTACATCATCCTGGCGAGGGGAGGCGCGGTGAATCCCTCCCTCGTATCTAGTAAGTACTCCTCGTTTCCCGCCCGAATTAACTTCATCTGGGGACGGAAAAAAAGAAGGAAGGTGTTATGTGCTCTCCGAGTTGAATAATATGTCTGGGAAATAAAAGAAGGGTTTTATGTGTAATATTTAGCGCTGGAGTGTAGTGGTGGTGATGGTGGAAGAAGTATTAGTAGCAGTAGTAGTAGTTAAAGCCTGGGCCTGGGTGTTAATCTGTGTACTCAGCACGTTGGATGTAAAGATTAAAAGAGATACAGAGTCGTCGTCTCTTCGTCATGGGACGCTCTGACGCACTTCTTCCTTTTTTTTTTTTTTTTCACATACTTTGCAGTGCTGTTCATGTATTTTTCTTATCGACACAACTTCAGTAACATATGAGAGAATTAAGATGTAGGCTACGGTGCAAAATAATTCGTTTAAAAATAGGTGCCACGGGACCTAAAGGAGGCTTGTGATGCAAGAATATTTATTAAACACGCACACACACACACACACACACACACACACACACACACACACACACACACACACACACACACACACACACACACACACACACACACACACACACACACACACACACACACACACACACACACACGAAGGGGGTAAGGTCGTAGAACACTAAACTGGAATGAGGAGAATATGGCAAACAAACATGATGTTGGTGGTGGAGGATGCTCTTTTGCCGCCGGGGAATAATGAGCCCTCTTTTCAGTCATCTTCTCCCTCTGAACCCACGAAAAAAACAAAAAGCTTGGGGGAGAGAGAGGTGGGGAGTGAATATAAGTAAACTTCGATAAAATAGCAAGGAAGTTGGTGGTGCAAGATGATCTGCAATTGCCAGGGGAACAGCAGTGGACCATCTTATTCAGTGTTCTTCTTTTCCTGAACTGAAACTACTAAGAAGCGTGTAGGGAGGGAGGGAGTTGCTGAAGGCCAAGCAGGAATGTAGACGTTGGCAAGTAAGCATAAAGTAGCATGGAGGATGGTAATGCGAGACGATCTGCAAGGTTACCAGGAAGAATTGAACCCTTTTCTCAATCGTCTTCATCCCTAGAGATGAACCTTTATGATAATCTGTAAGGTTGCCGAGGAAAAATAACCCTTTCCTTCGCTCCTAGAATTGAACCTTATGATCTATAAGGTTGCTGGGGGAAAAATGAACCCTTTCCTCAGTCGTCTTCTGCCCTAGAGTTGAACCCATACAAAATAAGGGGGAGGGGGATTCTGTGCACATGGCGGCCTAAGCGCGGACGAAAGGGGGGGACGCCACATTGTTCAGGGGCCCCGCTCTATATATCACCATTATAACATCACGCTGCCCCAGGTGTTATTTTTCCTCCATTATTCCGGTGATGGCGCGATGGAGGGGCGTTTCCAAATATTTATGGAGGTTTTTACGATTCACACTTCAGCCCGACACGGACGGATGGCCGAATATTTCACCCACATTTCACCCTCTGGACCCTCGTTTTCACAACCTTTTCCAGTTTTGTTTAGGTCTGTTTCCCCACCACCACCGCCCCCAACACACCCTTCCCTCGCTCCCTGCTTCGGGTGTCTGAAGTTGAGGGGCTTAGCAGGGTAGTTGTGGTCTGTTTCCCCACCACCATCACCTCCACCACACTCTTCCCTCGCTCACTGCTTCGGGGGTCTGAAGTTGAGGGGCTTAGCTGGGTACTTGTGGGAGAAATTTATTGTTTGTTAAAAAAAAAAAAAAGTAAAAAATAGTATAGACGATCTTGGGAGTCCACAGAAGAGGATTATTTCTGAAAAACCGTGGCAGAAATTCTACGATACGCCAAGGATCTGGGTAAGACTGGGCTATGGTCGGGAGGAGAATATTCCCAGACTTTGAGAGTTCGAAGATAAAGTTCCGAGAAATTTATACATATTATTGTGAGGAGGAGCTGAGGGTCGGCAGTAAGAACCTCTTTTAACCCCATCTGACGGAAGAGATGTGTTCCTCCCTCTCCTCTACTTCTCCTTCACTTCTTCTCCTCTGCTCTCTTTCTCTCCTGTTTCCGCCTTTCTTCTAATCTTTCCTTACGGAGGAAAGGGAGGAGAAGATTGTGAATCACTCCTCTCTCCTCCTTCTCTTCTCGTCTGCTGTCTTCCTCTCTTCTTTCCAACTCCCCTCTGATACTTCCTGACGGAGGAAAGGGAGAAGATTATATATCACTCCTCTCTCCTCCTCCTCATCTTCTCTCTACTCTTTCTCTCTTACTAACTCTTCTTTGTCCCTACCTGAGGAAAAAGTGTCCCTCTCTCCGTTTTTTCTTTTTTCATTTCTTCTCTTTATCTCTCCAGCCTCCTCAGCCTTACCTGACGAAGGAGTGGACGGAGAAGATTCCCTCCCTCTCCTCTTTCCTCCTCCGCTCCTCCTTTTCTCTTCTTCTCTCCGTTCCCACTCTAACCCTACCTAATGGGAGGAGGGGAAGAAGTATCCCTCCTCTCTTTCCTCCTCCACTTCTCCTCCTCCTCCTCCTCTCTTTCTCTCCCTTCTTTTCCCTCCCTCCGACGCCTTGTGAAGGGGAGACTCGCTGTTATTGCCTGTAATGCTATTGATGGCCTGCTGCTCAGGGAGGGATGACCGCCCCCTCCCCCTCTTCCTTCCCTCTCTCTCCCCTCACCCTTCCCATTTCTACGACCCTCACAGCTCTCATCCGTGCCTTCTACTATTTTATAACCCCCCCCATCTCTCTCTCTCTCTCTCTCTCTCTCTCTCTCTCTCTCTCTCTCTCTCTCTCTCTTTCTCTCTCTCTCTCCTCCCTTACCCTCTCCTCTAACCCATTCCTCCCATCCTCTCTTTTCATCCTCTTTCCCTCATAATACTCCTCACCCTCCCGCTTCATCCTCCTCCCTGGCTCTTGCTCCTGATCCTCCCAGGGCCTCCTCCCTCATCCTCCCCATTTACCCTTTCCCCACATCTTCCCCAATCCCATGCATTCTTTCTCCCTAACTCACCCTCATCCTCACCCTCATTCTCACCTTTACCCTCGTCTCTCCTTCACCATTCTCCCTCACCCTGTCCATTTTCACGACCCCCTCTCAGGTCTCATCCATGCTTTTTCCCCCTCGCTCTCTCTCCTCATCCTTCCCTTTCTCTCTCAGTCTTTCTTCTCACTCTCTTCCCTCTCTTTCCCTCTCAACCTCTCTCCTCAACCTCTTCTCTCCCCTTTCTCTCTCAACCTGTCTCCTCACCCTCTTCCCTCCCTTTTCTCTCACAACCTCTCTCCTCACCCTCTTCCCTCCCTTTTTTCTCTTCTCTCCCCCTCAACCCCTCTCCTAACCCTCTCCCTTCCCCTTCCTCTCCGCGCAGCCTCTCTCCGCACCCTGTCCCCTTTCCCTCCTGCTCACATACCCCATTCTCACGACCCTCTCTTAGCCTCATACACGTCCCTCACAGCCCTCATCCCCGCCCTTCCCTCCTTCGGCGCCCACGCCCACAGGGGAAACTTTATCACCAGCAGTAGACAATAAAATACTTGCGGACCGCAGTAATATGGAGCCGCACCGAGTTGTGAGAGCGCCACCACCACCGCCCTCACCCCTTACCCCACTCCTCTCGTCACTTGCCCCCTCCCCTCACCTCTTCCCCTTAACCATTTCCTTCCACCCCTTGCCTCAACCTTCTTACCCTCTCACCCCTTTCCATCTACACCCCATATCCTTTTCCATCCTATCCCTGTACTACTTTTGTTCTGGCAGTAGTTATAAATACTACTATTTTCATAAACAAGATAAAGTTTTGAACACTTACTTTATCATTCCAATACCTGTACACGAATCTCTTCACTAAAGGGGGACTGTATATTTATCGGAGAGACTTGACTCAGACCTCCCGTGCATTAGGCATCCTTACTTATCCCTCACCCCACTCCTTTCACTTCCCACAGTCCCCAATCCCCTCATTCTCTATTCCCCTCATTCCTAACTTCAGTTTCCATGCCTGTCACCCCTCATTACTCTTGCTTTGGTCACTCATAACCCTCTTTACCCACACTTCCTCACCTATCATCACTTTCCATCCTCATCCCGTACCCCCGCCTCCCCTCACTCCCTTAACCCCATCCCCTCACCACTGACCCCTCACCCCTCCTCCTCACCCCTCATCACTCGGCTATGGCAGCTCATCCCCCTTACCTCATCCCCTACACATCATCCCATACCCCCTGCGACTCACACCCCTCATCCTTCACCCATCACGATCCTCGTCCCTCATTTCTCCACGGCCCTACGTCCGCCCCCCCCCCCCTTTCGCCCTAAGCAGCCCTGACTATGAACGACCCTTACTCCTCATCCTTCACACGACCCTCACACCTCACGACCCCTGCCTCTCCAGCACCGCCCTCTTCACACCGCCACTCTCCCCTTCACTTCTCTCTTGTTGCATACCTCCATTGCCACATCCTTTAAAACTGAAGGTTGTTTAAGATCGTATGTCAAATATTATAGTACTTTATTAGTAGATAGTCCTCTCGTTACATAACTCTCAGGTAACTTCCTTTATAACTGAAGGGTGAATGTAAAATAATTATTTTTTGTATATTTTTTATAGCCTCCCTTCCAAGTACTTCCTTAAAAGATGAAGGGTAATTATAATAAAAATCATATTATTATATTAGTTGATATATCTTTCGTTACATACCTCTAAAGTCAGTCCCTTGAAAACTTGAAGGGTGAGTGTAACAGATAATATTCTTTTTTAGTGGATATATCTTAATGTCTACCCACCATGTTACCTCCTAGAATACTGAAGAGTGTTGTGTTATAATGCAAAAAATAAGCTTGTTTTATTAGTGAAGTTATTTGCTGAGTGCCAGGGTAAAGTGAGAGAAATTGAATTATTTTATTGATATATTTGTCTTCTGTTGCAGTCTGTGACAGTATATTTGTAAGCTGATTTCATAACTTCATTTTGTGCCCATAGAAGATCTTGTAGGCCAAAATGGCAGCAGGTGGTAGTAGCATATTTATCAGTTGATTTTGGTGGTTAGAATATGTTTGGCATAAAAGCTAACGCCAAGTGTTTTGGATGAATAGTTTTGTGTTGCATGGTTCAACATTGTTTTTACAACATAGCAGTGTTAAAAATGACTGTATGGTATCCAGAGAACTTGTAGGCTAGCTAGGTGATGAAACAGTGTTTTCTTTAAAACAGATTTTACTAAGTATTATAATAAATAAAGCAACATTTATCTTATGTCTTTACAACCCGTACATTATGGTGCTGATAAGACTTTGTGTTGGTATAAACTTTTTTCTTTCTTTTACCCTCTTCTTTAATAACTCCATTGACGCATTATGTTCCCTCTTAGTCAGCTAATGTTGCTTGTATGACTCTGCAGGCGTTTCTATCATGTCCAGAATTCCTCCTTTTTACCCTGTATTTCCTCAGCGTGTACTTCTTCACACTATATTTTTTGACACTCTTTTTCTTCCATTATCTTCTCTCACTTCTTAATCGAGTTTTTACTTTCATCGTCGCATGATTTCCTACCTTCATTTATCAGCCTTCATCATCCAGCTTCACATAACTTCACTCGCCTCCTTTCTCCACATTTTATCTTCTTCATGTTAACCTGATTGACCTCTCTCCCCTCCCTTAATTCGTCATTCTCCAGGGCTTCCTTCCCTAATCTTTCTCCTTTACCCGCTGCCTCCTCCTCATCCTCATCCTCCATCTCATCCCCTGCTGCTGCTGCTCCCCTTCCTCTTCTTATCCTTAGGCAGCACCCTCTCCTCCTTTGTTATTGTATCCACCCATATTTATCCGTATAATTTCACTAATATTATTTTCTTTCCTTTTCAGGTGAGTATCGTATGCCCAAGTCTTCACAATAACCTGATGGTACTCGTGTGAAGTTCCAACCACAGAAGCTTTAGGAGTTTATATACTCCCTCTGACTGTGGCATCGCTGTAAATGGGTAATGTACAGATTAAACCTTTGTTAGTAAGCCACTGCAGAAATGGTGTGTATTTTTTTTTTTTTTTTAGAATAGTATTGTGAAAGATATACATTCACAAGTGGCCAATGAAGCTAAATGCCCCACCGTCTCTGTGTCACCGCTGAAAATGAATAGTGTAAATATTATCCTTTGCTTGGCGTCCACTTTAGAAAGAGTTCGTAATTGTTCTTAAAGAGGTAAAAATACATATATAAAAGTTTCTTCACTCACTCTACCGTTGTTTTCCCTTTATTCCTCTTTGCTTCATCTTTTATAAACCTTTCGTCTTCCTCAGAATCCACCTCCCCCTCATCTACTCCTTGCATCTTCTCTTCCTAGCGTCTTCCAGGTTTCATCTCCTCTTCCTTTTCCTCTCCACCTTGCGTATCTTTTTCCTCTCCTCCCTCGCTTCACTTGTCTTTTTTCCTTTCTTCTTTGCATCATGCCTGAATCCAAACTTGATCGCCCTTCTTATCCTCTTCTTAGCATCATTTCCTCCTCTCCCTTCCTAACGTCATCTCTTCCTCCTCCCCTCTTCCTAACACCGTCATTTCCTCCTCCTCTTCCTAACATCATCACTTCCTCCTCTTCTCGTCTTAACATCATCTCTTTCTCCTCTCCTCTTCCAGGCATCATCACTTCCTCCCCTCCTCTTCCTAACATTACCTCTTCCTCCTCTCGTCTTCCTAGCATCATCCCTTTCTCCTCTTCACATCCTAGCATCATCCCTTCCTCCTCTTCACATCCTAGCATCATCCCTTCCTCCTCGCCTCTTCCTAACGTCATCCCTTCCTCCTATCCTCTTCCCACAACAACAGACTCAAGCTCCGACACTGATGGCCGGAAAACCTGCTGGCCCACCCGAACCTGAAGCCCTTGTAGTCCAGGCCCAGGTGAAGTGCGGATCTGTATGTAGCGATAAAATATGCTTTATGATATTGCGCAGATGTGGGAGGAGCGGCGATGGATCAAGAAGTAATTTAATAGTTTGAGAGGAATAGAGTGGCGAAAAAGTGCTGCTCCCTGAGGCCCGTGAAGGAGGAGAAGGAGAGAGGAGAGGAAGGTGAGGAGAGAGAGGAGAGGATAAAAGGAGAAGGAAAAGGAATAGAGGTAGGGAGAGAAAGGAGAGGAGAGGAGGAGTAGGAATAGAAAGAGAGGAAGTGAGACGAGGAAGGGGCGTGGAGAGTAGGTTGGGAGGATTGAGAGGTAAGAAGGAAGGAAAGTAGGAAGCAGGAAGGAAGAGGAAGTAGGAGAAGGACGAGGAGTTAGAAGAAGCAGTTGAGGGTTTAGGTGTCTTTGATACTGGGAAGTTGAGGAAGATGTGGAGCAAAAGGCGAAAAGATGTTTGCGTGCACTTTTTCTTCTCACGTTTTTCTGTCTCGTTCTAGTAGCCTTGCACCTTTCCATGCCTTTCAGTACGATGACGCCTTTTATTATCTGAATGGTTTTACAAGTAGACGTTTAGACTTCTGTTTAAATATCTTTCTCATTAACTCTCAACACAGTGACGCCTTTATTTTTATCATTATTATTTTATTTTGCTACCACCAGCAGACTTAGTTCATCTTTGGAAGACCCTTAGTATTGAAAAGACTGTGGTGCTAGATAGTCCTCCTTGTCTCCCCTTTGAGTTAATATTTGTCTCATCTTTGCAGTGTCTGTTCTGACTGGTATCGGGTTGAAGTCCCTTGGAAAATAATAGCACGCTTTACCTTAGCGTGCATGAACTACTAGCTGCCTCACCCCCACCTTTTGGCCAAAAATTAGTCCAAGCTTCATGGTGTCTTTATGGGTCAAAAATCCCTTGGAATTGATAGTGCGTTTCACCTTACTTACATGATCAAATATAGCTCTCTCTCTCTCTCTCTCTCTCTCTCTCTCATGGCAAGGATTACTCACATATTCACGGCGCCGTGAGGTCGAAAATCCCATGGAAACTGATAGCACGTTTCACCTTAGTCGGCAAAATTAGTCACATATGCACGGCGTTTCTTCGGAACAAACCGTGAGGTCGAAAATCCCACGGAGACTGATAGCACGTTTCACCCTAGCCAACATGATCTAGTAGTTCGCCGTATACGCCTTTTAGTAGCCGCGACACACACTCTCCCTTCCGCCGCCCCGACCGACGGACCCCCCTTTCCCTTTTCCGATACAGGCTCAATGCAGATGACAGTAAAAAGTACGCTGGTGAGGGCTCCTTGATGGTCACAAATGATACTCTCGCGTCCCCCACTCTTCAGTCCATTCAGAGAGTCGATGTAAACGTAATTTTTCACGCATTAGGTATTCGCGGGATAGGAGTGTGTTTTTCCATATCGGACTGAGCTGGGATTCACAGTTACGATCGATTCTCCTTTCGTAACTAAGATTGTTTTCCCCGGAACGACAAGGCAGGGTCAGTCCATTGAGGGAGTCGATGTAAACGTAATTTTTCACGCGTTAGGTGTTCAGGGCAGGTTTGTGTTTTTTTTTTTTTTTTTCCTATATCCGACTGAGATACACTAACACACACACACACACACACACACACACACACACGATTATCACGATTTAGGTATTCAGGGCAGGAGTGTTTTTTTTTTTTTCCTATATCGGATTGAGATTCACACACACATAATTTACGATTCATTTCTCCTGTCTTAACTAAGATTATTTTCCCTTGAAGGTCGAGGAAGGGCCACTCCATTGTGGGGGTCGATATAAACGTAATTTTTCACGCATTAGACATTCGGAGGTGGAGTGTTTTGGAGTGTTTCTGATGGTATTTTGGACTTGAAATTCACCAACACACTTACGATCGATTCCTGTCGTAACTAAGATGTTTTTTCCCCAGTACAGACAAAGAAGTGCAAAGACAGAAGCTCCTTATGTCTTGTTCTTATTACGAACACAAATTAAGTTACAAGAGTTCGTTGATCATAGTTTATTTGTGAATCCGAGTCCTGTTACTTGGGGAGATGTTAGGAGGCACTGTGGCAAGGAAGAGTTGTGGGGACAGCTGGCACTACATTCACCACCATCACCACCACTAATATTATCACCACAGCCGTCATATCAGCATCGTCACATCATCATTATTGTCGTCATATTCACCAGAAACAGTCACCATCAAAGCAAGCGCCATTCCAGTCATCACAGCCATTAATATGAACGTCATCATCATCATCATCATCATCATCACCACCATCATTGATAACATCATCACATCCGTTACCACCATAAACACCACGACCATCATCATCAACAACACCGTCACCACCATCAGCATCACCCAGGGAGGCGAGAAGCGGCGGTCTCCTATCAGCATCACATCAGCTCCGACGCGGCACCCCAGGAGATGACCGCTCCAAAAGACTGACTGCGGGGCCATCCAGCCGCCTCCGCGCCGTCCGCCTCAGGGTACGGGTGACGACTGGCTATGAGAATGATAAACCACCCACATTACACCTGAAACAGACAAATGCTCCTTATTTCTCAGCCTGGAAAAACGAGCCTTATTACCTCTTGCCTTTCTTTCTCGGCGCGCGTATCCTGCATGGCACTTCTCACCAGACTGCCTGCCTCCCTGCTCTATATCTCCTGTTTGCCACTCCGCTTGCCTTCCATCTGCCTGCCTTCCTGCCTGTCTGCCTGCTTGCCTGCTTTCTGTTTCCTGTCTGCCACACAACTTGTATTCTATCTGCCATTTCACTAACTTCCCCCTGTCACTTGCGCCTGTTCATCTCCCCTTTGTCTGTCTTACCAGTTGTGAGTTCGGTGTTTGACAGTTGAATAATCTCAGCCTATATTGTTCTTCCATATTGAGCAAAACTGTGGACAGCCCACCTACTCGTATAGTCGGATGTTTTCACTTGTTTCTTCATCTTGTTGCATTTAAGACAGAGATAAGCAAGTTAATTTTTGTGTTGCATCCTTCATTTTGTGATAAATATTGGTGGTTTTCAGATACAACTTGCCAGTACCAGTTGCTAAATATTTTGGCACAGTTTTTTAATAGATTTGATGTTGTAGCATTAAGGCTTTAGCTGTGAGGTATGTAATAATATGGAGCATGTGCCAGTTGATTATTTTTATTGTGGTACAGCAGACATCTTGGAAAATGTCATCTTTTGAGTATCTAGAAACAAATATTGGCCATGCTGGTGACGAGCAAAAGAGTGTGTCGGCACGTAGGGAAGAGTTGCACCCTGTCACCGCTGCAAGGGGAGGCAGACAAAGGCGTGAGAATGTATACGACAGCATTAGTCATGTTCACATCATTAGGGTCACACCATGTCGCTGATAAGGTGTACAGAGGTATTGACATGTAAAAATAATCCTATTGTGAGACCCTACCAGCAGCCCTAATATTATGCGTTTATATACAGACACTAACACGGCTTTATAAATATATCTACTGAAACTAACATTGCTTTATATTTATTTCTGAAATTAGCACACATTCTTAAGTTTATTAAAAGTACTTTATTTACTGACACTAACACGGCTTTATATATATATTTACTAAAGCTAACACAGCTTCGTATTTATTTAGTGAAAGAAATATAGGTACATAGTAATTTATTGTGACGCATACAACTTCATATGTGTTTACTGAAACTGAAACAGCTTCAGTTTGGTATGTATTACAGCATGTACTGTAGTAGTAGGTTGGGCGCTGTTTGCTCAGAGTCTTCGGTACATATAATAAATTTGAGCATTGTTCTTTCCCATTTTATCATTATTTAGATATCGCGACTAATGCAGCTTCAGTTTGAGTATATGTGATAGCATGGTAGCTGTGGACTTGGAGCTGTTGGCCTCAAAGTCTTCGGTACATATCGAAAATCAAGCTCGCTCTTATCAGCAGTATTATTATTTAGATACTGGAGCTAACACAACATCAGTTTGAGTATGTATGACAGCCTGGGAGTTGCGGGATGGGCGCTGTTTGCCTCCATGTTTTCGGTACATATCGTAAATCCAGCATCGTTCTTCCCCATTTGCCAAAGCCTCGAAGCGACCGACGTGGCCTGTCCGTGTCGTTCTTCAACTTTCCAGAAGCCATTCCCGTCATGCTGGTGGGTCGTTCCCCAGGCCACGTCGTGAGCCACAACAACACGAGGCAGCTGCTGAGAGGAACGCTTCGGCCCTCAGCTCAGAGCACCGCCATGGTTCACACTGGCCCGGCCCGTATTTCATGTCCCCAGCAACCGGCGAAAAGTTTTTGGTCATACATGGTAAAAATAAGCCTGAGGCCCCCTCCAGAATGATTACCCTGATTCTTATACCTGTCGCGCCCGAATGACGACTATTACTCAGAATCAGGCGGCTTAAATGGATGGCTATGGCTCTGTATTAGGAATATTGATCACATCATTTGGTTTCATTAGGAGGCGTATTCGAGGCCAGGTCTGTGAGTGAATGCTGGGGCTGTCAGCTGTTTTCTTTTCGTTCATTACTCCCTTTTCCCTTTCCCGTCCCCTTTGCCCGTTAAGGGTGAGGGGAAGAGTAAGGGGGGATGGCTGAATACTCCCATCCC
Organism: Coenobita brevimanus; assembly: GCF_032717465.1. Classification (NCBI taxonomy): domain Eukaryota; kingdom Metazoa; phylum Arthropoda; class Malacostraca; order Decapoda; family Coenobitidae; genus Coenobita; species Coenobita brevimanus. Next base: position 5,114,823 of record NC_137005.1, on the reverse strand, counting down.
ACAGAAGAGTTACTGTAGATCTTGGGCGTTCGTTCGGACTCCTCCCTTTCATTCCTTACTCACCCTGGGACCACATACACCTAATGTGAGAGTGTGTGTGTGTGTATGTGTGTGTGTGTGTGTGCACCAGGAAATGCAGTAATCGACTATAATAACACAGGGACTGTCGGTTAAAGTTGTTGATTCATGTGAGGACGTAGATATATAACGCTTAGCCTTAGTGTCGCCACCTCCGTCTCTCCACACATACTTGACACCAACCGTATGGATGTTTTTCTTGTCCCCGCTGCTTTTTATTTATTTTTTTTTTTCAAAGCAACGTAGGCAGCTGACGTGATTCTCTTGACAAGTTCAAATCGTGGTGTGGATTTATGTGACGTGGCGGGAGAGGTGAGAAATGTGAATGGCGTTGTCAACAAAGGGGAGGCACCGCTCTCCCCACCTACAGGAGTGAGTGGGGGACGGTGGGGGGTGAAGATGGGATGAGGAGGGGTGGTGAGGAGTGATGATGGACTGAGGAGGGGCGGTGAGGAATGGTGGGGGTGAGTGGGGTTGTAACTCCCCAACGCCACCTACAGGACGAGTGGGGGAAATTTGGTGGGGTCGAGGAGGGCTGTGGAGGTGATGGGGAGTGAGGGGGTACGGTTACTTCCCAACACCACCTATAAAAGTTAGTGGGGGGACTGAGTGGGGGGTGTGGGGGCAAAGGATGGTGGTGGGGGGAACTGGGGGTGTGTGGGGGCAAAGGATGGTGGTGGGGGGTACTGGGGGGGTGAGGGCGGTGGTAGCTCCCCAACGCTGCGGTCGCCTGATGGTCCAGCGCCTGTCCCTCCACCGCTACCAAAATATTTACTGGTATGGAAGTGGGCGTTTGCTTTATGTTGACGGGGTTTGGGCGCTGATGGAGTTGCAAGGTCCTGGTGCCTCAGTGTTGGTGGTGTTGCTGCTCCGCCTTGGTATGTTTTTCGTCTGTGTGAGCCTGATTTATATTTATCCCGATCTGAATGGCACAATTTATATCACCGACATGAAATATGGCAACCGAAGTGGGCTGGTTTTATGGGCGTAGTGTGTGTGAGAGTGCAGGTGGTGGTCAGGTGGTCAGAGAAGTGATCTGCTGTTTGATAGGACGTGAGTTCGATCTCAGGCTGGAACAAGGACCAGTCTTTTTTGAATTTGGCTAAAAATGATACCATTGCATCAGTCCTGAATGAGTCGGTTCTAGCATGTATTCAGTATGGACGGTGGGTATAAGTGTCGAACTGGTAAGATGTGAAGGTGTGTGGCACGAAGGAGGATGGTTGGTTTAAGGGAGTGGAGTGCCATATCTATGCCCGGAGTCGGAGAAATGAGGGAAAAACATTCTAGATGGCAGGGACATCATAGAGCGACATCAGCAGAAGAGTGCACGTGAAGCGCATGCATCAGGCCCAATCAGCTGTGGTCACGCGAGAAAACAGCCCCCCTGGCATAAATCCTGCTGGGGGAGGAGAGCGTCACGCAAAAAGCTGGGGGCGTGGCAGGCAAAGTAATGGTCATGTGTGCCCGTCCCGAGGTTGACGGATGGACGCCCCTCACACGCCACCTCCTGAAAGCCGCCCCACCCCCCACACCCACCTGGGATGTCCCTGTGGATCCCCCCTTCTCTTACCCTCAACCACCTTCCCCGCCTCTCTTCCAGCCTCAGTCTTCCCCCCTGCCTCACTCCTTTGGTCCCCTTTCTCCAACCTTCCCTTCCCTTCTTGCCCCCTGTCTCGTCCCACTCATCCCCTTGCTTCCTCTCCCCCCTTTCCCTTACCTCATGCCTCGCTCCTTCCCTCTGCCTCCTCCCCACTTCCCCTGTCTCCCTTCACACATCTACTCTCCACCCTTCCCCCTCCCTCCTCTCCCCTTCTCCCAGCCTCCCCACCTTCCCTCTACCTCCCCACCTTCCCCCTTCCTGGTTCCCCTTCCCCCTACTTCTCTCCGTCCCCTCTCTCTTGCCTACTCCCTTCCGCCCTGCCTCACCCATGTCGACCCTGTCTTCCCCCTTCCTCCCACCTCGCCCTACTCATTCCCCTTGGGTGTGGGAGGGGAACGCTGCTCTGAAAGTGGGAAGTGTTTCGTAATGTGTTAGTTCCTCGGTAACAATGTATATTGGTGGTGAAAGATAAGAGTAATCTTGTTAGCATACACTTGTTACACGGTTCTTTGTTTTATACACTGTACCGTGATAACTATGTAAATGCACTTACTGTCAAGATGAGATGTATTTTAGCTTTGGTGTGGGCAGATGTTGAAGATAATATTGCTCAAATCTGTTCACGTAAATATTTAATATCAACTTAATATTTTTTGCAGCCTGGCGCAAGCTTGCAGTTATGGTCTTTGCTGGTATTAGGTAACCACAAACATGTCTTAACCCATTGGCTGCGGTGGGTGGCTCTAAGTTGAAAAAGGTATATGATAAATTAATTTATATAAAATAATATAGTGTGAGCCTGTGTAATATGTACCACGTTTTTACTTGTCAGCCATACTGATCATCGGAAGGTTCTTAACATTTTTATTGTTTATTGGCATTTCTTGAGCTGGGTAAAATCACTTGACATTAGCTTCAATACCTGTACAACACAAAACCTGCATGTTGCAGATTAAAGAATAAACTTAAACATGCAGCAGCGATATGACAAAAACATCAGTGGCATAATAGACATTGAGGTGCAATGCGCAGAATAAATCGGTAGGGAAGAGATATTACGGAATCTCCAAATCCACTTAAAATACGACTACTAAGGAGATAACAAGCCTTATGATGCGCCTTCGATCTGTGGGAGCGAGGGTGTGGGGGATGCACAAAGCTGCGACAGGGGACTAATGGAGGGTGTTGTGCCCCGGCGTCCTTACCAGGCAGAGGCAGAAGGGGTTCACAAAGGCCAGGCGATGTGACAGGGAGTGCTGGACATGGAGACTCGGTGGCTCGGTCGGTTTGGTACAGGTCTTACATTCGGAGTGCGCTTTTCAGTGGTTTGTGTGTAGATGCTTACAAGTTATCATCCTTCCGTAATAATCAGATAACCAGATCTACAACATACCATTCTTACTACTACGAGCCTCTGTCTCTCCGTATGTGCCTAATATTTGTCCTACCCTCCTCCTAGCCTATGCCATACCGCTGTTTACTACTCCCATATTCTGCTTCGCCGTCTGCTTTGAATACACCCTGCTAAGCAATACTTTATCACTGTCCACCATTACCATCTTCTGTTTCACCGTCTGTGCTTTCTGTATGCCCTATCGTCCTCTCAACCTACACCATACCACTTTATACTACCACAATCCGTCCGTTTATTCCTTCTCCTAGCCTACACACCACACCACTGCCCACTACCACTGTCCCCTGTGTCCCCTCTGTGCCTTGTATCTGTCCCACCCTCATCTTAACCCCCCTATGACTTCACCCTTTTAGTGCAGGACGCCGACTCTGTCCCCTCTGACTGATGGCTGACTGGTAAAAACTCGGCCGTGCAACAAGGGAGCAAGGCGGGCGCAGCGATGTTCTCTTTCCTGCCGGCCGATGGTGTGAGTGATCGCCAGGGACGCGAGTAATGTGAGGGAACATTGCATAGCGAATGGATTATGTGAAAAAGCTGTTCCAGAAAACTGTTACAGCCATTACTTTAACAGCGTATCTTTAGAGCCCTTACTTCAGTGGCGTATCTTACTCATGTTGCTACGAGAAGATAATATACAGCTTGGTGCTTGGGAGTGTTCACAAGTAATGATTTGAATCTTTCAATCCGATGGCGAATTTTCACTGTTACTGTCGCTTCCATACGGTTTTATACAGCTTTCTAGAGCTCCCAAGTATTTTAGGGGTTAATGAAAGCTATGTCTAAGGCATTCAGTTCGAAAAGTTTACCTCAGTGGTCAGTAAAGTCGCTTACAGATAGAAAGGGTAACACAGAATAACTACATCGTCGAACTGAAGATGTTAAAAATATCCCTAGGACTCTGGTGCTATATAAAAGAGTACTGCCTGTACTGTAAGGAAGGCAAAGTAGGAGAGGCGAAATACTACATTCTGTCCTGTTCAATAACCTATCCCAAGCAGAGTAAAATCGCCTAGATATAGCAAGAATAAGAAAAAAACTTCTTCATTGGACTGGGGATGTTGAAAATGCCACCATGACGCGGGTCCTGTCTAGAAAAGTATTGCAAGAGCTGTAAGGAAGATGCGGTAGAAGAGGTAAAATAATACATGTGATTCAGTTTTAACATTTATCTTGTGCAGAGTAAAGTCGTCTAGAGATGAGAAGAATACGACGAAAACTACTCTGTTGGAGAGAGGATGTTGAAAATGCCACCATGACGCGGGTGCTGTCTAGAAAAGTATTGCAGGAGCTGTAAGGAAGACGCGGTAGGAGAGGTGAAATACTACACGTGATCCTGGGCGCAGTGCAGCACCTCCTGAGTGATGGTGATGGGCGGGGAGAGAGCGACAAAGGCGGGCTGGACCGGGGAAGCAGAGGCGGGTGGTCAGCTCAGCCAAACAGCGCAGCCTCTGTAGAAGCCCTGGCGACTTATCCATAAAGGGTCTTAGCCAAACAACGCAGCATCAGTAGGACTCAGGGGGAAGTATTTATAAAGGCTTTGAACCTATTCGCTCCATAAACAGGTCTTCCATGACGTTAACCCGTACTTGAGAACATTTTGTTTTTCGTGTTTTCTTACTTTGATATTCGCCCTAAATTGATGGTCAGGTTTTTGGTAGCTGGGTGAGGACATAAAAGCCACTACAAAGATAAATAAAACCGTTTCTTGTTTGCAGGAATAAAAGTGTTAAGATTTCATGCTTGGTGAAGGGGTTGGTCAGTGTATTTGGGGTGTTTTGAACATTGGAAGCCACTCGTAAGATAAATATTGTTTGTTGGTAATCAGACTAAAATGGCTGAAGTTTATGGAGTGGGGAAAGGGTTAATTTGTGTGTGCGATTCTTAGTATATACGTTTTTCTTCCCATACACAGCTATCAGACACATCACAGACAAATTAGATTGAATATTACAGTACTCTTCAAAATAAAGCAAAGCAAAACAAAGCAATATATTATAATTAACATATGAACACTTGTTTATCCTGTAAATTAATTAAAATCCTTTGTAAATACCCTTAAATTGAATACTGTAAATGAAGATGGAACAAGTTAAACTATTTCTAATGATAGATGATAATTATGGATACTTGTTTATCGTGTAAATTGATTAAGATTCTTTCTAAATCCTCCCCCTGGCAACGCGCGCCTGTCTGGAGGTGAAATTAAAAGGGTCCGTCGTCACAGTTAATGGACGCTGGTAAAGAACGGCCGTGGAACAAAATAAAAATCACTGTAACTTAATCGAAGACTGACAAGTACCAGCGCCTCAGAGGGGGGATTACCGAGTTATCAGAAATTATCACCCCGCCTCTGCCGATTGAAAAATGGGGGTCAGCAGCCGGGAGCTTAAATCAGAATTAAGTTCCTTTTAGCCTTCTCCATGTCAGCAGTCCCCTAACTCACCGCCCTGACTTGTCTCGAGCGAATCAGAAAATAAGAGAGCAGAAGACGACGGCGGCCATTGAGGAGCTCCTGAGATAGCGGACAGGAGGCTCCAGCTTAGTGAGTTATGACAGTGGTGCTAAGGTCTCCCTCCCTTACTGCCTCTCGCATGACGCTCGCTTCCCAAAATTTTTCTCTCCCCGCGTCCGTGAACCAAATACGCGGCCAGTCACTAACGTCACCAATAAATATGTTTTCACAGGAGCTGGAATCTCAAATCCCGGATAGTGGTCGGTGGGAAGTGAAAATAGCCCGAGAGGCGTGTGTGGGGGGAAAAAGGTTAAGTTTGGCAACACTGTCCGGCATGGTGAGTTATGACGGTCATCAGGACGAAGTCGCGGGGAGGGATGGACACGGCTCAAGACCCAGACAGAGACGAAGGATGCACGACCTCAAGCAGGAAATGGCCAGCGGGAGGCTCAACCTACGACAACAAAGTGGGGCCGGGATGGACCTAAAATTGTGTGAGGCTGGGCGAGGGGGAGGACACAAGGGGCCGTCAGCGTCGACTCCCTCCTCGCCTCGCCCCCTGCCTCGCTTGACTGCAGCAGAAGGGAGAGGCTAGGAGGAGAGGGTGCTGATCCCTTCAGTCCTGTGCTGACCACTTAATGGAGTCATTAGAGGCATAGTTGGATAAAGCTGTCTCTTCATCTTTGTCGACTTATTTACCGTAGAAAAAAAAGTTTGCTTATTTTGGAGGGGTTCTTATCCCATCTGTCCTGGCCTTATCTGGACTGACCATGTGAAAAACTTCGTAGTGACGTAGTTAAACAAAGGCTTTCTTTTCGTCATTATCTACTTACACACTACTTTGCATATTTAGCGAAAACATTCCTAAACAAATACATTTAATCATCATTGCGTGATTATATACTAGATTCATATTCAGGAGAGTGATCGTGAATATTTTGGAAGTACCTATAATGCTAACACACTCTGCATAGCCTTGGTTTCTGATATTCCCATTTTGTCTTGTAAAAATGTGTGAAGTTTGTGTTTTCCCAGACATGAGGAGAGATGAAGGAGAAAAGTTATATTTCATGGACTTTATTTCTGTGTACAGTTCATTAGCTTTTATCATCCATTAATCAAGGTGGGAAGAACGTGATGGAAGGTGTTGTGGGATGATGAGATGGAAGAATAGGAAGACTGAAGAGAGAAGGGGTGGAGAGAGAGAGAGAGAGAGAGAGAGAGAGAGAGAGTCATTGTGGAGTAAAGAAGAACGAAAGGGTAGCTTAACTTGCAAGAAGTGACGATAAAAAGATAAAGTAAGGTTCTTGGTGTATTGTAGGAGAAAGAAAGGATAGAAGGAGGCGGAGGAAAGGAATTGGGTGTGTGAAGTGGTGGGTTAGGAAGAGGGGGAGAAGGGTGGGAGGGGAGGATCTAGGTAGTGTAGAAGGAAGAGAAGAAAAATGCAGGCTTAGGAAATGGATTGGGTGTGTGAATTGGTAGATAAGTAAGAAGAGGGAGGAGGGAGAGGGAGAGGGGTGCTGTGAGAGAGAGAGAGAGAGAGAGAGAGAGAAGAAAAGTGGAGGCCTAGGAAATGGAAGAGGAAAAGAGTGGGGAGGAGGTTGAGTGAGGTAGGGAGAAGGATAGGGGTGGCGTAAGAGGAAAGGCAGACTGGAGGAGGAGGAAGAAGATGAGCGAAGAGGAGGAGGAAGAGGAGGAGGAGGAAGTAGAGGAGATGGAGGGGGAGCAGGAGGACGAGAAGGGGCAGGAGGAAGGGGTGGGTTGGACGGACAACAGCGGAGGCACCTTTGAGTTATGGTGGTGATCAGCAGGAGTCGCGAGGAGAGATGGACAGCGCTGGCGGGCCGGACACTGATGGAGGGGTCGCGGCCGGGGATGGATAGCGGTAATCACGCCAAAACCAGAATGCACCAGGTTATACAGTCTTGGAGGAAACGGGCAGGGGGTGAGAGAGAGAGAGAGAGAGAGAGAGAGAGAGAGAGAGAGAGAGAGAGATGGCTTTCGAGGGTGAAGGTTGGATGGCTCGTGAAGTGGGGAGAAGTGGAAGGTAGGTTAGGAGGGAGGGAGGAAGAGAGAGAGGGGTGAAGGGAGATGGTAGGTGAAGTGAAGTGGAAGGTTGGTGAAATGGGGAAAAGTTGAAGGTTGGTGAAGTGGGGGGAATGGAAGGTATGTTGAGAGGGAGGTAGGAAGAGAGAAAGGGGTGAAGGGAGATGGTTGGTGAAGTGGAGAAAAGTGGAAGATTGGTGAAGTGGAGAGAAAAGTGGAAGATTGGTGAAGTGGAGAGAAAAGTGAAAGATTGGTGAAGTGGAGAGAAGTGGAAGGTATTTTAGGAGGGAAGTAGGAAGAGAGAGAGAGGGGTGAAGGGAGATGGTAGGTGAACTGGAGAGAAGCGAAAGGTTGGTGAAATAGGGAGAAAGGTAGGTTAGGAGAGAGGGAAGTAGGAAGAGAGGGAGAAGTACAAAGGAAAGCAAGTAGGTAAAGGAAAGTGGGAGTGGCCGAAGTAGAAGGTAGGTCGGTAAGGAATGTGGAAATATAAGGTACGCAAAGAAAGTGAAATGTAAGAGACGGTACCTAAGAATGGAATTAGGAAGAAGAGGAAGGCAGATTAGGAAGGAGAGAGTGAGAATATTCGAGGGGATGAGAGGAAGTTTAGGATAGGAGAGGAAAAATGGGAAATACATAACTTAAAAGATGGTGCATGGGGGTTTTCGAAGGGCAAGAAAGGAAGGTGAAGGTAGGGGGTAGGTAAGGAGGGAAAGGGGGAGATGTGTCTAGGGATGAGGAGGAGAGGAAGATGGGCAAGGAGAGAAGGGGATGGCGGGTAAGGGGGGTGGAAGTCTGGAGGGCGTGGGAGTGTATATGAAAAGAGAAAATTCCACAGAAAGCGAATCATCTCCCAGCGTCAAAGGGAGGTGTTGGTAGGGAAAGTGTAGGAGCAAAAACTGGACCCAAATAACACAAAAAGCGAGTCATATCCTCCGGGTGTTTTGAGAGAGAGAGAGAGAGAGAGAGAGAGAGAGAGAGAGAAAGTGAGAGAGAGAGAGAGATGAGTATGAATAACAGTGGTGGATCAGAAAACAAAAGAAACGAGAAAAAAAAAAACCGAATTGAAGATACTGTAGTAAAATATGAGAGAAACGAAAAAAAAAACGAATTGAAGGTGATGATATGGGAGAGAGAGAGAGAGAGAGAGAGAGAGAGAGATGAGTATGAATAACAGTGGTGGATCAGAAAACAAAAGAGAAACGAAAAAAAAAAAAAAGGATTGAAGATACTGTAGTAAAATATGAGAAACGAAAAAAAAAAAACGAATTGAAGGTGATGATATGGGGGAGAGAGAGAGAGAGAGAGAGAGAGAGAGAGAGAGAGAGAGGTGGGAGGGATTTGTATGAGCCCCTCCTCTTTAAGACTTTATGTTCATTGTGGCACTCTTCAAGAAAACTCCCGCCAGCAAGAGTTACAACGACAGCTCTGAGGGTACTTAGTGTAAATGAACCCATAACATTACACCTTTCAGAAATATGAATACAACCCGAAATGTTCCGTGCGAAAATAACAAGAAAGTCGGAAACACGTAACGCAAGTAGGAGAGAGTGAGTCGGACGCGCGAAATTATTAAAAACGGTAAGGAGCATAGACGTAAAATAACAACGAAGTGGAAATAGGTACACAAGTAGTAGAGAGTGAGTCGCTTGTGCAAAATCATACATATAAAACAAAGAAAGGAATATAGACATGAGAAATAAGAAAAGCAAGATATATATATACATAGATGGCAGGGAGCAAGTTGAATGTCTGAAATGGAAGAAGAACAAAAAGCATGTTCATAAATTGTGAGTTACATAGAAAGTGCAAATTTTTAGGTGATCCAGGGTCCAGATTTTTTTTCAGAAGTTATTGAGTCGGTACGAGGTAATTACTGGAACATAACTCCTTCAATACGACTACGCTTTTTACTTTAGGCTGACTACATTCATACGTTTGACTCCTGGAAGCTTTAGTTGTAATTTCTGTTGATAGATTCAGTACGATTCAGCTGTTTTTAATGTTCTCGCCACCGACGTCGTTTTAATATTTATCCCGCTAGCCAGATGGGCCTTAGGAAGAAAAAAAAGCATCAGCAGCTTTCCAGTTGATTTTATTCAGTATGGAGAAGGCATCTTGCAGTGAAGGGACTAACAAAGACCGATGCCCAACACTATCCCTTTTCCTTAGAAGCCCCCTGGCAGTGGTGGAGAGAGAGAGAGAGAGAGAGAGAGAGACAGACAGACAGACAGACAGACAGACAGACAGAGGCAGGGACAGAGAGACAGAGAGAGGGCGAGAAGGTGACAAAGACGGGCAGTTCCTCAAGCATTAACCCTCCCACGACCTGCGTCTCCCAGCGTCCACCACCTCTGTTACCACCTCATTACCCTCCATTGAGCCAACACCGCGCATTTTATCTGCCGTCGGGGTGCACCAGTCCTGATAAATGAAGACGGATTAAAAAAAGAAGAAAAGAAGAAGAGGAAGAAGAAGTCGGGCGCCAGTGGATTGAAATTCGGGTGGAGAAAAGATGAAGTGGAAAAAACAGAGCAGGGTGGAGATTAGATGCAGTGGATTAAAAAAAAATGGTGAACACATGTAGCTTCTTAATTAAGAATAAAAGTCGGGTTGAGTGGACTGAAAACGGGTGGAGAACAGATGAAGCAGATAAAAAGAAGAGGTGGGTGGATCACAACTATTGCAGATTAAAAACAGTAACTAAAATTCGGGTGGAGAGTAGATACAGCATATTAAAAGTAGAAGTTGGGTGGAAAATAAATATACTAGGTTTAAAAAAAAATGTGTTCAGGTAGAGTAAAAGTGGACTGAAATTCGGGGGGAGGGCAGATACAACTGATTAAAACCAGAAGTCAGGTGTGAGTGGATTGAAAGTTGGAGGGTCGGGTGGGGAACAGATGTAGCGAAGGTGGTTTGGCTTGTCGGAGATGGCTTACTGGGAACTATCTGAGAGGAAAGCACCGCAGGCTGAAGGATGATGACCACCGAGGAAACAAGGTTGTTGAAAGTCCAAGTCGGGAGGGGTAAGATACGCATGAAGGATCTGGGTGTGTGTGTGGGAGTATGGGGGAAACTGGGGACTGGGTGTGTGAGGGTGTATGGGGGAGACTTGGGACCTGGGCGTGTGTGGGTGTATGAGGGAAACTGGGGACTCTAGGTGTGTGTGAGTGAGTGAGGGAAGGACACCTAGTTGATGGGAAGAAAGGAAGAAGAAGTGTTATTTGAAGGGAAGGAGGGGACACTTTGTTGTGGTATGTGGGGGAGGAAACAGTAAATGGGGAATGAATGGGGAAGGGGGTCTCATTTAAGTGAATGCATGGGGAAAGGGACACACAGTTGACTGGAAGAATAGAGTTGGGGGATATTGGAAGGATTGGGAAGGGGCACTGGAAGAATGAGGGGTACACGAAGAGAATAGTGGTTGAGAATGGAGCACATGAGTGAGTGAGTGAGTGAATGACTGAGTGGTGAGAGTGAATGAGTGAGTGAATATGTGAATGAAGACACTTAGTTGATGGGGCAGGAATGGGGAGCGAGTCTCAGTTGAAGGGAGGAGAGGGAATGTGGGGTGTAATAGAGATAGAGGAGAGGGATGGGCAATTTACTTGATGGAAATGTACTAGGGGATGTCTGGATAGTTGTAGAGGGGCTGAGAAGGTGGGCGTGGAGGGACAGGTGATGGGAAAAGAATGTAAGGGAAGGGAAGGGTAGAAGTTATAGAGGTAGAAGACGGAGAAATAGAGTTTACTTGACCTCGATATACTTTTGTGGAGTTGATGGAATATAGAGACGTTAATGGTACTGCAACGGTTAGGCAGATGCACCCGAGAGACAAACAGAAAAGTGGCACTGTAACCGGAAAGGACTGGAGAAGGGTCAGGGAGGGGGCAACACACGAGCATGTCTATGTATTACTAAGTGTCGAAAAAGAAATATCAAAGTACACTAGGAAAAAAAAAAAAAAACTAAGAAAATTAAATATAGTCACATAGCTGCAGTTTTGTCCATATCACACCATCCCTACTACTTAGCCTTTAAATGTTTTCTGGTGGTGTGTTATTATGCTTGCGCTTGGAGGCATCAGTATGTTCATGACGGTATTTTCTTTTAATGGCGAAACCCCCTGTCTTGCGTTTATGTTCCTTAAGTGCCATAAGTATGTTACCAAAAGAACTAGCATATGCCGAAAATTCACCGTTTCATTCATTTGATTTGTATAGCTCTTATAGTACTGAAACACTCCCTCTTTTCCATTTATATACTGTTGTCTTAGTGTCGTATGTTTATGGAAATCCCCCATCTCGCATTCGTATACTTTCAGGTACGTCAGTTCAAGAATATTAGTATTATCACTTAATGCTGAAACACCCGCAAAAGTATTTTCCTTTAATGCTAGATACTCATAATAGCCTTTTCTTGTAATGCTGAGACACGTATTACAGTATTTTCTTTTATGCTGGAACACACAGGATTATCTTAATGCTGAGACACGCTTAATAATATTTTCTTGTAATACAGAAACCGGCATAATAATACCTTCTTTTAAATGCTGAAACACCACCCCCTTCTCTCGCATTTATATGTGTAGCTTTCATTACCATCAGCGTCATTTCATTTTCACTCAACGTAATTCCATCCAGTGTGTAAAGTGGCGTGTAGCAGGCGTGGAGAGGAGGCCGGGTGAGCGTGCGGAGGCCCCCAGCTGATAAACACAGGACCACCGCGTTATTTGGATGCATATGAAGGCGTGTTTCTCAAAGCTGCGACTGTAATGGCCCCTTGTATAAACTCCGGCGTACCTGCAGTGAGCGGAACAGCGCGGAATAAATAGTGCTGCAATGGGAGTGGAATGGGGCCTGAGTGGAGTGGGATGGGAGAGGAGTGAGATGGGGATGAGAGGGAGGATGGGGATAGGAGATGACCGGGATGGGATGGGAGGAGTGGAGGGGAGATGGAATGGGAGTAAAGTGGAGTGGGATCGGTGTGATGGAATGGAGATGGGAGAGCAGTGAGATGGGGATGAAAGGGGTGAGGATGGAATGGGAGTTAAGTGGTCTGTGTAGGAATGAAGGGAGTGGGGATTGCAGTGAATGGAGTTATTGCGGAATGAGTCTTGATGGAGTGGGGATGGAAATAGAGTAAAATGACGTGCATGGAGTGGGGATGATGGGAGAGTGTAGTGATGTGGCGTGGAATGTGAGTGAGAGGAGGTTAGGAAAGAGTGAATGAAGTGGGGATGGCAAGAGATTGGAGTGAAGTGAAGTGGTTATCGAACGAGAATGAAGTGGGAGGAAAGGAGACTGGATCTAGTGTGGAAGGAATGGAATGTAGTAAAATGAAAAGGGGAAATAAAGTGGAGCCGTGAAGAATGGAGCGATAGGTGGAGTTGAAGGGGAATGGAAGGAAGTGGAGCGAAGGGAAGATTAAATGGAATAGAGCAGAATGGGGTGGAGAAGGATGGAAGAAGAGTGGGGGAAGGTGATTTTGAGCTGAAAGGAGAGTAGAATGAACAAGCTGAATGTGATAGGGAAATGAATGTAAAAAAATTAGCTGAATATTGAGAGTGAGGGATGAAGTTAGGTGAGGAGTGGATTGTGTGTGTGTGTGTTTGTGAGAGAGAGAGAGAGAGAGAGAGATGAGTTACACTGTGAGGGAAGTTGGCGACTGGAGTAATATAAGAGGAACACTCAGACAAAGACTGACTTGGAGGTGACAGAAAATTTGATGTACTGAGTGGAAGGATCGATCGGCTTAAATCACACACGCACGCACACACGCACGTACGCACATATATACACATACAAGATCAAAGTATTTCCTTCAAGCGTACACAGTCGCACACACAATAATGCAGGCACGCACACTCTCACGCACGCACTTCCTCTTGTGTTTTCATACTTAAGGTCAGATTTATAGCTGTATAGTTCATATTGTTTCTGAACACACACACACACACACACACACACACACACACACACACACACACACACACACACACACACACACACACACACACACACACACACACACACACACACACACACACACACACACACACACACACACACACACACACACACACACACACGGGTCTTGAAAGTAAAGATAAAATCAGAGGAGGATGGAGAGAGACTGTAGCAAGAGGGTGAGACTGATGGCTGGAGGGAGGGAGGGAGAGAATGGAGGGAAGGAGAAAGAGAATGGAGGGAGGGAGAGAATAGAGGGAAGGAGAAGGAGAATGGAGGGAGGGGGGGAGGGAGGGAGAGAATGGAGGGAAGGAGAAAGAGAATGGAGGGAGGGAGGGAGGGAAGGGGAGTAGGAAGGATAGAAGCAATGAGCAAGAGTGATGGTGGAGGCAAGAGGAAAGAGTGAGAGGAAAGGAGAGAAGGAGAGAGAGAGAATGGAGGGAAGGAAAGAATCGAGGAAGGGAGAACGGGAGAGATGGAAGCAATGAGAAAGAGTGATGGTGGAAGGCAAAAAGAACGTGAGAGAGAGAGAGAGAGAGAGAGAGAGAGAGAGAGAGAGAATGAATGGACAAAAGGAGAGAAGATACGAGGGAGGAAGGGAGACTAGGAGAGAGATGGAAGCAATGAGTGAGAGTAATAGGGGAAGGCAAGAAGAAATTGAGGAAATAGTGAGAAAAAGGGAGGGAGGGAGGGAGGGAGGGAGAGAGGAAGATGGAGAGAAAAGATGAGAAAGAGGGAGAGAAAATGAGAGGGAGGGAGAATGGGAGAGATGGAAGTCATGAGTGAGAGTGATGGTGAGAGGCAAGAGGAAATTGAAGAGAGAGAGAGAGAGAGAGAGAGAGAGAGAGAGAGAGAGAGAGAGAGGTGAAAGTAATGAGTAAGAGAAATGATGGGAAGTAAGGATAAATTGAGGAAAAAGAGAGAGAAAAGGAGGGAAGGAAGATGAGAAGCAGGTTGGAAATGAAGTTGAGTTGGCTTGAAAGAGTGATTGAAAGAGAGAGAAACGACAGTGAAGGGAAGAAAAAAGGATGGAGGAGGAGACGGAGACAAGGGAAGAAATGGAGGAGGGAGGAGTAAAGGGAGAAATAAAGAAAAAGGGATGGGAATGGACTGAAGAACTGGGGAAACAGGCAATAGGGGATGTGAAGACAAGATGAATGGAAGATGGAAAAGATGCGAGGAAGGAAAGAAGCATGGAAGGGCGGGAGGAAGGGAGGTGAGGGAGGGAACGACAAAGGGATGAGTGAAGGAAGGCAGTACAGAGGTGAAAAGATAGGGATGGAAGGGGAGGAGGGAGGGAAGGAAGGAAGGAAGGAAGAAAGAAAGAGAGGGCGAGGGGGAAGGAGGGGACGACAAAGGGAGGGGTGAAGGAAGGATGCATGAAGGGTGGAAAGAAGGCAGGGAGGGAGGGAAGGAGGGAAGGAGAGAGCGTCAAGGGGAGGAGAGTGTAAGAGTTGTGATGGTAATAAACATGACTCATAAAGACTTCCAAACAGAGAGAGTGAGAGAGAGTGAGAGAGAGAGATAAGGAGAGCGAGAAAGAGAGAGTGTGATCCCAAGTCAAGGAGAGGAATGAACATATGAGTGTGAGAAAGAGAGAGAGAGGAAGAAGGGGATAGGATGCAGACGGGATGTGGAGGAAAGGTGTGGAAGATGAGGAGGAAAGAGGAGAAGCAGTGGGAATAAAAAACAGACTAGAAAAGAAGAAGGAGAGGAAGTGGAAGAGGAGGAGGAGGAGGAGGAGGAGGAGGAAGAAGAAGAAGAAGAAGAAGAAGAATTCCGTAAGCCCAACATTAAAATATGTGAATGTGAGGGAGAGGGGAAAATGATGAATGATATCAAACGTTAAGAATGGAAAGAAGAAGGAGAGGAGAATGGTAGTGAAGGAGATAATGAAGAGAATAAGTAAAAGAGAAAAAAAAATGATGATGATGATGATGATGATGAAATAGTGGTGACTGAATCGTAAATAAATGAAGAAGAGGAATTGAGCGGTAATAATAAAGAAGAAGAGGAGGAAGAAGAGAGAAGGAGAGAATTATCTGACATTCGGGGTGTTCACGAGATGGAAGTGTTAGTGACCGAGCAAACAGAATCGAGGGAATGATGGAGTGGCAGAGAGAGAGAGAGAGAGAGAGAGAGAGAGAGAATAAAGATATAGGCTTCTGGGGAGGAAGGAAGACGAAGAATACGAACAGGAAAGGAAAGAGAATATGAGAGGAATAGGGTGAAGGAAATAGAGGGAAATTTTGGTGAGTTGTCGGGGGATTTACGGTGGCCGTGTGAGGAAGGAAGGAAGGAAGGAGGATAAGGAGGAGAACCGTGTGTCAGGTGAAGGAGGCGAAGGAGGAGGAATGTGTTCGAGGAGGGAAGAAAGGTAGAACGGGATAGAGGGGAAAATGGAAGGGAGACGAAGGAATTGTTTGTCAGGGAAAGTAGGAGGCGAAGGAGGATGAATGTGTCGGAAGAGAGGAGGAGGTGAGGGGTAAGGATAGAGAGGAAATGAAAGAGAGATGAAGGAATTGTTTGTCAGAAGTGGGAGTGTGTCAAGATGTGAGAGAGAGAAGAGGAAGGAGAAATGGGGGAGTGTATCAGGGGATGAGAAGGAAGGGAGTGTCAGATTGGAGAGATGTAAGAGAGTCAGGAGAAGGAATGCGTGAGAAAGAGAAGACAAAGAGTGTCAGAAATGAGAGACATGAATGTGTGTCATTAGAAGGAAAGTGCTAGAAATGGAAGGAAGAGAGTGTGTCAGAATAGAGAAGGCGGATTGTGTTAGGAGAAAAAACGTGTCAGGAAGGGAAGAAAAGGAGAGTGCCAGGAATGAGAGACGTACAAGTGTGTCAAGGGAAGAAAAGTGCCAGAAAGATACGGAAGAAAGCTTGTTTGAAATGAGAGGAGGAGTGTGCTAGGAAAAGGATGTCAGGAAGAAGAGGAAAAGTGTCAGAAAGTAAAGGAATGTACCAGGAAAAGTGAAAAAAGAGAGTGTCAAAGAGGAGAGAGGGACTTTGTGTCAGAAGGAAAGTTCCAGAAAGAAGTAAAAGAGAAGTATGTGCGAAATAAAATGCGTGTCAAAATGAGGAGTTTGTTAAAAGAAGTATGTCAGGAGTAACAAAAGATGTTCGGAAAAAGGAGTGTGTCAGAAGGAGACGAGGACGAAGACGAGGACAAAGAAAAAAAAGGCCGAATGTGTCACAAGGACAAGGAGTTAGGAGCGGGTGGGGAAGAGGAGAGGGGATCAGAAGAGTGAAGGAGTTGGAGTGAGTTGAGATGGTGAAAAATAGGAGAGTGAGAGGTAGGATGAAGAAAAAGGGGAGGGGAGGGGGAAGGGGGAAGGAGAGAAAGTGAGTGTTAGGGAGGGATGGAGAAAGGGGAAGGAAGGGAGGGAGCAGGAGGTCGGAGGAGTTGAAGTGAGCTGAGTTGGTGAAAAATAGTAGTCGAATGAGAGGAAGGATGAAGAAATAGGGGAGGGAGGAGAAGAAAGGGGGGGGGGAAGTGCGTGTCAGGGAGGAATAGAGGGGGAAGGAGGGAGGGAGCAGGAGGAAAGGAGGAGGGAGCAGGAGGAAAGGAGGAGGGAGCAGGAGGAGGGAAGGAGCAGGAGTTGTGGTGGTAATAAAGATGGGCCATAAAGACTGACAGAGACGAGTCGTGGCCGTTACTCGAGGAACCCCGCATTGGCACACTCATATGTAATCATTACACCTGATGACACTCTGTCCCTCCTCGCCCTCCTCAGTCTTCCCGCCCGACTCTCCTCCTCCTTCACTCTTCCCTCCCGCACACCCGCCCCCTTGTCTTGTCTTCCTGGGATGTCTTGTCTTAATGTCTTGTCTTCTCACCTTGTCTTCCCGTCGTCTTGACTTCCTGCCTTGTGTTATCATCCGCCTTGTCTTGTCGTGTGGCATTGTCTTTGCATCCCGTCTTGTTTTGTCTTCTTGTATTGTCTTAGTTTTCCACGCTGTCTTGTCTTCCCGCCTTGTCTTTGCGATGTTGTCTTGGCGTCTGATCTAAGATACTTGGCCAGTGCCGGAGAAGTTGTATTTTTATTGATTTCGTGTTGTAAGCCATCAACATATAGGTATGTAAGTTTATACATCGTACCATATCAGAGAATACGATTTTTCAATATATTTTTCACACACACACACACACACACACACACACACACACACACACACACACACTATAAGCAGCCTAGAACCTCCCACGACAGAGGAGAGGAGTAGGCTGTACCTGAGCAACCCTTCTCCTTTGTTTCGCTTGTCATTAGAGATCA
Organism: Coenobita brevimanus; assembly: GCF_032717465.1. NCBI lineage: Eukaryota > Metazoa > Arthropoda > Malacostraca > Decapoda > Coenobitidae > Coenobita > Coenobita brevimanus. The sequence continues at coordinate 5,096,991 of NC_137005.1, read as the reverse complement.
GATCTTTGAATCGTCTCACCAAAGTCAAACATCAGGAGAAAGATGTGGATGCTGCAACTGATTTATCTCTTGTTCCTGAAAGGTGTGTGTGTGTGTGTGTGTGTGTGTGTGTGTGTGTGTGTGTGTGTGTGTGTGTGTGTGTGTGTGTGTGTGTGTGCGTGTGCGCGCGCTATTTCAACAAGTAATGTGCATATTTTGTACTGAGAGAGAGAGAGAGAGAGAGAAAATGTATCCACAGCCAGGTGAATACAGTCGGTAGTTGGCAGGTGTTAGTGTCAGTGTTGAGGGAGACCCCCAACCCACAGCTCTTTACATACATAATCATCAGCCTTGTGGTCACTCAGGAACGCTCGCCCAAAGGCTAGATTTGCTGGCTGCCTGGGGACATATTTACAAACTTTGAGATTTTGTATTATATGATTATGTGGGTACCTGGTTTCATATTTACAAACATTCCTGAGCCTCAGTTATGTAGAAGATTGCTTGCCCTATTTTGCATCTTATTTCGGCTAACGTCAGTTGGTTTAGATATGATAAAAAGAAATCCAGGGCACTAAAATTGTAATAGTAGTAATAATAATAATAATAATAATAGTAATAATAATTGTACGCTATCACGATCAGCGCTTTGACCGAGAGTGGAAAAATTGGTACAGTAGCTCACAGAAACTCGCGCAGCTACAGGCCCAAAAGTTTTTGTGAATACAGATCATAGCTCCCGTCACGTGATCCTCCGTGGGGGGGCTCACTGCTTGTCCTCGTCCCTAGTTAAGATGCCTTAGGAACGAGGTGGTCTACGAGGCAAGACGACCCCTGTTAACCACTTCAGTCCGAGGTTATATTCCCTATTTCAGTCTTAGTAGTAATCGTAGTAGTAGAAGTAGTAGCCCCAGTTTCCTCTGAAATGTGAACCCCGTTAACAGCATGCCGAAGTTGTCCCCCTTCTACAGTTCATTGTCCACCTTTTGGAGGATGTGGAGGGAACAGAGGGTCGTCTGTATAACCGGGTATTGGAGCCACCGAGTTATATCGATGCCAACACGTGAAGGCGTCCCTCTCCAGCACCTTTATTAATTTTTACTTCTTCCAGATGATTTTATTCAAGGGAACACCCACCTGGTAAGGGGTTTATGAAAGTATGCAAATCTCCCCCTCAGTTAAAAAAGTCCCTTCAAGGCTTCATATATTTCCTGAGAGATAGCAAGAATAAAACACAGATGATGTCATAGAGGCAAAGGGGTTAAGCCAGACGTCCGTCCTACCAGCCACGTCACCTGCATCTCAATAACCGGGGTAGTTAACGAAGTCCCAACACGCCCTCTCCTGCATGGTACGGTGGGGACAAAAAGTCCTTCACTCTACCTCTGCGCCTACTTTACACTTGGGGCATGTCCGTCACTATCCGCCCTAACGCATCGCATGAAAGTGAGCAATCTGTGGGTTGAGAAAACATAGCAATCCTCTCTTATCTTATGGGTACTAGCCAGCAGAGGAAAGTAAGAGGTAGATGAGGTCAAGTATAAGTTAAAGACTGTAGCTATTTTATCAAATACTTCATCTTTACCCATCACTTCTCCTTTGCTGGGCAATATTGCTGAGCCTGGAGAGGCTGGTATGTTTCTGTGTCCCATAGATGATGCTCCTTGATATGATGCTTTAGGCAGGGAAGTGGCAGACATGCCGCAAGTGTGAAGCTGACGCAGCGAACTAGGAGGCGAAATTATGTCCCCGCCTGTAGCTACACCCTCTGACTATGTAATACAGGAGGGTACAGGGTGTAGGGCGGAGGGTGTAGTGACATGGGGACTCCTCTCTGGGTGACGCTGGTGACGAACGGCCCTCACAGTTGCTTACAAACAACCCAGGCTTATATGGACCACTCCGGCCACCTAATGAGCACCCAGCCTTGTAGGGGACGACCATGACGACGTGTACGGGTGGCGGCGCCTTGCAATCAGCGGCCCACACCTAAGAGGCCGCGGGTACAGTCGGGAACATAAGTTTCGCCTGATGGGCCGCATTCTAAGTGGCATTGGAGATTTCGTAATGCCTCTTCTATAGCTATTTATTCTGCAGATTATACATCACTTTGGAGATTTTAGAACTCCATTTCCTTAGTTGTTTATTCAACACATTGTATCTCAGTATCATCTTGTATTGATGCACCTGTATGACTATGTATTAATGCGGTTTGAAGTAAATAACAAAAAAAGAATGTTGAATTTTATGCATATTATTTCGCCAGGTTCTATGAAGCTTCCCATGTCACGTAGAAGTTAGTATGTTTCCTCTTTGATGTGTTGGGAGAAAAGTGACCGACATGCCATAAGTTTGAAATAGACGGGGTGGATTATTAGGAGCAACTCTTGATCCTAACTGTACCCGCCAGAGCCCTAGCCACCAACGCGTCCCGATCTCTAACCTGTCTCATGTCTGTTTATTTTCGAGATGTCTCCTGGGACCGAGAGACTTGTGAACCACCGGCGCGAACATGATACTACGTCGCTCTAGATCACTCCTGACGCGATGTTTGTTTGTAAGAGACACATGCCCGACGGGGGAAGACTGATGGCCTGTACTTCCGTTATTTGGCTCCCTTGCGACGCACATGATAGTCAGCGAGATGGTAACTGCATGACTTAGTGTGTCGAGGCTAAACGGCGTACGTGGGCTGCTTGAATTGCTTGAATTATTATTGGTGCATGATTATAATGACGCTGTATTTTAGATGTTCCTTGCCTGTGTTGATGATGTTGTTGTTCAGTTGTTTAAACTATTTCGGCCCTAGAATGTCTCTTTTTCTGTTGTCATTGTCCGTAGGTTTTATTCAGTGTACATAGGTGAGATGTTTCAAGATGGAGGGGTTGGATATAACCTTCATTAACCTCTTCATTACTATCAGCTCTCCTTATATGACTGAATCCTCCTGATGCTGGTCTGAGTAATATGAAAACACATCATTGTAGTGAAGGGGCTGGGAGAATATTTTTACGAGTCAGGCAGGAGAGAATGCCAGGCTACAACACAGAAGGCGCTGCTGTAGTAGGAGTGCTAATGGACCATGCTAATTATAAAAGTCGGGGCATCTCCTTAACACAGTTTTACCAGACGCACCCTCCTCCTCCTCAACCTTAACTATCGTCGCCTTCCTTCTCCTCTCCACCTTTTCCTACCTATATTTTCCTTCCCATCGTCTCTTCTCCTTTACTTTCTCCTCCTTCCCCACCTTCTCCCAACTCTCTCCTCTCCCATCGTCTTCCCCACCTTCACCTTCCCTGTGTTCTTCCCCACCTTCTTCCCTATCTTCAGTTCCTTCTCTCCTAGCCTTTCCTCCCCACCCTTTCTCTTACCTCTTCCTCCCTCTCCCATGTCTTGTACCAGTTCCTCCCCACTCCTCCAGTCTTCCCCATCTCCTTCTCTCCCACCTTCTCCCTCTCGACTCTGGCCAGGAAGACGCTGACAACACTTGACTGCCATCTTGACCATCTTGACGTCTTGGCCTGGGTTAACTCTGCTGGGGTAGATTAGCGCTGTTTGCTTCTGCTTCCCTCGACAATAACACCGCCTCGTGGCCAAAATGTAGACAGTGCACCTCACCCAGTCTTGATCTCCCTTGTGTTGGCCTGGATAGAAGTAGTGTGTGTGTGTGTGTGTGTTTTACGGGTTTGTGTGTGTGTGTGTGTGTGTGTGTGTGTGTGTGTGTGTGTGTGTGTGTGTGTTTTACGGGTTTGTGTGTGTGTGTGTGTGTGTGTGTGCTTGTCTCGGGTTTGTACTCTCGAGGGCTTAGGAAACTTACCAACAGCTCCTCTTTAATGATTTATTTTGCATACTCTACCTCAGTATTACCTTGCACTCTGTTCAGGTGTAATATAACCAGTTTTTGCTTCCGTAACATACAAGATGATATACATTAGCCATGTGAAAAATAAACTGATCAAAAAGAATTACTGGGGAGATAAATACAGTACAGCAAGATTAGACCCTCGAAGTGCAGATACGTGTATGACCCAGAAAGACCTATTCCTGTCTCCTGATATCTAGAAATGAGATGATATAAACTTTAGCACTCCAAAAAGAAACACAAGCAAGGGCATATCTGGAGGCTTTTTAGATGAGATGGAGGGGAAGGGTCGTGAGCAAGGAAGGAGAAGGAAGGGGGATGTCGCCGCTTGCGTGGGGTCAGACTACAAGTAAGGGAAGAAGGTGATGTGTTGTGGGTGCTTGTGAGAGGCAAGGACGCGTGACGTAGGGGCCATTTGCAGCGGAGAACGTGACGACTGTATCTTTGCATATTATGAGAGAGAGAGAGAGAGAGAGAGAGAGAGAGAGAGAGAGAGGCGGAGGGTGAAGGGGGGGGGGAGTTCGTCGTGTCCAGAGAAGTGGCAAACAAACTAGTAACAACACTTGGGAGACTCGGTAGTGTTAAACCGGGGGCTGTCACAACACTGGGGCTGCGAGGAGGAGAAAGAGGTGTCTGTGAGGAGAGTGAGAAGGACCTGTGAGAGAGAGTGGGAACCTGTGAAGAGGAAAACCGTACATTGACCCGTGTGAGTGAACTGTGAGAGGGATAAGGGCGAGAGAATTAGAGCTCTGAGAAGGAGGGTGATTGTGAGTGAGCTTTGAGAATGGAGAAAGCTTGTGGGTGAGCTTTGGAGACGAGAGCATAGTGAAATTTTGTGTATTGGAGAGCGGTGAAGAAGAGTTGTGAGTATACCTTAAAGATGAGATGTTTGTCAGCTTTGTGCAATTGAGATCTGTGAGGTGTAGAAATGTGAATGAGCTTTGATGGAGCAGTAGCGGTATCAGTAAGCTTTAAGGGAATGGAGTGAGAGTGGGAGTAAACATTGTTATAGAGTGTAGAGTTAACTTAGAGTACGAAAAGTCAAAATGGAAGTGAGCAGTGTGAGGTGTATAGAGAAATATGTGAAGAATAGGCAAAGTGGAGGAAGCGCTGAGATATGAGGAGTACCAGAGATGTGAGTAAGTAGTTATGAAAAAGAAGAGGAAAGATGTAAGTAAGCTTAGAAAAGAAAGGGGATAGGCATGAATGAACTTTGAGATGGAAGAGTAGGGATGTCAGTAAGCTTAACATATGTGTGAGGAGCTTAGGAGAGACGAGTGAGCTTGGTAGAAGTATGTGTGTGTGCATGGGTGGGGGTGGTAGTACGGCAAGAGGACAATTGAGTGCAGCATGATGAAGGGAAGGAGTAATGAAGATGTAAATAAACTTAGTAAAAATGTTAATGGGTTTTGAGGAGGATCGGTAGGTGTGTGAATGAGTTTAGTAGAGATGTGAGTACAGATGTGTGTGTGTGTGTGTGTGTGTGTGTGTGTGTGTGTGTGTGTGTGTGTGTGTGTGCAGAGTAGAGACGTGGGTGAGCTTAGTAGAGATGTGAGTAGTGGGATGTGTGGGTGAGTGAGGTGTGGAGAGCAGGCAATAGAGTGGTGCAACATGATGAAGAGAGCCCCCTTAAGCCAAGCCCTCCGAGACCCGATGATTGACAGGGTTGTCTGTGGCCCCGCTGCTCTTACCAGGCCCCGGCTTACTCCCCACCACCAGCACCACCACTGCTACCTCCTCTTGTTCCTTCTTCCCTTCTTCTTCGTCATCATCTTCAGTTCCCATTGTTACATCCTGCCGCCACGACCACCTTCTTATTCCCTCTCCTCTCCATCTTCACTTCCCACCACCACCACCACTACTACCTCTTCTTGTTTCTTCTTCCCTTCTTCGTCGTCGTCTTCAGTTCCCATCGCCACATCTTTCCACCACCATCACCTCTTATTCCTTCTCCTCTTCATCGCTCACCACCACCACCACCACCACCTCTTCTTGTTTCTTCTCATCGCCTTCATTTTCTTCACTCCCTTTTACCACCATTACCACTACTTCTTGTTCATTTTCTTTTTCACTTTCATCTTTACTCACCACCGTCACATCTTATTTTCCACTGCCACTACCTCTTTTTTTTTTCTTTTTTTTTTTTTCATCATCATACCACTAGCACTTCTTGTTCTCTCCCTCCTCCTTCATCTCTTCTTCTTCTTCACTCTTCTCCGCCACATCTTCTCGTCTTCTTATTAGCACCTCGTCTCGTTCCTCTTCTCTTTCTTCTCGCTAGCATCTTCTCTTTCATCTCAGCGCCACCTCCTGTTCCTATTTCTCTTCGTCCTCTTCTGTTTCTCCTGTTGCGTCTCTCCTCCCAGAGTTCATCACTGCTGTCACTCATCCCTCTCTTCACTTTGTGCTTTTTTTTTCCCTCACCCTACTCTTCAAGGTACTTCTGACACATCCCTCTGTTGTCTTGTATTTTCTTCTCTGTATTTCTTGCGTCTTCATGCTCTCCGTCTCTGTTTTCTGCTGTCTCTACTTTCATCATCCCTCTATAGTTTTGAGTTTTCTTTCCTCTCTATTCTTCATATCTGCATCCTCCTCTCTTCCTTCGTTCTTCTTCTCATTTTCACGATTCTTTCTAAATCTCTTCCCTTCCAGTAGCTTCTTTTTCTCTTCGTATTTTCATTCATAGCTCTTGCTTTCAAACTTCAGGTATAGTTATTTTGCCATTACAGTTCCTTAAGCCTGTTTCTCCAGACCCTACCTTCCATCGTCAGTTAATCTCTATGTGTCCACCCCAGTACTAGAAATGAGGGGAGGGAGAGGGAGGAGGGAACTGGGGGGAGAGGATGAGAATTAAAGAGAAAGGTGGGGAGGAGAAGAGGAGGAGGAGAATTAAGGAGGTAGGAAGGGAGGAGAAGAGGAGGATGAGAATGAAAGAGAAAGGAGGGGAGGAGAAGAGGAGGAGGAGAAATAAGGAGGGAAGAGGGGAGGAGAAGGAGAGGATGAGAATTAAGGGGGAACGAGGGAAGAGGAGGGGTAGGGGGAAGGGGGTCGTAAGAGGCAAGACAAACCCCCACCCCCTTTCCCACCCCCACCGACCCAACATTGTGTAGTGGGCGGGGGCGTGTTCCTTGTGTGCCCACGGAACTCATCAGATCCTTGTCCATCCCATCTTAAATAAGTCATAAAACAGTCGGGCCACGTCTTCAGCCTTGATAGTGCGAGGCAACTGCAACGGGGAAGAGGGTCGGTATTCACGAAGGACCCTGACCAGTTTCTGCGTTAATCATATCTCCGTTGTAGTTGAAATTCTGTGAGGTCGTTTTATTTGGTCGTAATTTTCTCATTATTACAGAATTTAGTGTGTTTGTGATGTGTCTGGTAGCTGCAGGAGTCAAGATGAACGTATAAACAAACCGCCATACACTCACGCTGAGGAAATGTTATGAATACGGATACTGGGGAAAGGCCTGATTCCATATTAGCAAACTTTCTTAAGGCCAAGCTCTGTATGAGATGGCTAATTTATGCTTTTATCTTCACTGTTAAAGATACTTGATTCTGCACAACCAAGCTAGGGAAAGTATGACAGTGAAATAAAATGGAAAACAAAGCTATTTTTAGAAGTATTAAGGTCGTACAGAGACTTAGCATAAAAATTGGATAGCCTTCTCGTGGTCTGCGTCAATTCAGGTATTCTATTCATTCAAATATCCGACGATTTTCTTCATCTGAGGTTGTCATAGGAACAAGAGAGTGTCAGCATCCCTTAACTTTATTTTTCTTGCTCCTGGTGCCTCTTCCAGCTGATGCCAGACGACTTTATTAATCTGGGAGTGAGTCATGGGAACCTGAGAGCGAGTTATGGGAGCCTGAGAGTGAGTTATGGGAGCCTGAGAGTGAGTCGTGGGAGCCTGAGAGCGAGTCATGGGAGCCTGAGAGTGAGTCATGGGAGCCCGAGAGTGCTAAGATCCTTCCTGAATGCTTGCCCCAGCCGGCGTGCCTGGAGCCCCGCGGGTGGTGAGGAACTGTTACAAAGGGATCCCCACTAGAAGTCTCAGTAAATCTTTTTGTGTTGCTTTGAATGTAGGGTCGTGTTTGCCTCGTCGCTCGGTGTTTCAGTTGTATTCGTTCTCTTGGTGATTTGGTTATGATACGAAGTGCTTGCGACTGACTTTTATTTTATGATGAACCACTTTATTCCATCATCCTTATTTGATTCTTGTTAATTTTAGAGGCTTTTACTCAGGTGGAAGAGACTTTTCAAGCTGGGAGAAGTTAGAAACAGCCTTCTTTAACCCTTTCAGTATGATAAGCCTTTCCTAAACTCAATAAAAACGCTTGAAAGTGATAAGAATATCCCCAGAAATATAAAACGTCGCTGGATTTCAGGGATTAGCCACCGTCACTTTTCAGTTTGTGGACATTTGTGTATCTGAACAAACATCAGTGTGCAGCAGTACTTCTTTACGTCTTACTTCACTTTCCTACCCTTTGTTCTCCCTCTGAGTTACGTCGCCTGTAATTCGTCACGCCGTCGTTGGATTGGACATAATTCCCCACTCGTGAATCATGATTGAGAGTGATGAGGACAACAACAGACAGGGACACTCGAGTGGCCGCGGCACTTTGTTGTATTCAGGGAGAGAAACACACCGTGCGGGGTTGTGGTGAGGAGCGTTGTAAATAAAGAAGAACAAAGTTGGTTGAAATTATGATGAATAGGTAAGACTGCTTAAAAGAATACAGATGCTTCTTAAAAACTGTAAATTACTTTGCTCAACTAACTCATCAAATGTGTCTTGCAAAAATACTGAAGACTGCTTGAAAGAGGACAGGTGCTGCTTAAGACCTATAAATTACTTTGCCCAAATATCCTGTCAGAAGGGTCTTGCGAAAATACTCGTACATCAACCATACACTTCTCTCTCAAACCAGAATGAATGTTACAGTGAAAGGAGAATATGGAAAAGAACAATTTCCGATAGCAGTTAACTGTGACGAAATTATTTTGGTCATACAAAAATTGGTTTAGATCCTTTACGAACGTCCTCCGATCTAATGTATGGAAGAAGTTGCAGCATGAAGCAATAACTTACTGTTGACGAGAGGTTTGTAGCTTTAATAACTCCTTGAAAAACAGCAGCCTAAGGAGTATGAGTGCAATGACCCCACAGGAAGGACGAGAGAGAATAACTGCAGCCTGACGTTTCTGAAGAAGTTACGACCTGAAGCAATGACTCACTGATGACGAGAGATATGTAGCTTCATGAAAAATAGCCGTCTTCATAGTGTGAGTGGACTGACCCCATAAGAGCGACGAAGGAACAGGTGGTGGAAAGTGGGCGAGTAAATGGTTCTAGGGAGGGGATAAAGATTCCTGTATAGTTGTTATTAATGGTGATATATAGAGGAAGCTTACCGGCGGGGCTGTGGCCAGATTGTCGGCTGTGGGGTAACAATTACAGTCTGGCAGCGACGGGGGACGTGACGGTTGATGGACTGCGGTGCGGGGGAGAATGTGGTGGGGGGAGTGGGCAGGGGAGGTGTGGGGTGAGTGATGGAGGTGTGGAGAGATTGAGGGAGAAAGCTGGAGAGGGATAGGCTAACAGAGAATATGGGAGAGTGAGGGAGAAAGTTGGAAAGAGGGTATGCTAGCAGAGAATGTAGGAGAATGGGGGAGAGTGAGGGAGAAAGCTGGAGAGGGATAGGCTAACAGAGAATATGGGAGAGTGAGGGAGAAAGTTGGAAAGAGAGTATGGTAGCAGAGAATGGGGGAGAGTGAGGGAGAAAGTTGGAGAGAGGGTAGGCTAGTAGAGAGTGTGAGAGATTGGAGGAGAGTAAAGGAGAAAGTTGGAGAAGGGGTAGGCTAGCAGAGAGCATGGGAGAACGAAGGAATGATAGGAGAAAGTTGAGGAGTGAGCAAGAGTGGGTGGGGAAGAGTGAGTAAGGATGGGGATAAGTAGACGGAGGGCGAGGGGAGTACAGGAGAAAGAGGGGAGAGGGTAAGGGAGAATACATTGTTGCAGTTGGAGAAGGAAGGCAAGGTGAAGGTAGGGTAGTAAGCTGGGAAGAATTCGAGTAGGAGAGTTGGGAGAGCGATGGAGGTGAGAACAGGAACGTGGATGAGGTGGAGGAGGTCGAATTGAGGTTGCCGGCTAGATAATACATACAATAAGCTCACTTAGTCAGATGATGAAGCGAATCCAGACACACCACTCTTGATCACTGTTTAGTTCATTTACAGAGTCGAACGCGCCGAGTATATGACTTTTTATCCTGGGTGCTGTGAAGGGTGACACGGGAAAATCACTGTTAATTATGCTGAATATGAAGCACCACCGATAAAATTAACGGCAAAACTACAATAAGATATTTCCTTCGTATACGTAAACATTTTAGCGCACAGAGGGAGGCGAGACCCTATTATTTGACGGACAGTTATGGGCGAAAGTTCATTATATAATTAGCTTTTATTACACATTATAGAGTGCACCCAGTAACGACATTATGAGACCAGACTTCTTGTATAATCATCATTTTCTTCAAAAAATATATCTTCAGAAATTAGGAGCTTTTCTTTCCCTATGTCGTTTGAAGTTCATAGTCGTAGTAGAAATATTACAGTGATAAGATTTCTCCTAGGTGTTCACTACCAGGGGAGGCGAGATGGTCTAGTCAGAGGCAGGCATGAGATCATTTTCCCTCCTGATATGATAATGGGACAGTATAATTAAATGACTACGTGTTAGGAAAGTTCCGTGACCGACCAGGCATAATGAGAAGATGGATCTGCATCATTGGCCTGTTTTCTCGTTTCCTTTGAATATTTCTTAACATCTTCTTAAACGATTTATCTTGTACAGAGCACGTCGTTAACATCTTTACATGTTACTGGTGCAAACTGTGACGATTTTAAGCCTCTTGTAGTTGCATTTTCTCCCATATTTTATTCCAACCAATGCCTGATGATTATATTCGGCTGAGAGTGAGTCATTGGAGCCCGAATGCTAGTACTATACCCTTTCACTCTACAGTAACTTGGCCTAGAATTGTCATGTCTTTGTCTTGAATGCTGAGTTATAGCAGCAGATTAACACTGGAATATGGTTCTAGTCACAAAGAAGTGCTATGGAAAAGATGTAGAACCGCAGTAATGCCTTCTGTCAATGAGCTACGTGAAATAAGATTCAAAAGGACGAAAATCTGGATCAGGTTAAAGTGAAAGGGGTATAGCCTGCTCGCATCCCTTCCTGGCATTACAGTCATCGCAAAACACCCAATCACCTCTTTGGGGATTGAACTTACGCAAGGCCGACACTCCGACTGGGGCACCCTAACCACCAGACCACCAAGCGCAGGGGCCAAATAGATCACCCCGACCCCGGATGAAGGCTGGGGTCATGCGCTTCTGGATTAATCGTTGGGTGAGATTAAACTGCATATTAGGGGCGCCATTGCAGCGTGAGGGGGTCAAGGGGTGAATACGGGCCATTAACAACAACCTGGTGGTACAGTGGGTTGCGGCGCCCCGGTCAGAGTGGTGGTTTTGCAGTAGGTTTAATTCCAAAGAGGTGACTGAGGGCACCTTGATCACTTAATGATATAAAGGGAAGCACGCTGGTTATCTTGGAGTGTTTGTTTTTATTTTATTATTATTATTATTATTATTATTATTATTATTATTATTATGTTAAATATATAGGCCTCGGAGCCCTATACCTCGAGGGGAGTCAGAGGGAATACTCATAGCCTATTTTACCGCTAGGCAGGGTTGTGTAGGGGCCTGCGTGCGATGTGTTAATATGATCGATTAAGACACATCCCGGCTCGTCTGCCCGGTCGCATGTGATGGATGGCCTAATCTTGACCACATTATAGCGTGATTGGTTGCGAGATGCGGTCAAGTGGCATTTGATATGCTTCGTTGTCCTGGTGGGGGTGTAATGCTCTCCCTCAGCTGGTTCTCTTCTCCAGGGACATTTCGCTGGGTATTTCGTTGTTATTTTAAGCGCATGTGTTCTTATCAGACGAAGATCCCTAACCCCTTTCTGCTTAACTGATTGCCAGATGTAGTCAAACTGCGTGTCGATTTAACTATACTCTGTTCACTCTAACCTGGCCTACTCTAAGCACATTTGTTTTTACCTGACGAAGATCCCTAACTCATTGCTCAACTGATGGCCAGGTGTAGTCAAACTGGGGAGTCGATTTAACGCTATTCTGTTCGCTCTAACGTAGCCCAAAATTGCCATCTCTCCATCTTGAATCCTGAGGTGTAACAATAAATTAATACTATAATATGGTGCTAGTCACGGAGAAGTGCTATGGGAAGGACGCAGAATCATAGTATTGTCTTATTCTTCCACTGAGCTACGGAAAATAGGCAGTAAAAGGACGAAAATCTAGGCCAAGTTAGGGTGAAAAGAGTATTGTTATCAAGAAGAGACATGCTTGTAACAAAGATCCACCGAATTTCATGCAACCACGATTTAAAGTTGTGGGAGTGGTTCAGGTCCGTCAGATGAAACAATCGATTATAGTTGTTTTCGTACTTATGGTTCGTTAGCACATGTGGTGTAGACGGAATTTGCAGGAATTAGCCCTTACGCGACGAAAATCCACTCCTAAGATAAAATAAATCGTCTGGCGGTAGAATGAATGATGTAATTTTTAAGATTTCCGTCGTCATTAGAGGGCTACTGAAGATTTTTTTTTTTTTAAATCGTAAATGAAGAGCCCACCCCTAAGCTTAATGGAGTCTTGTGGAGGTAGCGAGGATGAAACAGTTAAAGAGTCCTGTCGTCAGTGTTGCTGTTACAGGATACAGACTGATTTATTTTTTTTTTTTTATATCATCGCTCTGCTGGTTACACATATTCGTATTTATCCATTTCAGTCGTAAATCTCCCTCGTATCGTAAATCTCCCTCGTAAAACCACTTGTAAATCAATCGTGGAAGGGATTATGCAGCAATAAGTAAAGCCTGGTACAGCAACTTATTTCACGTCGTGTTACCAGTCTTTTAAGCAGTCATCCCAGTCAGTCGGAGCTTCCACAAGGCATTCACCCGCATCAAAAGGGTCTCTCTCACTCTCTTTCTCTCATTCTCCTCCTATACAAGTCCCCGGCCTCGCTCCCACAAAAAAGAAACCAGCAGGACGAGGCCACGGCCGTCACTCTTACATCAATTTCACCGCAGGCTCTGTGGAGTCATGCGAATTGTGGATTGATGGCCTGACGTATGATGATTGATGGTGCCGAGGCTTTGCCGGCTGGAAAGATGGTTGGGGGAGATAACCCTCCTATGATTTATTTTTTTCTGCCTCTCCGTCATCCGGGTTTATATATTGCATATTGATTTTTCACTTGTAGGCTTGTTGAAAAATAACGCGCATTCTTTTATCTTTCATTTCTAGTCTGTATATATAAACATTCTTTTGAAATATCTTTCTGTCATCGGGATTTATGTATTGCATATTGATGTTTCACTTGTACGCTCGTCGAAATGAAGACTCTTTCTTTGTCTCGTGCTATATGTAAAATTATCCTTTTTTATGTAGAGTTTGTGTCTCGTTTTGTCTCTACGTCATATGGATTTATATAGTGTATATTGACATTTCACTTGTCATCACGTCGGAAACATAACTTACTTTTTTGTGTCATTCGTGTAATGCAAAAAATGTTCGCCTTTACGCTGAGTTTCTCTCTCTCTCTCTCTCTCTCTCTCTCTCTCTCTGCTTCTCCGTCATCTGGATTTATTTATTATATGTTGATTTTTTCACTTGTCACCTCGTCGAAAAGATAACTAGTTTTTGCCCATCATGTTATATACAAAATTTCCCTTTTATGTGAAGTTTGTCTCTCCGTTGTATGAAAAAAGGTCGTGGAACAAAAGGATTTTAGAAAGAAGTGGAAAAAGTGGCGTGAAAAGTGAGTGAGTTGCGCGTCCAGCCGCCAGATGTCCTCTTTGTCCCAGGCCGGCCGCCATGACGCGTCCCCTGTTTTTATTCTTAATATCCCATGATGAAGGCTGTCCAACTTTTTCGGCAGACAGTTTAGGACGTCACTTGGGCCGCGCTTTTAATGTGAACATCATTGTCACTTGCAGCGGCTCCCACTACTGTAATGGCCCCGGCGCGCTTTATACGAAAACTATTTACAACTCCTGTAATATTTATGTAATGTCTGAGGCTGTTTGACGCCGGAAACTTTTGGCCTCGTGTGTCTCTTGAATGAGATTTTAACGCCAACATTATTCTCCTAAATGCCCTAATTAGGAATAAATTGTTTAATAAACGATAAAGCAGCTCAAGGGCGGAATTTATAAGACGGGAAAAAATGTGGTTTAACTCAGACCGGGGCAATTCGGGGAACAGCTGAGCCAGGAGTCAACGGTGAAGTTCTGACACCCCCCACCGCCCCCTACCACCCCCCAAAGCCCCCCTCTGCCCCCCGCAGGCCCCCTCTGCCCCCCACTGCCCCCCTCAACTCCCACTACTCACGTCCACAGCCCCCCTCCCTCATTCATCCTCTCCCCCCATTTCTCCCCCCTTCTTTCTCCACCCATCTCATCACTCCCCCACTTTACTCCACTACTACGGCCGTACTACACTGAAAGGGGGGGGCGGTTGGGGGGCGCAGGGAGGGGGGGGTAATGGATGGACGTGTGTGGGGGGAGATAGGAAGTCGGGGGGGGGGGAGAAACGTAGTGTAGTGTTTTTAAGGGGGGAAGGGAGGTGTTGGGTGAATTGTTGGCGGGTCTCTCTCTCTCTCTCTCTCGTACTACAGAAGCCATTGAAAAAGTCCGCTACGGCTTCCACCATTTATGCGATCTGTTAGACGGTTTAGTGCCACAGTTTCTTGTCTTTTTATGATCCTTTTTTTTTTTTTTTTTTCGCGTACTTAATTCTCTTTCATTCATTCAGGCGCTTTCTCTCACTCACTCACTCACTCTTGATTTACTCTCTCACTCACGCTTGATTCACTCCCTCACTCTCCTCTCTACTCTCACTCTGGCGACTATTTTTGTGCTCTCTCTCTCTCTCTCTCTCTCTCTCTCTCTCTCTCTCTCTCTCTCTCTCTCTCTCGTTCTAAAGCTTTTCTAATTATAGTGCACTTCTTTTTCCTGTGTTTCAGTACTAAGACTGAAGCACACATAAAGGACCGTAAGGTATGCGTGGCCTGTGTACATATGTAACTCTCTCTCTCTCTCTCTCTCTCTCTCTCTCATCGGTTGCCCCGTTACTGAGTGGTCGGTCGGTGTCAGGTATCCTCTCAGATAATCTACCCTTCTCCTTTCATCCCTTCCCTCCTCTACGCCTTCGTGCCTCCTCCTCTTCCCCTTCCCGCCTGGCACCTCCGCACACAGAACCTCAGGTAGCCTCCAACACACCTCACTGACTTGGAGGTGTGGTGAGGAAGTGGAAGGAAGAGAGAGGGGGAAGAGATGTGGGAGAGTTAAGAGGGCAAGTGCAGGAATAATAATAATAATAATAATAATAATTATAATAATAATAATAGTAATAATAATCATAGTAGTAGTAGTAGTAAAGTTAGAGAGAGAGAGAGAGAGAGAGAGAGAGCAGTGAAAGAAGTAGTCAAGTGGAAGAGAGAAGAGAAAAGGTTGGAGGGATGTGGAAAGGTTGAGTGGAGGGGGAGAGGAGAGGACAAGGAAAGGGGATAAGAAAGTGGAAGAGAGGAGAAGAGAGCGATGTGTAAGCACTTGGAAAGGTTGAGTGGGAAGGAGGTAGAGAAGGGAAGGATAGGGATGGTATCTTAGAAGGGAGGGAATGAAGAAAGGTTAGTGGTGTGGAAAGGTTAAGTGGGAAGGGAGAAGAGAAAGGAAAGGGAGAGATCTGGTAGAAGGAAGTTAAGTGGGAGGGGTGTGGAAAGGTTGAGTGGGTGAGGAGAAGAGAGGGCAAGGAAAGGGTGTGGTGGAGTGGAAGGAAAGAGGAGGTAAAGTGAAGAAAAAGAGGAGAAACATGGCACGAACCATTTCATATTGTTCTTGTTATTGACTGACGATTGTATTAAACCTATGGGTAATGAAAATATCAGAAGTTGCCCCAGTTAAGCCCTTAAGTACGAGAAATCCCTTCTAAGAATAAAATATATAAGACTTCGTCGTACTGAAGGGGTGTAGGAGGATGGAGATCGAGTATTAGAAGAGAAGTATTACTGAAATAGTGAAGAGAATATACAAAGAAAGGGAAAGGGAGGAAGAGCATTAAGACGATGGTCAAACAGAATCATGAAAAATATAATGAAGTAGTAGGAAAGCAACTGTGCTGTATAGGGAGGGAAATGAGAAGGTAAACGGAATAAAAGAAGGCAAGGGATGGAAGGAAGAGAGAGGGAGGAAGGGAGGTGATGTGGGCCGAGAGAGGAGTAAGGCATGAAAGGGAATAGAAGGAAAGGAGAGAAGGGATGGATGGAGGGGAGGTGACCATGTTTCCATTCTGCCGTTGTCAATTCCTATAGATGCATCACGATAACACGTTTCAGTGGACGTAAACCGAGTATGATTTTGAGGAATTTAAGTCTTATAATTACTGTAACTTTGTATGTAGGGGAAGGGAGAAGAGGAGAGGATTGTCCAGCCCGACGATACAATAAAATACTTGGACGCTAGCCTGTGGAGAGCTGACCTTGCTTGGCTGTCGGCTTGCCCGTTCACACTTGGCTTGAAGAGACCGGCCCAGTGACAGCCCGTCCGTCGCTCCCGCCCGTCACCGCCCCTCCCTCCTTCCCTTCCTGCCCACGTTCCTCCTTGCCCACGTTCCTCCTCCCTTCGTTTCCTTCCATCCATGCGTTCCTCACGCCCCGCCTTTTCCTTCCTTCCCTCCCTGCCCATGTTCATTCCTCATCCCTCTCCATCCCTTCTTCCTTCTCTTTTCTCTCCTCTGCCCCTCCTTGCCCTCCCTCTTTCCATCCATCCCTTCCCTCTCTCCCTCCCCGTCTCTCCTTTCCTTCTCCTGCCTCTCCCGCCCTCCCTCCCAACATCTTCCCTCTCCCATCTCCCTCCCTTCCTTCTCCCTCAACTTTCCTTTCCAGCCTTTCCTGCTCACGCCCAACTTCATTTTCCTCACCACCGTCATCGCCTTTTATTAACACACGGCGTTATGGACCTACTGTTAAATAATAATAATTAAAAAAAAAAGATGATCCAAAGAATATATATATCGTTTTCGTTCCCGCCGAATCTGTTGTGGGGAGAATAACCGATCTGCTCACCTAGGCGCGTGATTCGTAAGTATTCGTCTTCTCAGAGGGGCAGAACCTAGGCGCCGGGCGAACCATTCTGACATCCATTGTGGAACGCGTGAATAGTGGTCATTACAGGTTCTAATCCGCTAATCACTATCTAATATCAACACAGGCCACATGTAAAGGAATTCAGGCCCCTCTTTTTTTTTTTTTCTTTCTTTTTCTTTTTTCAGGATCCTTTTCGTCCTCTCAGGTAATTTCACTGATTCATTTTTGGTGGGTCCTAGTGTGTGATATTCCTTACTCTTCTCTCTCTCTCTCTCTCTCTCTCTCTCTCTCTCTCTCTCTCTCTCTCTCTCTCTCTCGTGTGTGTGTGTGTGTGTGTGTGTGTGTGTGTGTGTGTGTGTGTGTGTTGGGGAGGATGACGGCTTCAGCACAATGATCCAGCTGTGTTTAATAAGGACACGAGCGGCCACACTAGAGAGACAATGGCAATTCCCAAGACTCAACCCCCCAGCCACTCTCGATCTATAATTGTTGCCACCTGGTCGTTCGTTGTGTGTTGGGGGGGGGTTGAAGGAGGGGGGGATTTAGACGTAGGGGTGGGTGGCGTCCTGGCGTTGATAGTGTGGGGGTGTGAAGGAGGGGTGGAGGATTTATATGTGGGAGTAGGTGGCGTCGTGGCACTGATAGTGTGGAGGCGTGAAGGAAAGAGTAGGTCGTGTTTGTATAGAGTGGGGAGAGGCTTGGGAGTTCTGGATGTAAAAGGAGAGATTGATCTGCGTCTGTGTAGCTGTAGTGTGGTGATGATGTGGTAATGCTTATGTGGGAGTGTGAGAGAGAGTAGGTTGGGTTTGTATAGTTAGGGAGGTGAAAGGGAGGAGTTTTAGTGAGTAGAGAGTAGCATGGATCTGTGTACTTGGAGAAGAGAGGCGAGGGAGGGTTTGGTGTGTGGTATGCTGGTACTATAGGATACAAAAGACAGTAGCTTGGATCTGTAGATGGGGAGAGGGAATGATGTAGGCTATGGTGAGGTGTTAAATGTGTTACTGTTGGTGATTGGGTAATTTTGTGGCAGTGTTGTTGTGGTGGCATGTTTAGGCGTTCGATATTGTAGTGTTTCTCAGTTATGTTGCTGATCATTTGCTCAGTACTAGTGAGAAGGATGATAGGTAAGTTTACGTTTTTGCGTGGAGCTGTGGTGATGCCTTTTTGTGACTATTATAGGATTAAAGTTTTGGTGTGGGAAAGTGGTGATGGCGAGCAGAGTTTTGTTGCAGATTATCATGGTGTTGGCGGTTAGACTGGATTTCGCTGTGGGGGTGTAGTTGATGAGGTGATGTTCGATTGACGTTGTGATGTGGCGCTGTAATGATGATGATGGTGATATGATGAAGCGTTTTCCTGAGTTGGTTTGGCAGCCTGATGTTGCAAATCAGTATTATGATAGAGTATCGTCGTGTTAGGATGATAAAGAAGCTGATAGTGTGTTTTACTATTTCCTTGCCGTGATGTCTGTTGTTAAGGGAATGAACTGTGTGCGTTAGTGATGGTGAGAACGATGTGGCGGCGCTGGTGTTATTGCCATCAATTGTACCTCCAGAAGTAGTTACTGCCTCTGATAACATTGTAAATTGCAAGCCACTACCCTGTTGCCTTGCCCTGAGCTTCCACACCCGTCATTACCAATATATCTTATCCACCTATCCACCTCCAGTCCTCCACAGCCCTTCTTAACATTGCTTACTTGTTTCCTCCATTCGTTTCTTCTCCAGTTAGACTATTCTTCGTCTCACTCATTCTGCGCACTCATAACTCTTTTTCACTACACGTATGTTCACCGTAACATTCAGATGGCTTCACCAAATCAGCTGTTCACCATTCACCGCCACACTACCACAACCACACATATACATACACTACCACAGATAAAATACCAACCTCATCTCACTCCACGGCAACATCAAGCGTCTCTGCCACCGCATTCCACCTCAACATCAGCCACTCCCATCACCTTCACCACTACGACATCACTTAACCACAGCATAGATACCAGCACCACCCACCACCACAACAACAACATTAGTCACCTCCACCACCATGACTACCACCACATTTCACCACAACTTCAGACATCAGTATACTTCACTCTGCCACACCAAATACCACCACCACCACCACCACCACCACCACCACCACCACCACCACCACATTTCACCACAACTTCAGACGTCAACCATACTTAACTCTGCCACACCAAATACCACCACCACCACCACACCACCACAGTCCACTGCCGCCGGATCAGCCAGCCATTATCATCACACCACCTCACTCCACCACAGCGACCACCAGCACCACCACATTCACCACAGCCCTGGACATTACCGGACACATTACACCTGGACAAATTCACAACAACGGCAACACCAAAATGGACCTGTGGGCTTTTTTTGTGCATTATTTTTTTTTTTATTTGTCCACGACGCATTTCATTTGGCCTTCCATTAGCCGGGCCCATTTTTTATATGCGGGCTTGTCTACCTTAGTTAAAGTGTTTCTCTCTCTCTCTCTCTCTCTCTCTCTCTCATTCATTTTATTCTACCTAATTCTTCCTTGCAGCTGATGATTAACCAGTTTAGTAATGATGATAATGATCATAAATGTCGCATTATTAGTAGAATTGGTTATTAAATTTAAAGAACATAAAACTAATTTAAAGTGTACACTGAATACACCCTTCATAACATAATAATAATAATAATAATAATAATAATAATATTAATAATAATAGATACAGACTGAATCCCCTCAGAGAAGAAATCAAATGCAGTAACATTATATTTATCACGCTGGAACCAGTGCATTATTAACAAGGTTCATTTGACACTTCTGAATGCTGGAGTACCTATTCTGGGAACTGAATGTGAGCAAGACCTGGCCTTTCTTCTGTACCTTCTGGCTGTGTGTGTGTGTGTGTGTGTGTGTGTGTGTGTGTGTGTGTGTGTGTGTGTGTGTGTGTGTGTGTGTGTGTGTGACGGGGCGGGGCGTGACGGGGCGACGGGATCAGCGGGGCACCATAATGGGGGTGACGGGAGAATCAGCCATTAAAAGCCCTTTCAGCACTTGGGTGTTACCAGACTCGATCCCAGACTTACCAATGTCCAGCCGGAGCCCATCAGATCCCGAATTCCACCCCACGTATCTATTTCCTTTTATCTATCCCTGTATTATCCCTGATTTTGTATTTTCCTTGTATTTTGGAAGGCCATTTGTGGGTTTCGGAAGTGCAGGGGTGTCTTTGTAGCTGGGGTTTGAGGGATGTCTAGAACCACATTAGTTGACAACACTGGCAGTCCCACACGGAGAAAGAATGAGTGAGGGAGATAGAGAGAGGGTGGGAGAGAGATAGAGAGAGCTTGAGAGGGCTCTTGTGTACGCTTTATGAGTCCCTGTGTGTTCTGTTTGGGCTTCCTGACTGTTCTGTGTGTTGCGTTTACTGTGTGCTGTGCTTGTAATGTGTTATGATGGGGGTGTGTTGTGGGGGAGTGATGTGTGAGGGTGTGTGTTGTGTCCTGCCGTCCTTGTTGCTTGGTAGGTGTGAGTGGTTTAGTGGTGTGTGTGTGTGTGTGTGTGTGTGTGTGTGTGTGTGTGTGTGTGTGTGTGTGTGTGTGTGTGTGTGTGTGTGTGTGTGTGTGTGTGTGGCGGGGATCCAATAGTGTGTTTGATTGTTTAATGCGATTTGTTATTTGATTGTGGCATGATTGTTGTGTGGTATGCGTAAAGGTGTGGTGATGTGCCCGTGTGTTATGTTGTCCACCTTCATTAACACTCAAAGGTAGATACAGTGCTCTTGTATGGCGTTAACCCCTTCACTACGATGGAGTCCTTTAAAAATTTTCATCTCTCTCTCTACATACGATTTAATTCAACTTCGGAGAGACTTTTCGACCTGGGAGAGGGGGGTAGAGACTTCAGTAATTCCTTCCTGGTGAGAGTCCCCTACCTAACCTAAGTAAAGCTGTCTGGAAGTAGTATAAATAAAAGTAAAGAAGACGTTTTCGTTGTCAAGGGGTAGAGTGGTCGTGGTGTGTGTGTGTGTGTGTGTGTGTGTGTGAGAGAGAGAGAGAGAGAGAGAGAGAGAGAGAGAGAGATTAATGCTGAGTAAAGTAATGTAGGCATCCAGAAGAAAACTGTATTCCAAGCGGTAACCTTTTTCCATTATCGGGCATTTCATTGTGTTTATCTTCTATCCGGGTATTAACTGAATCCGTCAGGCCTACACAGGGACACAAGACTCCAGTGTTAATTCCCATTTTTCTCTCTTTCACTCGGTATAAAAGGTTTCTGAGAGGTTCGTCTTGGTCCACGCCAGAGGGGCCCGGGACACCTCTCTCCCTCTAAAAAGCGTCCGTCCCCGCCCCTCCCACTCTGGTCCGTGGGTCCTGTAACTTAATGCCTTCTTCCTTATCTCCAGAAGAGAGGCTCTGGGCTCGTATGTATCAAGAATTTCAAAAAATTTTCACCATAAACTCAATTTTCCCCCTAGATAGATCTCAGTAGCATTTTACTATTTTTAGATACACGTTTTGATTTTCGTGTTATTTCCCCTTTAATGTTCACTCTGATTTGGTAGTGAAACATAGTTAGCTGTACAAGTGGAAACGAAAGTAAAAACGGTCTGCAGAACTTAAGATTATTTATATATATGGACCCTGTGACCACCTTCTGTCTACCCCTGCGCCGTGATTCGATCGGTAGTATCTCAAGGTCTCTCCCTCTATTACCTAAATCGTTGTAATATCTAATCGGGTTAATATAAGTGGAAGCATAAAGATTTCGTGAATATTCAAGGTAGGACAAATAATGATCGGGTAGGGCATGTAATAAGGGAAGATGTCCAGTCTGTCCGTGGCCTCTCTTATAACCAGTATCTGTTTAATATCTATCCTTGCCAGTATCATAGGAGGTATTGATTTTGTTGCTTAATATTCAAAAGAGGATGAGTGTAGGGGTATCGGTAAAGAGTGGTGCCTAAGTGTAGGGGGTTACGGTAGAGGTGCCTAGTTTGTCTGTTGCGTATCTTAATGTAACAGTATCTTTAGGAGTATATATGTTTCCTTTTTTGTGACTAAATATGCAAGATAGGATGAGTGTTGGAGTGAGGCATTTGATAAGGGGTGATGCTCAGTCTGTCTGTTACCTAATTCTGTATAACAGTATCTTTTTACCTAATTCGGTGTTACAGTATCTTTTTGCCTAATTATGTGTAACATCTTTTTACTTTATTCAGCGTTAATAGTAGCGTTAATAATAGTCTGTTTTGTGACTAAGTATTCAAGGTAAGACAGGTGTTGGAGTGAGGCTTGTGATAAGGGGAGATGCCCAGTCCGTCCGTTACCCTTGTCGTCGCGCAGGACGACAGATTGTGAGTGAAAGAATCGACTCCGCCTCTCGAGGGGATTCAATCCTATCTGACGCGGGCCGCTGATGCTCAGATTAGCTTGGATTTCTTCACCGATACTTTTACATTTTTTTCTCGGTCTGTCAGAGAAAGAAAGTTTCGGCCTGACAACCCACAATCAACGTGAATGGAAAGTATGTGAACATTTGGATTTATTGTTTGAGAACCGTTCGTGTGCTAAGTGGGCAGATGTTTGGTGTGTTGAGCAGTCGCAGCATATTTCTGTGTTTCTTCGTAGTCTTTACTGCCCATGATGTCGATAGTTCTCCCTCTTTTGTGCTCTCTTCTCTCGGCTCACCTAGCAGTATCCGTCGGTAAGTAAAAAATAAATAAATAAATAAGAAAAAAAAAATAAAGGTCTTGATGATGATTTTTTACGAGTTGCTTAATCCTTTAAATCCAATCACGTATTGTATAATTTTATTCTTGCTGACATCAAACGATTTTGTTGACCTCGGGGTAGACTGCTGGAACTGGAGGGGTCAGATGTAGCCTTCATTAACTTCGTCTCCACTAGGGGCTGTCATGATTAAACTACAGAAAGAAGCTGGTAAAGAAAAGGCAGTAAAGGGATCATAGATGGGAATATTATCTTTGACTATGCAGAAGTAAAACCGGGTAAGGCAGAGGTGCAAGGGAGCCTGATAATCCCAAGGACCTACGAACCATTGTGTGACGATCGAAGGCCGTGAACTCTTGGTCGCAACAGCCCCGCCTCACTCCACCTTAAAGTATCACCGATCGTAATTACCTCAAGGGTGACCGGGAAGGAAGTGGGGTCCCGTAAAATATGGTCTTGTTTGGAAAAATCGCCGGGGGTCCAACCTCTCTGTCAGAGCTTGAGTGTTTTGCGGCGTGTGGTCCGAGAGGCTGGCTAATGGCTGCACACGAGACCCATCCAGAACAATGGAACCACCAACTTAGTGAAACCCAATAACTGGTTTTGAATATGCAATTTCATCCCTGCAACAAGGTCCTTCCGCTGGACGACCCCTGGGACCTGAACGGCTGTATTCATAAAGTTTCCTGAGCCTTGTGTTGTACGTAAGATTGCTTGTGTATACTTTTATCGTCACTCATACAGCTGCCAAATACAGTGATTATTAAACTGACCTGTCTTGTACTTTTGTCTTCATTCATACAGCCAGCAAACACAGTGAATATTATATTGTGTGTAAGACTGTCATTCTAGAGTGAATATTGAAGTGAAAAATCATCATCATCATCAACACACGAAAAATAAATTACTTTGATAATGGTAAAATACCATGGATCTGTTTTATCATTGTTTAAGATCCTTTATAAATGTTACTTCTGCTGTCTTGCCCCCAGCCCATCCTCCATTCCTTGCCCTCAGCTCACTCTTCTTTACTTGCCTCCAGTCCAACCTCCATTTCTTGCTTCAGTCCACCCTTGCTTTCAAGCTTCCAGTCCAACTCTACTTTTCTTGCCCCCAGTCCACGCTTCCAATCATAAGAATCTTACATAAATCCTAACTTCTACTTTTATTTGAACCTTTCAAGTGTAGCAAAAATATTCTTATACCAATGCAGTAACCTCAAACAGTAATCCAACCTAAACGATGTGCCCTCTATCGCTTCCCCTGACATTGTGTTAATGGTAATGACACGTTCAGCTCTCCCCTCAGCGACGCGGCGACTGCTAACCAAACCCAACTTAACCTAGCCGTTTTTCAGTCAGACTAATATTTCTGTATGATTCTAACCAAATCCATCCCATCCTCGTCAAGTTGAAGTGGTTTAGTATCATCGTGTTCTCACTTATCCAGATCCATCCCAAACCAAGTTCTTGAACCAGTCTAACTCTTCTAGTGTCATCGTATACCTGCCTAAATCCACCCCAACAGATCTTTCTCAGAACAAAACCCAGCTAAAAACGACTCACCCATAAACCTCTAATGCAGCCTCTGACATTAGGGTGGTGGTGGTGGTGGTGGTGGTGGTGAGACGTTCAGCCATCTCCCTCCTCCCCCCGACGACGACTGCTAATGGGTGTACACAGACGGAGGGCCAGGAGTCATAAACTGATGCTTAGGCCTCACCACAACACCCACCCCCTTGCCAGATGTCAGGATCACCCCATGTGCTTTTAAGGGAGAGGTTTTTAGTGCGATGACGTGTGTTTTGTTTTAGTCTTGAAGTTACCAGATCCTTTTTTTTTTTCTTTTCTTTTTTTTTAATACGGACATAGCTGTCTTGGCAAATAGGTTAATGGAGTCAGATTTTAACCTTGTCATTACTAGTGCGTTTAAAGGAGAGGTTTGTGTTTTGTTTTAGTCTGTTTGTTACACGTTATTTTACTTGGTCAGTGTGTTATCTCTCACGTAAAAAGAAGATTCATGGAGTTTGATTCCATCTTCTTCACTACCAAGATGTCAGGATCACCACGGTGTTTTGAAGGGCAGGTCTTAGTGTGATGCAGGCACCTTTGTTTTAGTTTTTGTTACCAGATCATTTAATTCCTCTAAGATGTTAGTTCTAGTGGGAAAAGGAGCTAATGGGGCTGATTTTAACCTCTTCACTATCAGATGTCTTTATAAAGGTGAATATAATTGTGTGCTGATAAGAAAATTACAGAAAAAAGACGTAATCCTACTAGAAATATTTAAGACGTTTCCATACTTCAAGGGAGGGAATATGTGCTTGTGAAGAAAGAAAAAAGAAAAACAGTAGATGGCAAGCTGGTAAAAGTGTTAATCGACTCAGAAAAGCCTCACAAAAGGTGATAAAACCCCTTCAAATAGGCTCAGTGAAAATGTTGGCTTCTCATTCTTTTGTTATTGCAGCAACTCAGCAAAAAAGGAGAGTGAGGCAACATGTACTTCTGAATGAAAAAAGAAAAATACAATAGATGGCAAACTGGTAAAAGTGTTAAGTGTCAAAGGAAAGCCTCAGACAGGGTGATAATTCCTTTGAAATGTACGAAATTGTTGTTCTTTTATTATTTTACACAATCATAATTATGATCCCCGGACATCTCGAATTTTGGTGTATATTTAGATAAAACCTGTCAGCAAGCGAGAATTTTTACCTACTATTGCTACATTCAGATGATTTTTTCCAGCCTTATTTTTTTGTGGCTTCTCGTTGTGAAAAGGTGAAAAACAATCTTCGTAAATGCCTCCACTGACAGGTATCTCTCGCCCAAAGTACCGCGTTGTTATTATTATTATTCGGTGGTTGGAACAGTATAATAATCGAGACATCAGTGGGATAAAGGGATTACATTATTTACTGACACGTATTTTTAAAAGACTGAATGTTACAGGGGTACGACGAGGGCGCTGGTATTGAGAGGGAACATTTAGGTCACTCCACCCCATCTGAGAGAGGGAGCCGGTATTAGCTGCGATCATGCATACAGGCGCGCTCACTCCACTCCCGAGCCCTTCAACACAAGTGCACCCTCCCAGTCTCTTTAGCCGGGTTCACCAAGCATGCCCCTGGGCGATCTTGCGCAGACGGAGAGCAGAAAGTTGTCTTGGTTTTGCGTTGTGGGGTAGTGACTAAATTTGTTGACAGATTAATGCGTACGGTAAATAAATAAATAAATAAATGAATGAATGAATGAATGAGTGAATGAATAGGTCCCATTTCCAGCCAAGTACTGTTTATTCTTTCTACTTCCGTGTCATGAGCCTTGAACAGCCAGTGAAAACTCAGTGGGCAGTGAACTCATTGTATACATGTGGAGCTGTAGGAGGACTACTGGGCCTCGGGATAGGCTACTGCCCCCGAGATATAGGCCCTGAAGCCTTTGCCCAGAGTCGGAGACATTAAAAAAAAAAAAAAAAAAAAAAAAAAAAAAATCCGTCTGTTGAAAAATTGTCACCAGTTTAACAAATAAGATTTTTAACACAATATCAAAATGTTATAGTCATCGTTCATATATCTTAAAAATATCAGTAATATTAACTTATATAATTTCATCGTTCAGTTATCTAAAACACACCGGAAATATTAATCGAACTAAATCTTTTTAACGAGATACGCTATTGCTATCGTGAGTACCGGAGCCCGGGTTTTTTCTCTTTGTCTTTTTATTCCCCATTTTCCCATCGTATAGTATATTGAAATAGAATACACTGTGATGATACAACAGTTTCGTTCTGACATGCACCCTCTTCAGGTATACTGGTGTACCTGTCTCTTCACAATGATCAGTTTCGCTGTGTAAATAATTCGCTTCACTGCAAAATCAAGACACATCTTCAATTGTTCCATCCTCAATTCACGGGTGTCCTACGTATTTCCTTACCCTGGCATCACATGAGTTATATATCCGTGCATGAAAAGGGACTTGATAATATTTTTCCGGCATTTTGCGTCGTTCATTTTGCGTGAGGCAGGAAGGGAGATAGAGGGAAGGTCACAGCGCTGACATACGCTGCTCCACCCCTCCCTCTGTTATCGCTTCTGCACATCGACGTTCTCCCCCTCATAGTGTGTGTGTGTGTGTGTGTCGAAGAGGACGGGGGAACAATGTGTCATGGAAATCATTGTTTGTTTTGTGGTCTTTTGATCTCTAGCCTCCTCTCAGTAGACACTTATGAACACTAGTAACATCTGTCCACTTAGCAAGCCAAGAGATTCACTGAGACACTTAACAATCAGTTCTCTTTCTTACCTAATATGTTTTCTTTTCCTTTAGCAGAACAATATGTCTTGTAAATATTTGCTTGTATGTGGCATTTTGATTCGTATCCACATCTCAATAGATTTACCAGTACAACATCAGCCCTCGTGGCAAACCGAGAGATTCGTAGATATAGTTAATGATTCTCTCTCTCTCTCTCTCTCTCTCTCTCTCTCTCTCTCTCTCTCTCTCTCTCTCACACACACACACACACACACAAAAGATACATGGGAAAATTCTGAATAGACTCCTGCAACCCCTCACTATCTGTCCTCTTATCAAAGCCAGGGATCAGCTTTACAGCATTTGATCATCTGTCGATAGGTATGATTTGCTGTATCAGAAATAATTAGAGATAAAGGAAAATTCAGCACTTTCCTTCCCTGTCTCCGAAGACGAATATTAGTTACGACGGGAAATTGAGCGTAAGTTTGTTTGTGAATCCCGGTCCAGATTCAGTTGCAAACGTCTTGTTGATAGGACTCGAGATTAGATTTAGATTAACTTTAAAATTATGCTTTAGTATTCGTCCTGCCTCCCTCGCCATCACCATCGAGGATTTTGCACTCACTTGTATACTATCATTCCTCAAAGTATACCCTCCTCCCTCACAAATATACCGTCACGAGTATACCATCATCATTCAAGCATATTCTCACGGGTATGCGATCATCGCTTGAAGTATATCATCATCCCTTAAAAATTTACCAGAGTATACTATGATCCCTCAAACTATACCCTCATCCTTCACCAGTATACCACCATCACCCTTCTCGACTGTTGACTCATCTCTCCCCTTTCGTCATATTTATCAAGGTTGCTATCGTCACCGCCATCAGCATTGTCTCGTCGCCGCTTCCCACAGCCATCACGACACCTCATTCCACACCACCATAAACCTCTCGTCACCCCACCATCACCACCACTCCCTTCATTACCCTTCCACCCCAATCCGCCTCCTCTCTTCAGTGGGGTGTTTTTTCTGTCACCCCTATTCCTCTCTATATTCCTCTTTTCTTCACTCCTCCTTCTTGCAGTGAGGGTGTTTTCTTTACTGTCACTCCTATCCCTCACTATCGCCATCCTTTCTTCAGTCATTCACTATCGGGTCAGCTTTCTCACTGTCCCACCCATTCCCTCACATTCTTTCACTTTCTCCCCTGGTCAATGTCGCCATTAGCATCACCTTATTACCCTCGCTATCTTCCTGCAAGGAGATAATCTTTCCATTACCTCTATCCATCTCCATCGTCCCCATTCGTCACTAGCCTTCACTCATGGATCCCCTATCATTCAATCTTGACTATCTCTCACAATCGCCCGTTCCCCTTTTATCACTATCATTCACTCGCAGATTCCCCTTATTGTTATCACGCGTCGTTCCAAAAAGTGAAATTTCAAGTTACATAATTTTGCAGGGCTTTCTGTCAGTGCCACTCCTCATTCTCGCCCCGTTTCATTGCAATTATTTCCCTTCAGTTCTTTTCAGTATTCGCTGTCGTTCCAATTGTGTCAGTCATTCAGGATCCCTTTCACTGTAGCCCCCATTCATTAGTGTCATTCATTCTCGGCTCCCCCTTATTACCGCACCTATTTCATCACTGTCATTCACTCTGCTTTCCTTCCTTGTCACTCCCCTGCCATCGCTATCATCCACTCTCGCCTCCCCCTCGTCACTATCTTTCCCCGTTGCAAAAAGAGCCACCCCAGCCGCTATAGTTTGGCCGTTGCTGTCTCATCCAGTCTCTGAATTAACATAACAACTGTCGCAATTACCATCACAACCACCCTAACCTTGATCCACCCCAGTCACCACCACCAGTTCCTATACTACCACCAACCATGCCATTTACCAGACTACCATTACTCCACCCCCATCAGTTACCATAATACCACTAACTACACTACCATCAGACCACGCCTGAACCAACCCACCCCTCGCACAGTGCTACTACGATTCTAACCTCCACCATTGTCATCCACACTCCTTACCCTACTACTCCTATCCACGTTATTTACTAAACTGTCATCCTTCCTGCACCATCATACTCCTCACACTTACACTGACACCTCAGTCACCCCCATCAGTATCATACTACCACCAGCCCCACCATATTCTACACTCCCATCACTCCTGGACCACCTCAACGCCTTCACACTATCGCTACCATTACCACTACAGCCGCCACTACCACCACCTCAGCTAATATCCCCACCTCGTACATTACCTGGTTTGTGTTCCCCTTCCGTACTTTACCTCCGCGTGCCTCACCCTCCGTACCTTGCTTACCGGTGTCCCTCGTACCATACCTCACCTCCAAACACCCGAGCTCCCATGCCTCACCCCATGCAGCGCCTCCCTCCTTCGCCAATTTCCATGCCTCATCCTTGTAGCCTTCCTCCCGCCACAGTTATGCGTCAGTGGCCATATCTCGTCGACTGTCTTGCTGTAGGACCAAGGAATGCTATCACGCCTCAGCCGCTATTGGTACTCTCTCCCTCCTAATAGTTTCTCTCCTCATTTCTCTCCGGCACACAAGTTACTCCTTCCTTCTTCACCGTCAGATTTTAATTACCCCCATAAGAAAAAATATCACAGGGAAAGTTGGAAGCCTTTTTTCCTCAGTCGTGTTTTGGTTGGCGAGTGGATGTTGGTTTTTCTCTTGAGCAGCTGCAGTGGGTCCTTAGAAGAGTGTGACGACGAGGAGCTCCCCCCCTCCGCCCCTTTCCCCCTCTCTGCCTCTCCACACTCCTCCTTCTCCTCCTCCTCTTTCCTCTTCCTTCCCCATTCCCTCCCTCCCTCCCGCGTGTAGTGTACTTGTCGTGTGTCGTAATTAAACTGCGCGTCACGAATTTACTCAGGCGAACTTCTACTCGTGTCATTTGCAACTACGGCCAGGTTCCGTTGACCCGAGGCAGCCAGTGTTCCTCCAAGTTTATCTTAAGGGTTGTACCACCTTCATGTTGTGTGTGTGTGTGTGTGTGTGTGTGTGTGTTTTAATGCTTCCCATCTGTGTCTATTTTCATTGTGTGTGTGTGTGTGTGTGTGTGTGTGTGTGTGTGTGTGTGTGTGTGTGTGTTTACGAGTATTTCAGTACCTCCCTCTTGCGTCTCGTTGTATGTATGCGTATTTCAGTCACGTACTCTCATTGTCACAGTTGTTTAGATAATTATCAATAACAACACACCTCGCCCATGTAAACACCGGCAAATAGAGCTGTTTATTTTCCCCTGAGAGCCACAATTACACGAAGACCAGAAGCACCAGTAACCTCAACAGTGCCATTATCTCATCAACATCGCAAATCACCGGAAATGCCCTCCGGTGGACCAAGATCGCCGCGTATTATCGGCCTGAACGCTAGAAGTAAACGCATCCGACTCTTTAAAAACCCCCAGGAGCACTTTAGGTAACAAATGGAGTAATGAGTCCGGCGAGAGCGTTATTAGTCAAAGGTAAACTAGTTGCAGCAGCCGAGACCCCTTTTATCTACACACAAAGAGGTGACAAGAACATACTGCACAGGCCACGGCTTGGAGTACCGTCGGGAGTGAGATGTACCGTCGGGAGTGAGTTGGGCCATCCTGAGGGAGTTATGCTACTGAGAATAAGTTGTACCTTAGGGAGTGAGTTGTACGGTGAGTGTGCTGTACCATCAGGAGTGAGTGGTACCATCAGGAGTGAGTTGCACCATCGGGAGTGAAGTGTACCATCGGAATTGAATTGTACAGGTTGGAGTGAATTGTATCGTTAGGAATGAGCTGTACCGTTGGGAGAGAGTTGTACCGTGTACCGCTGGGTGCGAGTTATTTCGTTGGGAGCGAGGTGTACCGTTAAGGATGAGTAGTACCACTGGGAGTGAGTTGGACCACTGAGAGTGCATTGTACCATCGGGAGTGAGTTACGTCGTAGGGAGTGAGTTGTAAACAAAGTAAGGTGGAAGGGACTAACTACAGGTGCGAAAGGATGCTGAAGTAGTTAATTGTAGAGGTGAAGGAGGATGGATGAGAGGTGGGCTGCTGGCTTGGGCTTAAAGCAGGTGTGGAGGAAGTTAAAAATGGTAGGAAGCTAAACTGAAGCTCTACTAAAGGAGTGGAGGGGAAGACAGGAGAAGTTTGGGCGCTGGAGGGGGTCGTTTGTTGTAGACTGAGGTTGGAGTATAAATGAATAGCCTATGAGGAAGGCTTTATAGAACATAATACATGGAGGAGAGACACAGTTAGGTTCTTGTGAAAGGTTACGAGGTACAAGAGCTAGATGTGATAATCTTCGTGAGTGCTATTAGGATCGCACAGGGAGAGGGGTACGAGAAACGAACTACATGGAATCTTGGACTAGAGTCAGATGCTCTAAAGAACAAGTAGCATATGTGGACACGAAAAGCCACACTCCCATCAGAGAAACAAACTCAGAGACGAGCAGTTTGTCGTACTTAAGGTTTATTATAGTCATTGGTATACCTGATGGCGATAAAAACTGTGTGTGCCTGTGTTTATCTGACTTTCTCCACGTCCGTCAGTGTGTGTTGTGTGTGTCCACCGCATTCCGGGGCATCGCGTGGCCCGCCCAGTTTGCCGTCGCACCAATCTTTGCTCTCACACGATCACACGTTCTTCCCTTCCTCTTGTGCGACTAAGAAGTGAGAGTAAGAATTTGGTAGTAATAAAAAAAATCGCGACTAAGCTGTGAGAATAGGAATAGGGCAATATTAAAAAAAAGTAAAGGACATTGCAACTATCATGGGCTGCGAAAATAAAAATAGGACCTTAATAAAAAAGTGAAAAGAAAAAGCTCACGACTGAGCTGTGAAATAAAGGAAAATAATGAAAACAAAATACTCGCAACTGAGCCGTGAGAATGGGAAGTGGAAAATAATGAAATCAGATTAAAATGTTCGCGGCTAAGATGTGAAAATAAGAACGGAAAAAACATTGATAACCAATGTTTTTTACCTGCGATTATTCTTGCTACTTCAGAAAGATCTTATTCACCTTTTGTACTGTCAAGGGATTAATAAAAACTATGTCCAATCCTTCCTTTTTGAAAAAAATCCCTCTTTTTACGTTAAATTATCATCTGTGGTCAGCAAAAATAAATAAAAGAATAATTTACGTTCCAGAGCTGAAGGGTTTAATAATGGGAATTGTCATCATTACCTCACTCCAAAACCAAAAATATCAGGATTTATTTTTTAGTCCATCCAATCTGTATATGATAGGAATAAAATAATACGTCCTCGAGCTGAAGGGATTGATAATGGGAACTTCCATGATCTCTCCCCAGATCCAAAGCCTTTTTTTTTTTTTTTTTTTTTTTTCTCCAGCCTACCCCATTGCCAGCCCCGGAATTTGGCCATGACTGCCGAATGGGGTGACAAAATGTACGTCAGGTGAATCGACGGAGGAATTTACCCCCCACATATTGACCCATCGGGAAATAAAAGCCCGTGTCGGCTGGATCTACCATCGCGGTTTAACAAATATTTAAAGTCGAAGTGAGAGTTTGTGGAGGCGACATGAGCAGCACGAGGCAATAGCGAACACATGTACGTACTTACACGGGCTGCACATGGCTAGTTTTTCGTTACGTACATGCATGCATACGTACATCAACATCATCGTTAACATCGTCATTATCATCATCATCATCATCATCATCATCATCATCATCATCATCATCATCATCATGGACCTAATCTGACCTAAAATTTGGGTTTCATAAATATACAAATGTACACTGAAATCTCTCTCTCTCTCTCTCTCTCTCTCTCTCTCTCTCTCTCTCTCTCTCTCTCTCTCTCTCACACACACACACACACACACACACACACACACACACACACACACACACACACACACACACACACACACGGAGCATCACCTCACAACCGCGTCCAGCAAGTGACATTTGTGAGGTGCCCTTGGTGGCGTCCGGGTGAGGCCTCTCTTTGATGATGGACACATGGTATATTGGCGCGCGCACACACACACACACACACACACACACACACACACACACACACACACACACACACACACACACACACACACACACACACACACACACACACACACACACACACACACACACACACACACACACCGTCACTCTCTTTACTCTTTTCCTTCTTTATCCACTTTTCATCATCATTCCCTTTTCTACCCCTCCCGTCTTAACCTCCTCTTTTCCCCCATCACCTCTTCTCTTCCTCCTGCGTCACCATCATCTCTCCACTTCTCTTTCCATATTTATCTCTTTTCCCTCCATCATAGTCTTTTTTTTCCCTTCCACCTACAGCAGTCACTTCTATTCATGATCATTCCTCTCACTCCCACCATTCTTCTTTCCGTCATCCACCCTCATCACTCTGTCTTACACCATCACCAAGTCACTCACTCCTTCCACTATATCAGCCCTTCCATCAGCGTCTTTTCTGATCCTCTTTCACCCCTATCCTCCCATTATCTTCAACCCTTCTCCCCCATCGTCATCACCATTTTCTTATCATCATCATCTTACCCCTCCCCTCCCCATTTCCATATCCTCCCCCTCCTCTTCTCTCGTTCCACAGCTATCACTCTGTCTTCCACATCATTCCACCACTGCCAACTTCCTTTCCCCATCCCCATCACAGCTTTCACCCGTGCATCATCACCACATCTCCCTTCTTTCCCATCATCACCACTCTCCCCCTTCCATACCCATCCACTCCTCTCCCCGTTGAATCACCAACACCATCATCCCCATCGTCACAACCTCTCCCCTTCATCCCACCCACTCCTCTCCTCTTTTCATCACCACCACCATTCCCATCATCACAACCCCTCCACCCATCCACTCCTCTCCCCATTGCATCACCACCACCACCATCGCCATCATCACCACCTCTCCTCTTCATCCCATCCACTCTTCCCATTGAATCACCACCACCACCATCCCCCCCCCACCTCTTCCACCACTATCACTCAATCTTCCACCATCACTCCAGCACCACCACTCCGTCTCCTGCGCCTCCTCAGCCTCCACTGCAACGTCAATCACTGCCGCAACGCACAGCACCACGTCCAATCAATTATACCCACTGCTGTACCAAGGCCGCTCCTTTTTCTGTGATCACGTCCCTAGTTCACCTTCTGAGGCCCATGTTGTAGGTGGCTCAGGGGCTTCGTTAGCTGTGTAATATCCATCTGACTATCTTTTTCTTCGTCACATAGGAAGCTTCTTAACACTTTTCCTTAGCGATATACTTTCCCTATTACTTCTTTCTTGTACTCAAGGTGCCATAGAAGGCTTCCTAACACCTCTTCCTTAGCGATATATTTCCCAAGTTACACCGTACAATCTTCTCAACTATACCTACTTAATATTGAGAGTAGCAGTAACCTACAAGTGGCTTATTGAGTTGCAGTGTTCCAAAATGAATTGCAGTGGTTAAGATGCTACGGAATCTATAAAAGCCCTTTAGAATAAGACATAAGGCCCAAGAAGAGGTGTTATGAGGACTTAAACGTACCGGAATACGGGTCAGTAAGCACACCTGGAATTTCGTGCCTCTTCGTAATCCCTTAATCACTCCTGTCTCGTAGTTAGCAATTACTGACAATTAATACGGTAAAATAAATCACTTACACCACACCATTTCACACACACACACACACACACACACACACACACACACACACACACACACACACACACACACACACAAACACACACACACACACACACACACGCACGCACGCACGCACGCACGCGCGCGCGTGTAGTGAAATTAATTGGTGATGGAAGAGGGTTGCGTGAATGGTCGGAGTTAGAGTGAGGAAGGGTGTCACTCTTCTAGCAGCACAGCTCTCAGAAATATACACTGGTCTCTCTCTCTCTCTCTCTCTCTCTCTCGGCATTTTTATATTAACTGAACTGCAGATCCTGTAGCAGGGCCTTCCTAGCGTTCTCACCTCGAACTGAAATAGGGACCTGGATTGCCAGTTGGACTGTTGCTTGTGCCGGTCTGGGGGAATGGGTACTTTGTCACGATTAATAGGCTTCAACGCTCACGAATAAATACCAGAGCCCTTCCCACAGTAACACGATACTTCTTACTCACCATTGGAGCCGCAGTAATGATTTTTTTTTTTTTTTTTTCTGGCATTGATAAGGGTTAGACGTAATAAAGTGAAAATAAAACACAACTGAAATGAGCACAAACACCAAAGTACAAACGTGGGCAAAACTAAAAGGGCAGCATTTTTGTTTATTTAATTATTTGTTTTATTTATTTTTTTGCTGTAGAGGAAGCCAGTGGATGCAAAGACAAATACAGCTTCCCGACCTGCAGCTGAACTGAAATGAACTCTGTCTTCTTCAGTAACTTAGTTTTTATTACTCACTTCCTGAATTACAGTAATAGGCGTCTCTCAGGAATAACAAAAATAACAAAGCTTCTTCCTCAGTCACGTAATATATATTGTTACTATTTCAGTTGTTGTAATAGTAAGATTTTAGGTTGGCGTTGGATCTTCTCTAAGGAACAAAAAAAAAAAAAGATCTTAGTCACTTAATATAAATTGTTACTCATTATTTCAACTGTAGTAAGATTTTAGGCTGGCGCTGCATCTTCTCTAAGAAATTGAAAGAAAAATCTCCCTCAGTCATTTAATATATATAGCTACTCATTTGTGAAACTTTAGTAATAGTAAGAAGTCAGGCTGTTGTTGCTTCTCTGAGATATAACAACTATAACAAAGTTCCTTCGTCTTTCGCTGTCTTGTTACTTATTGCCTGAAGTGTAGTAACGATAATTTTTTTTGCTGGTGTTGCCTCATCTCTCTCTGGAATAGCAAAAAATAACATCTTCCTCAGTCACGTATTATGTCTTGTTACTTATTATTTGAAATGTCGTAGTAATAAGATTTTACGCTGGTGTTGATTAGTGTTAGACGTGTGTTGGTCATGGTCAGGTAGCCTTCGGGGAGCCAGGTGCTGAACGTATATTCTTACCCACTGCGACCCCACATCCCCTTGGAATATTAATGATGGGGAGATGACCACCGAGGAAGAGAGGAGAGGAGAAGGAGAAGAAAAGAGGAGAGGAGAGGAACTGAAGAAGGAAAAGGAGGGGGCAGGATGGAGGAGGAGAAGACAACAGGTGGTGTAAGCTTGAAAGGAGTAAAAGGAAGAACTTGAAAGGAAGAAGAAAAACACGAGAAGAGGAGGAGGAACAGGACGAGAAGAAAATAGTGAAGGAAAAGGAGCAGGGGAGAGTGGTGGAGGAGGCGATTGCAGGGGGTATGGTGAGAGCTTTTTGGTGTGAAATAAACCTGCCATGATTATTACCAGCCAATTAGAACTCTGCAGGTCGGGGTTATTATGCTCATTACCAGCAACACTTGTGCCGAAGCCGCCCCTCAGGTAAACATGGGAACGGCCTGCTAGTGTGCCTGATGGAGAGCTTACCTGTACTTAATTGCCTTGCTTAATTACATCAGTACGGTGCCATTTTTATTTATTTATTCATTTTATCTATGTTCTTTTAGCCCTGCCACCGAACGGACGAACTTTTCCAACTCCACGTATGTTAATTCTAAAGTCAACTGTATCATGATGTTTCTTATTATATTCTCTTACTAAAAAGATGATGTTTTGCTCGTTCGTTAAGTCATTCGCTTAGTCACCTCATTACTGTGCAGTATTTTTGTCCCTGCTACCGAGTGGACGATTTTTTTTTCTTTTTCTCAGTTTTGATAGACTAGGAATATTGAAAGCGTTAATGAAAGCTTTTTTCATCTGCTCTTATTCGAAAAATTTCTAAGCTAAACAAATCGATATTATAATAGCCATAATGAGAAACTTGCTATCAAAGTAAAGGGAATAACGTCATTTTCAATGGGCCTAGTAAAAAAAAAAGTCTGAAAACCGTGCTAAGTTGGTAAATAATTTGATCAGAGTCTTTCATTCAGCAGTAGCTTTTTCTTTCCATAGTTTTACAATTTGAAAACAACCTTTAACGTTAGTATGCCAGAGTTTACCGTAATTTTGACGACTCCGATAACCAGTCCACGTAAACAATTATAGAAAGGCAAAGTATAGAACTCCTCTGTTTACACAAGCTCACCATTTCGTCTCCTGCCAGTAGCAACAGCCCTTTCTTTTCCCCCAACCTACTCTCCCCTCTCAGTCCCCTCGTGCAAAAGTTGGCGGCGTGGCGACCAAAATGTGTGTGTGGCTGTCTAGTGTTGACTTACGTAAGGTCACCCGGGGATCTAGCCCGCGTCGTCCCCGGAATGATGGATTGAAAGTGGACAACGATGGATGCAGCCACCGAGACCCTAAGCCTGGCCTCAGCTCGGGGTTTGGGTCCTCGCTCTTTTTCCTTGAGACGCCTTTAAGTCCATTTTTTTTTTTCTGGTTCTGTAGTTTGGTTGCAATGGAAAGTACCTCTGGTTTGCATGGGTATATTTGTACTTTAGAATGGTGTATTTTATGAGGATAGTGAGATACTAGTGAAAGAATGCCTCCCAACGAGATTCTCAGCTCGGGGTTGGGTCCTCGCTCTTTTTCCTTCCCGTGAGTTTTTCTGATACAGTAATTTTGGCGGTCAGGAGAGTACCTCGGGTTTGCCATTTTAACAATAGATCGCATAGTTTAATTTGACTGAGATTTTCCTCTTTTTTTCAGCTTGTTTTCTATTATTTCAGTGGAAGAATATAACAGTGCTACAGCTCTACATTCTATCCATAACCCTTCTTCTCGTTTAGCACCTTATTCTATTTTTAATCTCGTGTTACACCTCAGCATTGAAGACGCAAATATGGCAGTTTGAGGCCAAGTTTGGGTGATAAGAGGAGAGTTGTATCTTTATCGAGGTAGAGAAATATTGGTGAGAGGAACCGTCCCCCCACGAGGTGATCAGGTCGAAGCTGTGGCCAGTGTGAGGTGTCCGTCAGGGGAGGATGGATCGGCCTTTCATGTCATTGCCGAAAATCTAATGATGATGGAAACGCCGCCTGCATCTAGTAAAACGCTTACAGGCGGCCAGGAAAACAGTGCGCTGCTAAGTTTCCCTCTCTTGCTAAATTCTCCTGATATGTCCTGCTAAATTGTCCTGGGGCGTCCTGCTCTATTTTCCTGTGGCGTCCTGCGAAATTATCCTGGAGCATCCTGCCAAATTTTCATGGGGTTAAATTTTTATGGGGCGTCCTGCTAAATTTTCCTGGAGCTAAATTTTCATTGGGCGTCCTCTTAGATTTTCCTGGAGCCAAGTTTTCGTGGGGTGTCCTGCTAAATTTTCCTGGAGCTAAATTCTCATGGGGCGTCCTGCTAAATTTTCCTGGAGCTAAATTTTCATGGGGCGTCTACTAAATTTTCCTCGGGGTGTTGTGCTCAATTTTCCCTGGGCGTCCAAACTGTCCTGGCGTGGGGGATGAGTTGAGGGACCGCCGAGTCGTCCGTCACAGGGAAAGAAAGGACCTGTGATAAAATTGTGAAGAAAAGCGCCGGGAGATATCCGAAATTCAGACCCATGCTAAGACGTGTTTACGCTGTGTGTGTGTGTGTGTGTGTGTGTGTTAGTCGTCCTTTTTCTGCAGCTAATAATAATAATAATAATAATAATAATTAGTTTCGTACACACATGGAGTGAGGTTAGTAGTTTAGGGCAGGTACAATGCACAGGCGGTCAAACGGAAGATGGTGATGGCAGATGGTGGTATGATGTACCGTAGGCTAGGAGGAGACAGATACAAGGAAAAGACAGTAAAACAGGTGACAACAGACAGTGGTATGGTGTTGGAAGGAGCGGGCAGTTAAAGACAGAGAGACGATGGCGATATTAGTCAGTGTTATGGTGTTGGGAGGAGGCTGGGGCAGACACATGACTCAGATGGAGAAACGGAACATTGTGGCAGTAGACGGTGGTATGATGAAGGACAGTAGGAGGGTAGAACAGGTACAAGGAAAAGACAGTGAAATAAAAGACAGTAGACGGATGTATGGTGTTGGGAGGTGGAGAGATTCAAGACAAAGAAGGGGAAACAGAGGATGGTGGGAGTAGACATTGGGAAGGTATAGGTCTGACTGTATGACTGTTGCGGAGGCGTGAGAGGAGTCCTTGCGTGGATCTGAGTGACATCTGGTGGACAGGGCGGGAACGAAGGTCGCCACACCAGCTGGGGAAGGTGAGGGCGGGGCGGGAGGGAACTGGACTTCTTTGACATCAGCCATCTTTATTATTATTATTATTATTGTTATTGTTGTTGTTGTTTTTAGCGTGGCAGAAAAATTTCGTCTCTTTGCACGTAGCTCAGTGGCAGTATAAGACAGTATCATGACTCTGTCTTTCCATAGCACTTTTTCGTCCTATTGCAGCTTATTTCCCCGAAACGCACCGACAGACGAAGATAGCGCTGCGGCTGTACGTCCATTCTATTGCATTTCTTCGTGACTCGCGCCATATTCTAGTGTTAATCTTTTGTTATAATTAAGCATTCAGGATGGAGAGATGGCACTCCTAGGCCATGTTAGAGTAAAAACAGTATGGGATGAGAGAGTTAACATTAGATTAGCTTATTACGCCGTCAGGGCTAAGTGGCGTATCGTTCTAAAGTACCGAAGTATCCAGATCCCCGGGAGGTCTTCATGTAAACAAACAGACTCGGGGTCGTGTATCAGATGAATGGCCGTGGACTTGACAGTGGTGTGTGTGAGGAGGGGAGCGGCAGAGTGAGGGGTGGGGTGGTGAGGGACAGGGAGAGGGGGTTTTGAGGAACAAGATGAGGAGTGAGTGGCAGGGTGAGGGATAAGCGGCAAGGTAAGGGGATGAGCGGCAGGGTAAGCTGAGCAGCAGGGTGAAGGTGGTGAGTGCCAGGGTGATGAGGATGAAAGACAGGGTTAGAGATGGGGAGAAGGTGAGGAGCAGGATGAGGAGGGTGAGCAGCAGGGTGAGCGAGGG
The DNA here is from genome assembly GCF_032717465.1 of Coenobita brevimanus. NCBI lineage: Eukaryota > Metazoa > Arthropoda > Malacostraca > Decapoda > Coenobitidae > Coenobita > Coenobita brevimanus. Next base: position 5,056,877 of record NC_137005.1, on the reverse strand, counting down.
GAGAGGGGCAGGGTGAGGGGGTGCCTATTGTCCCCGGCTATGTGACAGATCGCCACCGCGGCCCCCGAGTAAATACAGGCACGCCACGATCAATTTCATTAGGTAATGCCCGGGAGGCGACCTGGGGCGGGGGTGGCCCTACCATCACCGGCCTGATGTACGAGTCTGTGACCAGTGTACTCCCGCCTCACACAACCTGACGGGATAGTGGAGTTTTGCGTGAAGATAAAACTTGAATTAATGATTTCTTACACATCAAGACCTACAGTATTTCCAATGACGTTCTTCTCTTCTCTGCTCTGTTACCTGTTACGTAGTTTTCAGTATTAGATAAATTTTTGATGTTTTAAATCAGCAGTTTCATTTGCGTCTTCGACCTTCTTCTCTTCTCTCTTGTTTTCTCCCTTACTGACTTTCTCATGTCTCTTGCCTTCTACTCTTGTCGCCTGCATCCCCTCGTCCACTGTCTTCTCGCTTGTCTCTTTACCTTCTCTTTAATTTTCTATTCTTTCTTCTTTCTTGCCTCCCATCTTTTATTCTCTTTTCTCACTCGCCTCCTACCTTCTACTCTTTCTCCCTTCCTTTGTCTTCTTTCTTCCCTCCCACCCTCAACTGTATCCCCTATCTCACCAGCCCATCGCCTCTCCTTCCTCCGCTGTCTCATTCTCCCCTCTCCACCCATCTTCCCCCTGTGACGTGACTGTCGGCGACTGACATGACAAATGGAATAACAGTGATTCATGTTGGCACTACTCCGGATCGAGGAGTAACTATATCTAAGCTGGACATTGGACGTTAGGGAGGAGGTTGGAGAGGATTGGAACGAGAATTCGGTGAGAAGAGAAACGAGAAAAGGGAATGAGAAACCGAATAACGAGGAAATGGAGTGGTTAATAATAAAATAAAGAAAATAAAATACAGACGCTTAGGTTGGGATGAGGGTGGAGAGGACTAGAACGGGGATTTGGTGAGAAGAGAAGAACGAGATGATGGTAAATTGAAGGATGGAGAACTCACGAAGAAATTAAGTTGCACAGTTAATGTAAAAATAATGTGTAGACGGATAGGTTAGGAGGAGGGTGGAGAGGATTTGAGCAAGAAACTGGTGAGGAAAAGAATAAAAGGGAAACGAGGGGATGGTAAATTGAAGAATGACGAACTGACAAGAGACTGAAGCAGTGGATTTTGAATTTGCGTGCTGATGGTTAGGATGAAAAGTGGATGGAGGGAGAAAGGAAACGTTAAATTTGTTAAGAAAAGAACAGGATGGAAGCGGAAAAATGGTAAACTGAGGAATGAGGAACTGACGAGGAACGAAAGCAGTAAATATATAAAGAAAAATGTAATTGGTTAAGTTTGCGAGTTGGAGCCAGGACTATACAGGGTTGGATGATATGTGGGTGATTCTGTTTCATATCACTGGACTTGCCATTGGTAGTCCTCCTAGTTTCGTAAATCCTCATTCCTTGTTTCTAGATCATACGGCTCCCTCTTTAGGTTTGAAATGAATGATGATGATGATGTATAACAGTAGCTGGAGTTTGAAAAAGGGACTTGGTATTTCCTTGAATAACATATGGCCATCTTCACGTTTCATTTAACTCATGCAACCAAAGGATATAATTTCTCTTTAACTCTTGCATCCGTGAAGTAATTTTATTCAACTTTGACAGAACCTTCATGGAGGAAAAATTTAATGAAGATCGTTTCTAACCACTTCATCGACAGAAATTTTCCCAGAGTAGATAACATTGCCAGAAGGTACAAAAAATAAAATATAAGTCATGGGATTAAAGAAAAAGAAAAAAAGCACATATACCGTCTGAAGGTAAAAAAAGTAAATATATATAAATACATCATCGCACTGAGGGAATTAATGGCAGGATAAAAAAAGAAGAAAAAAAATTGAAACATATGCCACGTACACGGTCAGATTTGTAGTCACTCAACGTGGTATCTGCCGTCAGTGTGTAATCGTTGGTGGTCCATTGAGTGCAGGTGTGTGAGCATGAATAGGGCCAACTCGTTACAGGTGTGTGTGTGTGTGTGTGTGTGTGTGTGTGTGTGTGTGTGTGTGTGTGTGTGTGTGTGTGTGTGTGCTGTAGTGTGTGTGTGTGTGTATGTGTGTGTGTGTGTGTGTGTGTGTGTGTGTGTGTGTGTGTGTGTGTGTGTGTGTGTGTAGACTGACTTCTGCCTTAGACATAGTAACTTTACGACGTTTTAAGAATAGAATCCCTTTCAGTTAATTTTCGGTGTCCTTCTCTCACCGATATAACTGTAAACACATCGCCCAGATCAAGGCATCGATTTACTTTTGAAAACGAGGATCAACACTTACTTTTATATATGGCTGTGTTTAATCTCTCTCTCTCTCTCTCTCTCTCTCTCTCTCTCTCTCTCTCTCTCTCTCTCTCTCTCTCTCAGTTGCCAGCCAGTCTTTCTTTTAAACTTTGAAGTTATAAATGCATCGCTCGTTTCAAGTCATGAGTTACCTTGAGTGACTTAATTGCACTGTTGAACTAGCTAAATGAATCATATCTACCAAATCATAAGAAAGGCCTGCTCACAAGGACGCACTTCATACCCTAAGCTAACTTCAGTGCCAACCCCACCTAAGCTAACTCCAGTGCCAACCCCACCTAAGCTAACTCCAGTGCCAACTCCACCTAAGCTAACTCCAGTGCCAACCCTATCCAAGCTAACTCCAGTGCCAACCCTACCTAAGCTAATCCCAGTGCCAACCCCACCTAAGCTAACTCCAGTGCCAACCCCACCTAAGTTATCTCCAGTGCCAACCCCACCTAAGTTATCTCCAGTGCCAACCTTACCTAAGCTAACTCCATTGCCACCCCCTGTCAAAGCTAACCCCACTGCCAACCCTGCCTGACTCCAGTGCCAACCCTACCTTGATTTTCATAACAGGAAAATGCAGTAGAAATGAGAGTAATGAATGATTTTTTTAAAGGAAAAGCTTGTGGTACGTAATGATGATAGTGGAAGTGAAGATCGAGTTTATGGTAGAAGTTTTGGTGGTGAAGGTGGTTGTGGTAGTTGGTGCTGAAGTGAGTTTTATGTTATGGTAGTTGTGGTAGTGGCCGTGGCTGTGATAAGAGGAAACGTAGTTGTGGTAAACATGAATGTGGTGGATGTAGTAGTGAAATTGGTTATCAGTACAGTAATTACAGAAATGAAAGTGCAGTAGTTGTGTCGCGGCAACAGAAATGAAAGGCAGTAGTAGTAGTAGTAGTGGTGGTGGTGGTTGTATAGACGTAGTAGTTGTCGTTGTTCTAGCCCAAGGTTCATCTGAAAAGTGAACCCGGTGGACTGCAGACTGATGAAAGTGGTCATGGTAAACACTATGGTAGAGAAAGAAAGGCAGTAGTCATGGAGGGAGCTGTGGTGGTAGTGTCAGTGGTTCAACATGAAGGAGTCACAGAGGGCGTCTTGAGCGTAATGAACCGCAGTTTATATACCGCTATGCATCACGTGTAATGTTATGTAATTATTTACTGTCGGGGCATTCAGCAGCGGAATGGCCGTCTTTTGTCCACGTCACAGTCGGCTTACACCCCGGAGTCCGTCCACACCCGCCGCAACACCTCCACTACACCAGCCTACACCACTACACCTCTGCTATATCGTCTTACACCACTTTTATACCACACTACGCTGTTTAGTACAACCCTGCACAATCTTACACCTGTGCCGTGTAATGCTATGCCACTTCTGCACCATATTACATCATTCTAAACACATGCTATACAACCCTAAACCAATTTTGTGCCACGCTGTAAAATCCTACATAATCCTACACAATCCTACACCCATCGGCATAGTGTTATACAGTGTCGCATCTCTGTCATATCCCAGTACACTATTTTTGTGCGACTTTATGCAATACCACGCCACCCAAAACTGCCTCTACTCAGTCCAGCATCATTTTCATCCACCAGCACGTAGCTACTCTGCTTGTGTTTAATTCTGTATTTTACTAGATCTCACAGCGTTCTGCTGCTGCTACTACTACTACACACACACACACACACACACACACACACACACACACACACACACACACACACACACACACACACACACACACACACACACACACACACAAAGTACAAAAATATTTTTTTAAATCACCATCATACATCGCCACCTAAGCCTTTAAACTCTCTCTCTCTCTCTCTCTCTCTCTCTCTCTCTCTCTCTCTCTCTCTCTCCCATCCACAGCCTTACTTTCCTCTTTTCCATAGAATTCCTTGCTACAGTGATCTTAGAGAACTCTCAAGGTTAACTCATTTTGTATTCATCGCTGTAACCTCTTGTAATTGTGATGCAGAGATGGTAAAAATTATGGTCTCTCTCTCTCTCTCTCTCTCTCTCTCTCTCTCTCTCTCTCTCTCTCTCTCTCTCTCTCTCTCTCTAATAAACCAACACTGAGACCCTAATCATTGCGTCATATTCCCCCTTTACCCACATTACAAATCCAGTTTTTACCATCATGCATAGTAGCCCCCAAAAGCGTCTTTATCTTTGGCGAAAAGTAAGGACAGCCTCTCCGTCATCATCACCAGCTCGTCCCTTCTTCCTTCGTACAGTCGTATTCGAGCATATTTCGCAACGTTTTTTCCTGAGCGATTTATTTTGCATAGTGCCCCTTCATTTGTTATTTATGTTCTCCGTGCTGACATAATTTCCATCAGTAACATAGTAGAGGACGTCAAGTGATGGTAGTAGCAGTAGTAGTAATAGTAGTGGTGGTAGTAGTAGTAGTAATAATGTTGTTGTTGTAACCCCAGGCTCATCTGAACGTGAACCCGGTGTGCTGCAGGCTGAAGTTACCCTCCTCCTGCAGTCCACCATCCTCCTTTAGGGGAAGAGAGATAGACCTGAGGGACGTTTGTATAACCAGGCATCTCCACCGCCAAACAATATCAGTGCCACCGCATGAGGGCGCCCCTCTCCAAAACACTGTGAAATGATGTCAGGCAAAATCAATCGCTTAGGAAGATGTGTTACGGAAGCCCCTAAGCCAGAGAATATACGGCCGTCAGTTTCGTCCGTCCGTCCCCCCAGACTCGCCGGGAGAGCCTAAAAATGCTGATATAATGAGCTCTCAGGCCGAAGCTCATCAAGGGCCGGTGATCGTGGGAGATGAGTAGTGTGTGTGTGTGTGTGTGTGTGTGTGTGTGTGTGTGTGTGTGAGAGAGAGAGAGAGAGAGAGAGAGAGAGAGGAGGCGGCCTAGGGAGCATTGATGTTGATACCTCAATCTTAGGGTATGCACTTTTACCTAATTAGGGATGTGTGTCATTGTTGCGTATATCGTGTGCCCATTATTATTATTATTATTATTATTAAAACTTCCCATATCTCTGTGGAAAGTTTTCTTGTTTTTGTGAGTAATCTTATTATTCTTTACGTTTAAAATATAAATGACCATTAGTTGGAGGCTCTTTGCCTAGAACTTTCAAACTTTGTCAGGTTAATCGCCCAGCTGGCGGCTTCTCCTGGCCAAATATAGTGACAGTTCATCAATCGAAACTCCTGATATTATTGTGAATGTAAAGAAAAAAAAACTGTTTCTGGGACATTATCTCAGAAACCACTTAAGTTAGCAAGCTGAAATTGTACTTCAATATAGCCCGAAGGCGGCCGCATTGCGGAGAGGAGTGTGGTTCCAATCGGTTGATTATTTTCTGAGATCGCATGGGATCAAAACTTGGGACATTTACGGCTATTCCGGATGTCACCTTATTTTCCTTGAATTATTAAAGCTAGAGCTACCAAGGTTGATGGACTTATAGATTGCGATGACCTAAAGTAACGTGCGCAAGATCAGTGACCTTGACCTCAGGAGTCCCCTTATAGCTCGGCTTCTTGTAGGCAATGGCTGTGGGAAGTTTTTCTTCATCAAAATTGCCCTTGGACAATTTTACGACCTTCTAGTTATTACCGTATTATTATAATTATTATTATTATAATTATTATTATTATCATTATTATTATTATTATTATTATTATTATTATTATTATTATTATTTTTATTATTATTACGGTTATTACTATTGGTATTACTGTTATCATCATAATTATCATTTTTTTCTTAATCATTACTCTATCCGTTTTGTCTTGTGTGGGCTGAGCTGTAATCAAACTACTTAAGCACTATAGCATTTTCCTGTGTTCATCTGTTGTAACCTGTACTAGTATTTAAACTCAGGTTACTATTATTAATGTGTATTTCCTCGTAGCTGCTGTTCATCATTATGCCTCCATGTTCATGCCATAGATTCGTGACTTGCCTTGACCTCACGTCCGCTAACCCCCCATAAGGTCACACGACTCACCCTAGGCCTAAGTGATAACCCCCTACCCTATATAACTATCTCCCTAGGCCTACATGACCCTGTGAGTGACCCCGTGTTAATGTAGCTTCCCCCAGGCCTATGTAACGACCTGTGTGATGTCCCTCCGACCTGTGTCACTCACCTAGGCCTAGTCTCGCCTTATGTGGCCAAAGGGAAGGAGGTGGAGGGGGAGAGGGGGGAAAGGGGGGCCAGATCGATGGTTAGGAGTATAGGGAGGGTCGTTCTTTGCGTCTCCCCTCCACTACTTGTACTCTCAGTAACCTCTCTTCTAGTTACCTTTCCATTCACTCACCTTTATTATCTGTATGTCTAAACCCTTGTCTTGCTTCTCATCCACCTCAGCTAGACACACATTATACTTGGATCAATCAATGTGACCATGGGGGAAGCTCAGTCTTTGTCTCTACACTCCAGTACCTTTTCAATCTCTAATTTATTTACCATTATTTCCCTTACTTTTCATATATTTGTCTCTGCTCTTGCTTTGACCCTCACTCGTCTCCACTAGACACTCCTTTTATTTCTATCAGTGGCTGTGAGTATAGGGCAGGCTTAGTTTTTGCCTCTACTTTCCATTACTTCTGCCATCATTAAGCTCTACTCTTCTTTTTTTACTTTTACTTCCCTTCCTGTCATCCCCTTCTTTTCATCCCTCTCTACCGTTACCTTGACCCGCACCCACCTGAGACTGCCCAGATCGATGGCTGTCAGTATAGGGGCCTCTGCTTCTACGCTGTACTACCCCGACCATCACTAACTTCTACCCTGTCTTGTTAACTAGTCCTCCCATTTATTTTCATGTGGCTGTCTTTGCTACTACCTGCTTAGACTCAGACTGATGGAATAAGTATGGGGAGACTCCTTTATTGCTTCTACTCTCTGCTAGCACAACCATTGCCAATCACTCTCCCATCTTGCTTATTAGTTTTACTCCGCTTTCTCTTCATCTTTTTTCCTAGCTGATCTTGCCTGGTTCCTCACTTACCCACAACTGACATTCTTACTCCTGTTTTAGGCCAACTCTTCTTCACGTCTGCTTTAGTTTTATTATTATTATTTTTTTTTTTCGGTATGATTTACAGTGTGGATAAGAGCTGGGTGACACGAAGAAAGACGAAAGTAAAGTACGAGGGGATCGAAAGTTAAGGAGTGGAATGAAAAGGATATAAGTGAATGGGAGCGACGAGTGAATCATAATAATAATAATAATAATAATAATAGTAATAATGATCATGATGATGATGATGATGATGATGATAAGATTGGGGACTGAATGAAGCTAATATGAGAAGCTGAAAAAGAAAGAGAACGATGGGAGAAGAGGCTATAATCAAAGGAGATAAGACATTAATATCAAGTTTGGAATTAGACAGAGTAGAAGGAAGAAAACTTAAGACAGAGAACGAATGGAAGAAGAGGGTAAAAGGGACGGAGAGAGAGTTGCAAGTTACAATAATGAGGTTGTTTGGGGAGGGGTTGATGGGGTGGAGGTGGAAGGGGAGCTAACATGTGCCCATTTATAACAGGTGGCCCCCAGTGGAGTGAAATTAATGGGACAGTGTTAGTGGGAGTGACTTGGGAGTGAGTCGAGTTTCTGTCCTCACTCCCTCACCTGCACTGCTCTTCCTTCGTCCTACCGGCACCCCGTCTTTGTATACCTCCTCTCCACTTTATCTCTCTCTTTTCAGCTTTCGTCTTCCTCCATTTTATTTCTGCTCTGTTTTTCGATGTCCCTCTTTATTTTCTCCCCTTTAATTTCCGTTACATGTTCTTCGCTTCCTTCCTGCTGATACCCGTCTTCATATTCTTCATCGCCAGTCCATCTTTCCAACTCCACTCCATTTCTGTCCCACTTTATGTCGTACTTCTCCATCTTCAGTTTCTCTCCCCCTCCCTCCTCTGTTCTGCTCTTCATCCCTCCTATCGTCACGCATCTCCGTATCCTTCCTCACCATTCCATCTCTGTTCATCTTTCGTCTTCCTACACTTCATTTTTCCTCAAGTTTATGTCGTACTTCTCCAGCTGTGCTATTCTCTCCCGCTACCACATCTACCCTGCGATTTGTCTGTTCATGTGGCACGTTTTTTACATCAGTCCTCTCCACATCATCTCTCTGTTCATCTCTATACCCCCTTCACTTGCTTTTTGCTCCATTCTTTCTTCTCCACCCCTTCTTTTCTGTCCCACCTCCTCACGTACACTGCCCTTTGGCTACTCTCTTAGCTCTAGTCTTCGAATACATTCTTCCCACTTCATCCCTATTGAATTTTCATGCCTTCAGTTTCACACTTTGCTCCATACTGACAGTTCTTTACAGTTATTAGTTGTTTAGCTCACATGCTTTACCTCGATGATCTCCTTCAAGCCCTTCACTTAATCTTTTAATATACTTTTGTGTTCCTCGACTATGACCCCTCTCCATCTCTCCTTTTGCCTTTCATCATCTTTCTCATATCCTTCACTCACCATTCTAATCTACATTTATCTTTCCCCACTATCTTTCCCTTTCCTTCTCTTGTTTCATCCACGCCCATTCTCAGCCTCACCCTCGCACGTCCCTCTACTCATCTTTAACCTTCCGTCCCCCTTCCATTCCACACCCATCCTCACCCGTCACACCCGATCTCATCCCCACGTAACCCAATCCTCAACCGCCCGCATTACCCCCCAGTCCACAATCTCGGGGTGGCCAAGGGGACGAGTGTATATAGGGTTTGGTCCAGCATTACGTGCGTTTTCAAAGCTGACAAAGATCCCTAATCGCTTTCAACTCATTTGATGGGCAGGTGTAATCAGAATTGAAGGCTAATTTTAATAATAACTAAGTAGATTCGTTCCACCTTCTTAATTGAGGTTCATTGAATTTCATGCGAGGAAGGCATGGTGTTAAAGATGAAGGAGTGGCCCAGTTCCGAGATATGAAAACAGAGTGACTATATTTACCTTTGAAACAACTATTCACTCTTTAGTTGTGATATGCGAACCATGTGTTATATTATAAGTATATAACGTCAGACAGTTATGTTTATATCTTGGGGAGAAAATCGCTAGTAAAAAAAAAAAAAAAAAAAAAATGAAATTGACACGTTCATTGCTGTACCTGATAACTAAGAACTTTGTATTTTAGTTTATTCCACCTCACATCAGATTTAATTCGTATCATTCGAACCACTTGCAGCCAGAAGGATTAAAGATGCTTCACGGAGTTTATAGATTAGTTAAAATGAGTGATTATCTCTGGATGAAATTTGATCATGCACACATCTTTTCACTTTACGTGTAGCTGGACATCGATGAGTTAGTTAGCTACGTCACCGTGTATGAATGTATGTATGTATGAATGTACGTGTGTATGGAGGTGAGTTGGTATGATCGTTCTTTTCACCGTTCGAGCAGATGTGTCCACGTGTGTGTGTGTGTGTGTGTGTGTGTGTGTGTGTGTGTGTGTGTGTGTGCTGTGATAGTGACATGTGGATATCACTGTGTCCACATGTGTTTGCTGTCCCCATAAATGTTTTGTTGAACACCTATGCTCATTTACCAAGCGTGTGCGTTATCTGAGAGGTTTTCTTACTCTTTTTACACTTATTTACGCTTCTCCTATCTTTTTTTTTTTTCATTTTCAGTCGTCATTCATGTCTTTCGCTTCTTCATTTTACATCTTTAAACGTTGTCTGTATCGTTGTATTCATTATACACCCTTTCATTTGTCATTGCATTTTTCCTCTTCAATTTCCCTTCGTTTACATCGTCCTTTTCTTTTTCACTTTACACCCGTTTACTTTCTTAGTATCTGTTCTTTATTATTTACTTCATTTACACACTTTTGTTTTGTCTGCATCATTCTCTTTTTATATCAGTTTTCTTTGTCTATATCTCTTAATTTTATATCACTGCCATGCCCCGTTGTCTCCCGTTCATTTTCTGCGCAACTTCCGTATACACACACACACACACACACACACACACACACACATCCTCTCTCTCTCTCTCTCTCTCTCTCTCTCTCTCTCTCTCTCTCTCTCTCTCTCAGTACAGTACTTTACTCACCACTTCATTTCGTTTATTCGCATGAACACCTCGCCTCCCGCACACATCTCCTCCTCCCAGCGCTTTTATTTTCCTATACCTTCCATCATCCTGACATGAGAAGTGGTAACGTGGGCGGTTCAAGGACGCGCCATCTCACCACCACGCCAGGCACTTCACCATGAGCTCACCAATGTAACGAGAGAAACATCATAAACTCGACATCACGGTATTTCTCTTCCAGACCACTTGCTTCCTATTTAAAATAACCCTCCCGTCTTTATGACTGCCAGGTATTCCATCTCGTCGACATGGGAAACCTTTTCTGTGGGCCTGTTTTGCATACGCCGGCCGTAAATTATATTTCATTTGCTCATGGAGTCGGCTTCAATGTCATGCTATTAATCAGCTTAATGCCAAGGCCAGCGCCGCCTCCCTGACTCTTATCACTCACACCCTCACACTCGTTCTTCTCAGTCACCCGTCTCGCCTTCCTACGTCTTCTTCCCTCATCTTATCCTACGCTTCTTTCTCCTCTTTTCCCATGCGTCTTTCTTCTCTTTTCCTATGCTTTCGGGATCAGTTTTTTGCCTTTCAACTCCCCATCATCTTCTAGTAACTTATTATATACACCCAGCCTTTCTGAATGTCTTTTAAAGTAACACGCTAAGGGAGTATGTTGCATTAAGTATGACAGACAACCCTGCATATAAATTCGCTTCATCAACACCAACAACGCAGTTACCACAGCCAGCTCATCTACCATCACCGTCACTACCACCACTACTTTACTACCATCACTACCACCAGTGCTACTACTACTACTACTACTACTACTGCTACTGCTACTACTACTACTACTGCCACTACTACTACTACTGCTACTACTACTGCTACTGTCACTAGTACTACTACTACTAAAGTAGTTGTTACTACTCTTACCAGTTACTATCACTGCCGCCACCGCCATTACTTCCACCACCATTATTACCAATACTAACATTACCATCACCATCATCACTAAAAATGCCATTATTACCATCATCATTACTGCCACTACCACTGTTACCATCACTGCCACCACTATTACTACCACTATCGTCAACACCACATTACTACTACCACCACAGTCACCATTACTACTACCACCACCACCACTACCATTAACACCACCACCACCACCACCACCATCACCATCACTTTCACCTTCCTAAAACCACCACAGTTATGAAGATCACCAGTCCTTAAGAATACCTAATGGGGAATAACTTACCTAACCAAAACAAAACAGTATGTAAACAGCTGAGTAAAATCGTCTGGCAAAATAGCGAGAACAGAATGAAAAAACTAATGTCCTCGAGATGAAGAAGGTATGAAAAAAATTGGCGTCCTCGAGGTGAAGAAGTTAAAATGCTGATGATGTTGATAGGGATGTTGCATAATGTAGTGGTGGATTTTGAGTAGTGCCCCCCTATGTAATCCTCTCTAGGGGTGGATTTTCCGTTTTTTATTGCAGCCTTGTAGATAAGAGGTAGGAATGGCTGGTGTATTTCTGGGATTTTTATGGGTCTTCTCTAAGGTTTCGTGGAGTGTTTCTCTCTCTCTCTCTCTCTCTCTCTCTCTCTCTCTCTCTCTCTCTCTCTCTTGTGTGTGTGTGTGTGTGTGTGTGTGTGTGTGTGTGTGTGTGTGTGTGTGTATGTGCTGTCCAAAACATTTAGCGTACATATTTAATTCGAATAAGTGATGATGATGATGATGATGATGATGATGATGATGATGATGATGATGATGATGATATGATGATGATAATGATGATGATGATGATGTATGTGTGTGTGTGTGTGTGTGTGTGTGTGTGTGTGTGTGCGTGCGTGCGTGCGTGCGTGCGAGCGAAAGCCCATTTCAACCCCTCGTTTTATATACTGTAACACCGTCCCTCATCGATTGTTTCCTAATGAACCCGGATTTTTGTCTCATGATGCTTTCCGAAAAACGCCCTAATCTCGCATCAGAAGAAACCACCCCAAACCGAATTAATTAAGACTCCGCCGTCACAGCCCATCTCGTTATCCTAAGCCATATGGTGTGACGGGAGTGAGATGAGGCCTTGAGATTAGCCGAGCCCACACCACCACCACCACCACTCCCACCACCCTTCCCCTTCCCTCACGCCCGCCCGTTGTCATGCTTCGTCTCATTTGTACTGTTTTGTGGCAGTTTTTTCCCGTCAATTTTCCTTCAACTCATGCTCAGATATTTTTCTTTTCATTCTTCCTCAACCTTACAGCAGCTTCAATCCTGTTCTCATTTATTCTGTATTGTTACGAGAATTTGTATATATTTATTGGCTTGCTACATTTCCGCTCATATTCAGTCATGTTTCCTCAGCATCAGCTTAAGTTTTCTTTTAATTTGTAGTGATGTGTTGCAAGATTTTTTTTTCCTTCATTTTTTCATCAACTGTGGTTCATATCCTGCTCAGAACAATTTTTCGTTAGTTTCTTCATCATCCTTGCATCACCTGAGGTTCTTGTCTCATTTTACTGTCTTGATACTTAACAGTTTTGCGTTTCACCTCAGTTTTTTTTCGACGACTAACTCAGATTATTATTTTTTTGTTGCAGTTATCAGCATCAATTTTAACTTTCAAAATCCACATTTCTGCTCTCCAGATATCTCTTTTGTTACCGTTTTTAGCTCCATGTTTTCAATTTTTATAAAGTCTCTCTCATCTCTACGGGTCTCTTAAGGTCAACTGATTAATGAGACTTCAGGTGCTCATCTCACACACTTAACACCATCTCGTCGGAAGTTTGGGGAGAAGAGTTGAATATTTCCACGTACGGTAGTGAATTAGTGATTACCTTCCAGATTATTTCACGAACACTGGAACCTTGTAAGGGAAATGGAACAGACGGGGCGCGTGTCGTTGGAGACTTTTATGAGTTAGTGTTGAGAGAGAGAGAGAGAGAGAGAGAGTACTGTTATTATTTCCGAGAACGGAATGACCACCGTTAAAGAAGAGTGAGAGGTAATGGTTAGTACATAAGAAGAGTTTATTTCATTTCAGAGATAGATAAATAGAGAGAGAGAGAGAGAGTGTGAGTGAGTGAGTGTGTGTGTGTGTGTGTGTGTGTGTGTGTGTGTGTGTGTGTGTGTGTGTGTGTGTGTGTGTGTGTGTGGATCGCAATGAATGCTCTGTCTTCACGCGGGTGCCAAGGATATCGTGTCTTTGTTTCGTTGCCCCCTCCAGCGTGACCCGACTTACCAGCGTCGCCCCCTATACCGGTTGTATATGGTCCATCCAGCTATATACCCTCAATCACCACTCTCTTTGGCCCCCTCTCTCCACCTCCAACCCCCCTCCATCTACTTCCAACCCCTCTCCATCCTCCTTCACCTGTATACTCCACTCCACCTCCTCTTTGACCCCTCTCCATCCCCCTCCACCCGTGTATCCCCCTGCCCCCCCTTCCACCCTTCCCTTCCACCTCCATCCCCCCTCCTCAATGCCCCTCCACCTGTATACCCCTCTCTACCCTTCCCTCCGACCCATCTCTTCCACCTCCACCCGTATACACCCTTCCACCCCTCCCTTCAACCCCATCTCACCTCCATCTCCCCTTCAATCCCCCTCCATCCACTCCTACTCCTCTGACATACCTCCGCACAGCACCTGACGCCACGCGTATATTCCTAGCTATTCGGTCTTCCTTGTTTATCAGAGTCTATCTTGAAGTATCAGAAGTGGTATGTGTAGTGTCTTAGAGCCGATTTCACTACCACTTCTAGACGTTCAGACCCGTAGTATCCATTCTCATCTCTGGTCCCGGTTTCAGAGTAGATTTCGTACAGTTATTGGTATGTTTCGTCACACATTTATTGGGGCTATTTTTTTCGTAACCATTTTGCGGATCGATGTTATCAGGCCACCATTTTAATGAAATGTGAAACTGATGAATTTTGGGACTGAGTATAGTTATGTCATGTTAGGTTTTATGCTTTAGAATATGTGATACTGATGATGTGATGATTATAATATGATTGAAAATTTATAGATATTATGTCTAATACCCGCTTATCTTTCCCTCCCGCAGGTAAGTGACGCCTCTGTGTATCAGACCGAAGGCGAGGTGTAGCTGCTTCATTGTGAGTACACTGGCTGTATTGATGAGTATTCCCGTATGCACCCATCTGCGTGAACTAATCAGGAAGGAGTGACTATGGAAGGAAGGATATCTGTACACTTGTCTGTTACAAGTTTGTCATTCTCTCTGGTTTTAGTCTTTTACATACCAGTTACTTCACTACGAGGACGTTTGTTATATTTTATTCTTCCTATCGCAGGACAGTTTTATTCAGCATTAGAGAGGCTTTTCATACTGGAGGGATTAGATATAGCATTCTTTAATCCGTTCACTGCAAGATATGTCCCTTGAGCTGAAGGAAATCGTCTAGATACAATAGGAATACAATGAACTTAGACATCACTCTACTGAAGAGGTTTATTGGGGATTTACTTCTCTGTTACGAGTTTCATTTTTTGTTTACTAGGTGTTGGATTCCTACTTGTTCTAGTCCAAAATAGTCTCTTTTATCGTGCCAGGACCATCACCTCTCGTCATTTTCCCACCCCCGACATCTCTTAAGATCTCCATTAGATCTTTTGTCTCTCAGCCTAAATACAAGCTCCTCACCATCCTCTCGGTGTCTCGTTTTCCAGTATATTTTCTTTCTTTCCTACACCACTCACTGTATCTTTCATGTTCCACCTCCACACTTACTTCCCACTGCTTCCGCTTCTCTTCTTCACTCCCTCTACCTCTCTTCCACACACGTCATTGACCTTACTTAGATCATACGACACTTCTTTTCCTCGCTCTTCTATCACACTTACCCCATCTTTGCACTCCCAGCATCATTATTTCACCTCTTTTCCCTCTCCTCAGTCACTTCACTCCCTTCCATTCGCCCGTCGCCCAAACTGAACTTTCGTAACTCCATACTTTACTCCCTTTATTCCTTCTTCCAGCCTGCCGCCCCCCTCCATCCCTTTCATCTGCGTTTCCCCTCTCTTCTGTCACTCCACACCCTCCGTTTCTCTTTACTCGCTCATTTCCACTCCCTCCGTCCTTCGTCCAAGACCATCTTTAGCCCCATACTTCCCTTTCTACCCTCATCTATCCCACTTTCCTCCTTCATTCTGTACAGAGCCATTCCCCTTCTATTATTCCACCTTACCCTCACCCTCTCTTCGCCACTCCCTCCCACCCTCTTCCAAACCGTCTTAGCCCCATACTTCCCTTTCCACCCTCTTCTTCTATCCCACCCACCTTACATCACCCCTCCCCCTGTCCACGGCGCCCCACTCTCTGTCATTTCGTCAATAGGTCTTAATGGACGTCACTTAGCACGGGGGATCTCCTGCGACAGACGGGGAAGTAGTAGCTCCTCCCCTGAGTGACGGCCGCCAAGATGGTCCGTGGAGGGGGCCTTCATCCCGAGCGCCGCGTTTTTAGCCCAGGTGCGACAGGTGGCTATTATCCCTGTATATACCTCGGGGGGCCACAGGGGGAGTGCTGGGAACTCCTATACACTTAGACACCTAAAGCAGTGTCAAGTTATTTTACGATTGACTTAGTTATTATTACCAGGGGAGAGGGTTGATAAAGTTTGTGTTATTTAGAAGCAAGTTTTTACCCATGCGTGCCTTGTCTGTAGCTACCTTTAAGGACCACCGAGAAATTGCTGGGGACGCCTATAAACGTGCACTCCTGCAGCTGTGTCAGATTATCCTACGTTTGGCTTAGTTTTTACTGCCAGGGGAGAGGGTTGCTGAAGTTTGCATTGTTAAAATACGAAGTGGTTAGATGTAAGTTTCCCTGTGAGTATCCCGGGGACCACCAAAGGAATGCCAGGGCCCCTACACACCTGCAGCACTGTCAGGTTATTCTGGTATTGCCAGTGGAAGAGGATGACTAGTTTGCGTAGTTCAGAAAAAAGGTGATAATTATAGATTGCCCTTTATATATACCCCGGGGGCCGCAGGAGGTGTGCTAGGTTCATTATATATACTTTTTAATGCAAAGAAGAAGGAACAAAAGGCCAGAAGCGCTGTCACCTTATTTTGAGTTTGAGTTTGCATTATCCGATGGGTTTTTCTTAGGTCGAATTTAATTATCGGGAGGTATAGAAACCAAGCAAAAAATAATGATGAATAGTAGTATAGTCGTAGTAGCAGCAGCAGTAAATAATGATAATAATAATAATAATAATAATAATAATAATAATAATAAAGTAAAATGAAAATAAATAAGTTATCTGCTCGAATGATCTGATACCCCAACTTGAAACAACTGGTGAGAGTGATATTAACAAGGACACCAATATATTCTGCCCTTTTAGTGTGATAATAAAGACATCAATGTATACTGTCCTTTTAGAGTGGCAGGATCTTATAAGGGCATCAGTATATCCTACCGAACGAAGACCGATATGTTACAGGTCAGTTTCATCTGCCCTTTACTGTTACCGAGTAGATACGTCTAACCTTTCGCTAAGCTGGTTTGTGGCTAATTTGTAGGATTATGTATAGTGTTTTCTTTTCCTTCTTGCTTTTTGCCTGATTTAAGATTGATAGGGTAAATGGCACTTGTCACAGCAAGCGTGTTAGACGGGTATGTTTGTTGCCGCTCAATTGATTAAGCTGATATTAAGATTAGTCAGTATTTAGTCAGGCGAGCTTCAATTATGCAAAATAGATGCAAGGTGGGACAGTTTGGTGGCAAATGGCAAAGGTGAAGCAAGACGGCACATTGTCCGTAGGTAGGTCTCTGGGTAAATCCTTTTCGGCCATTGGTGACTTTGTAGCGCCCCAAATAGGCTTTAGTATGTTATTTATCCTGCATGGTTCATATAAAAAAAATATTGCATGCAAGTGGATGAATGTACCGAGATAAAGTATTACATATTAAGTCAGCCCATAAAAATTTTCAAGTTAGGTCACGCTTTGTTGTGGAAGAAAATAGTATCAGTTTGTTTAGCCGCTTACACACGATATAATTTCTAAAACCAGTAGGTCTTTGTGGACAGCCTGTATATTTTTTGACACAGATATAATATTGTGCGTCAGTGAGGGAAGAGGGTACAGTGATATAATACACAAAATACAGAGTGACCTGTAAATAGCGTTCCACTTGAAATTCACGTGGCAGGATCTTATGTGTTGTGTGGACGGCTCAGTCGGCTGGTGTGGGCATGGTTGTGGCATTTGGAGTAGGAAATGAAAAAAATATGCAGGATAGATACTGAAAATACTGACTGAACTCTCCCCACAACGCACGAAAATCACCCTGCGGAGTGGAAATGAAGCGTCATATGTAGATAAGAAGGAGCTGCTACTGTGTGTCTTCAGCCAACGAGAATTTACCCCATAGCGTTTCATTAAGGGAGACTACCTGTGCTATAAAGTGTGGCGGTAACCTGCAGAAGTGAGCCTCCCTCGCCAGGTGGTGGAGCCTGTCACGGGTTGAGGTTATTGCGGCCTTATAAAAACTTGGGGTATTTGCTGCAGTCTCCCCCAGCGGGTCATATGGTCGTGGTGGTTGTCCCCTCCCAGCTGTGCACCCCCTCGCCAAAGACCACAGGCATCCATAAATAGAATTATATGATAAAACTTAGGCAGTTTATACATAGATGGCCCGTATGGAAGTCACTGGGCGCCAGAACACCTTCCCTTCAGGTGTCTGCTAAGCCAATAGAATATCCCCAAATTGTCGTATGGCCTTGTATGATGCTCCCTCCCAGCTGCAGGCCACCCCAAAGGCCACAAGAAGCCGTAAATTGTGCTATATTGTAATACTTAGGCAGTTTATACGTGGATGGGTCGTAGGGAGGTAACTATACGGGTCCAACTCCTTCCCTTCAGAGTCTTATAGGCCAGTCAGGGAGCACGGTCGATATGTTTGCAAGTTTTCAGTGACGAAATTCTTTTTGTTTTGTACTGGCACACACACACTCTCTCTCTCTCTCTCTCTCTCTCTCTCTCTCTCAGCAGTTAGGAGCGCAGCATTTTTTTTTTTTTAAGTGTCATGATTTCCTCAATACCACCACCGCAGCCCTGACACCCAGGGAGCACGTACATTTTTACAACTTCCCCTTCATTAACCCCTTCCCCCAGTAGTGGAGGATTTTTCTATCAATCTGTCTATCTATTGCCAGACGCCACAATTCCGTAAGGGGTGGCCGCAGATAAATCGCCTCCACGTCGCCCTGTCCCCCACCAATTGGCTGCCCTTCCCCCAGCTCACAATCCCGATTTTCACTGTTAAATAAGTCTGGAAGCAAAAATAAAACGTTATCCTACTGTAAGGTTGTCATGAGGAATTTGCTATGTTAGATGAGAATGTCTTAAACCAGTAATAATAATAATAATAATAATAATAATGATAATAATAATAATAATAATAATAATAAGAGGAAGAAGAAGAAGAAGAAGAAGAAAAAGAAGAAGAAAAAGAATGAGATGAACGAAGAGAAACTAATAATAACAGTAATAATAATAATAATAATAATAATAATGATAATAATAATAAAGAAAAACGAAAGAAAGGATCACATTGAACTGAAAGTGGCAAGTGTCATGATATCCAAAATATCACCCAGAGTGAACAAGACACGTATATTTTTACAGCTTCACCTTCATTAACCCCTCCAGCACCAGAGGCCTTTCTAAATATAATCATTTGGAGGTAACAGGAACAAGAAGAAAAAAAATATGTTACGGCAGCGTGTTGAAAGAAGTAGCGGGAGAGACCGTTTCATAATTGCAATGAATAAATAAAGTAAATATATATATCTGTGGGTAGCAAATATAGGTGATGAGAAGAGGTCGTTGTTTTGAAAGAGTTAGCCCGAGATATCTTTCCAAAGATGAGTAATATCGTCAGGAGGTAGCAAGTTTAATAATAATAATAATAATAATAGTAATAATAATAATAATAATAATAATAATAATGGTAATAATAGTATTAGTAGTGGTAGTAGTAGTAGTAGTAGTAGTAAGAGTAGCAATAATAATAATAATAATAATAGTAATAGTAATAAAAACAACAACAAGTGTAATGATGATAATAATAATAATAATAATAATAATAATAATAATAATAATAAAAATGATAATGATAAAAATAATAACACCAACACTAATAACAAAACCAAATCGTACACAAAGTGCTATAGTGTCATGATATCCTCAGTGTCGACATCGAGAATCAAAGTGACACGTACGTTTTTACAACCCCTGGCTTCCTCCTGTACCGGCTGGGGTCATCGCAGCTTTGTATTCACCCCCATTGTGTCCGCGACCTTTGACCCCACTTAATCGGGAGATTCATGGCGGCGGTGGGGAAGTCCATGAACTGTCTCTACGGTCGGGGTAAAGAGACCCCCTATCACTTCTTCCATAGCGATTTGTTTTCCAGACTACCCATTAATACTCTCTTTTTTGCCTCTAATATCTTGTTTTATATCGACATAGATTGCGTGGATAACACACAGGAATATGGTAAGGAAGCAGAATCAGAAATAAACATTTAAGGACGAGATGAAAACTTCCTAACCGCACGAGAATGTCTCCCTATGTGTCTCCTTGATCCCTGTCTGCCTAGTGATTTTTTTTTTTCTAATAGGTCCTGCTTTGGGTGTAGATTTTAGTAGTCCGTTCCCCGAGACCCAATTGTCCTCCTACATACCATACACCTTCACATGTCACCACTTCAGCGCTAATATCCACCGTCCATATTACAACAAACTGTAGCTGTCTCATTTAGGACTGGTAGATTAACAAGGTCGTGTGGAAGATTATTAAAGCCTGTTTTAACGATACTCAGATCATCAGACTGTTCTTTGCCTTAGTCAGGGATCGAACTCGCTTCTAACTTTGCAGCTTCACCGTACAAAGTGGAGGCTGCTGTAATTACCTGTATAGAGCGGTATTGGTAATGGTTCAGTGTTAGGTTCGTGCATTTTTTTAATTTGCTGAGTAGTTGAGAGGAATGTGCAGTGTGATTTTGTTTGGTGTCAGGGGATTATTATTATTATTATTATTATTATTATTATTATTATTATTATTATTATTATTATTACTACTACTACTACTGTACTTCTTTTTGCTAATGTTACATATAGATTATAGGCAGTATTATTCCATTTAAAGAAAGGAAAGCTGGTACCAACTTGAAAGATTATTTGCCCATTACGGTACATAGATGCACCAGGCATTTATTCCCAGTGAAAATTTATTCTCGTCTCTCTTATGACCTCCAGCGTGCTTGTTTTGAACTCGTAGCCTTGCCAACTCATCAGGAATTCTCTCGTGTTCTGCTAATCTTTTGCCATAACCTTTATCGTTTTTACATCTCAGCAGCAACGTTTCCTCCTCCTCATTTCTCCCTCGGTCTCTTCAGCATCCTTAGGTCCTACATTTCCTTTAACCCATGCGACCCCTACCTCGCCTCAAACCTGTAAACTCCTCCATGGCCTCAGTATATATCTCCAACAAGCTCCCCAGCAGTCTTCACCTCCAGAGATCTCCACCCTTTCTCTCCGCCCCTGCCCTAATCAACTCTTTCCTTGTCTTCCCTTGCAACTTAGCTTTCCACCTTTCCTTGAATCTGTGTCTCCTGCTTCACCTCAAACCTTTGCCATTTTCCAGGGCTATTTTATGTCTCCCCAGCAGGCCCCCAAACAAACTTCATCTCGAACAATTTTCTCCCTTTCTCCCCGCCTCTTCATAAAACTGTGAGTCTGTGTTTCACCTCATCAACCTTAACTCCCCGCCTATCCTCAAACCTGTATACTCCTAGACTACCACTGTATATTTCCCCATAGCCTTCACCCCAAACAATTTCCTCTTTTTCTCCCCGTCTCTGCCCTCGTCAACGTTTTCCAGTATCCCCCAGCAATTTTAGCCACTAGCCTTATCTCAGATGCGATTGGATGATGGAAGGATGGATGTAAATTCCTCCAAGGCCCACATATATCTCCCCAAGGACCTCCCCAACAGCGTTCCTCACCTCTAACACTCTCCTCCCATTCTCACCATCTCTGCTCTCATCAACTTTTTAATTTTTTTCCCTCCCCTCAACAACCTCAGCTCCTCTGCTTCTCCACAGACCTCTAAACTCCTCCGCGACCTGTATATATCTCCCCAACAGCCCTCCTCACCCTCAACAACAATCTCCCTTTCTCCCTGCCTGTGCTCACAACCTGCCAGCACCTCCATAGTCCGTGGCCTCTCCGCAGTATCTCACTTCCCCGTGTCATTTACAGCCTCGGGACTTGCTAATCTAAATCCGAATGCATTCAGGCCTTAACAATCCTGGGCGGGTCATAAAACGAAGCTCATTTAGGTCCGTCCGGTCACGTCTGCGATCCGACGGTGATGTAAGCTGGGCCAGATAGAGTCGGGGTTGAGATGCCGGACGAGATATTAAGCTGATAAGCCTCCCACAGCCTGATTGACACTTCTTGTAAGACAGGGGTCCAGCCCACCTCCAGAAAAAGGTTGATGGCCGGCTCTAAGGTGTCGGATAGAATGTTTACGACCGATCCATAAAAAGATTGGAACGATGAAGAAATCGTGGTCGTGCGAGAGGGTGTTTCTCGGACTGCTAGCAATGGTTCCTCTCGTGAGATCGACAATGGCTTAGGTATCCGCGCTCACCCTTGTCAAGGAACTCTATAGGAGTCACCGTGGCCATAAAACTAGAATAGGCGGGCGTATCTCTCCGCTAAAAAAAGAGAATCCTGACATTTACAGGAACGCTGAAGGTGAAAACGATTGTGACAACGGAGAGAGAGACTTGACTGATTTTTTTGCTTCTTTTCTTTTCTTTTATTAGTGGCGCTTGCTAGGATTCCAGGGGCTTGAATGGAGTGTGAATGATTGTGTGGCCCATTTCACCTGGTATGCTCTTAATAGTTCTTCTTTTGTACTTTTCCTTTTTCGCCGGACTCTTTGCTGCCTCATCCGTAGGTGAGAAAAGTCATGATGATGATGATGATGGTGATGATGATTGCTCTTTACCGCTGAATTCCAACGTCTCATCACTTCGTTAATTCCAAGCTGACCATCGCTTACGACCACGCGAACAAGGCCCCGGATAATGTACTCAGCTAGGCCATGCTTCTCCATCTCGGATCCTTCTCTTTGTCATTCATCCCATTGAAATCCCCACCGAATCATGATCCCTGTATCCTTAAAAAAAGAAAAAAAAATCCTTCCTTTTAGTGGAGGTCAGAGTTGAAGCCGCCATGTTGATACGGCAAAATGTCCGTGGCCGTGGAACAACTTAACGTCTATGTACATCGCCGTCCAAACTATAATTAATTTGGATATCAGCCATTTACACTTTTCAGGTGATGAGTTGGGTGATCAGCGTTTTTAGTTTAGAGGAGAAGTGAAGTGTTTATTATTTCGAATCCTCTTATATGCCTGTCACTCTTTTTTTCTTTAATTTTCTCTGCTTTCCTGTGACGCATTAAGTTTGGCGTCCACCTTGCACACCTGCTATTATTCAAACCCGCAAACCTCTCCGTTCTTCTAACTTCTCAAAGCCTTACCAGAACCCACACATAAGAACATAAGAAGATAAATGTCATAGGCCAATTGACCGATATCAGGTAGCTCGTGTCAGAAGGTATGAGCATATATACGAGACTAAGACGAGGAAAACAATCTCTTCTACTCCCTTTAGTAACTCCACCACCCAACCCTACCCCACTCATCATAGGAAACATCTCTTCTTGTACTCCCTCCAGTAACTCCACATCCATTCCTCCCTTCACCCATCATCCTTCACAGCATTATCTTACCATCCTTTGTCAAGTATTGTCGGCTGCGGCTATCGTGTTAGGGATTAAGCTGAAGGAGAGACGTATCGGTCACATTCACGACCCCTGGGAGATACGCTGAACCTCGACGTGCTGGAGAATGGTTGGCTAATTTGATGCGGAATTAGTGATCCAGAACGCGTTGTTGCCCACTGAAGGGACGGGAGATGGAAAGCTGAGGCAAATGAGCGATTGGTGAATGAGTTTTCTTGCGAGACTATGATATGGCTCTTAATTTTTGCGTCCTGTGTTTAAAAGGCAAATGTGTGTTTATATATTTAGAATGCAAAATGTGTTAATCTTTTTGTTGTTCACGTGTATTTATTTATTTATTTATGCTGAGTTTTGTAGACAGGTTGCTCTCGTTAATTCCTTCAGTACGATGGTTTCTCTCTCTCTCTCTCTCTCTCTGCCCAAACCATTATATTCCATTATATTCAGATACATTTTGGACTGAAATGGTTAGATTGAACCTTTATTAACCCCTCACTGCTAGAGTTTTATATATGATTAAATCCGTCTGTCAGTGGCAGTAATAAAAAATAAATCACGTAAGGTTGAGATTAAGGACGACATTATTTCTTTGCTTTACCTTTTTTTTTTACCTATTTTCACGAAGTTTTTTTTTTTTTGCGAACTCTTACTTTATATTAAACATTATTGTCGTTTTTATTTTTTGAGTAAGTTTTATGCAAAATTTAATGGATACTAAGCTTTCATTAAACATTATTTTGATTATTATTTTATTTTCATTTTCATGCTGACTATTTTGGATATTGAACTATTGAACTATTGAACTTTCGTTTTTTATATTAATTTTTTAAACGTTTCATAAACATTTTTCACATTTCTTTATTTCCATTTTTGCAACCCTCGTTTTCATAAACATTTTTCACGTTCATTTTTTTATTTTCATTTTTTCAACCCTCCTTTTCATAAACATTTGTCACATTTCTTTAATTTTCATATTTTTTACCCTCCTTTTCATACACATTTTTCCAAGGCGTGTAATATCGCTTTCCGTCTGATTTCCCGGTGAACAATGCGGGGATGTCCTGGCTGTCCTCGCCTTCGTCTGAGGAGGGATCGAGGGCCCTCCACTTCTCCCCTTTCTTTTGATCGGGACATGACTCCTCTCTCGTCGCTACGGGAGAGACGACAAAGCGGCCGTTCGCGTAAAGGCTTGAGAAAAGGTGTCGTTCTGAGAGAGGGCTTCCTTCAAGAGAGTGACTTGGATCAGCGGATACTTTACTCATTTTACTCGGATCATTGGATATTTTGCTCGCCTTTTTACTCGGATCAACGGATACTTTGCTCATTTTACTCGGATCATGGGATATTTTACTAGCCTTTTTACTCGGATCAGCGGATACTTTACTCATTTTACTCGGATCAACGGATACTTGTTTCGTCTTTTTACGCCTTCAATATGATGCCGTTTTTTTATTTCATTCCTGCTATCTCCAGACGATTTCACTCAGCTTAAGAGTGACTTTTGGAACGGGGGTTGGTTTGAGATAGTCTTCATTAAATCCATCACTACTACGGATGGATTTAATGATAAGAATTTAATGATAAGAATTAACTTTGAATGACGTCCCATATCGGAAGGGCGACGGTCAGAGGTTTCAAATGGACGGTCCTTCCTGGGGTGTCCGTACGTGAGGCAAGAAGTGGATAACGTGGGGAAGGAGGGAGGAAGGAGAAAGGAAGAAGGATGGGGAGGAAAGAGGGAAGAAATGGGAAGGGAGGCGTGGAGGGAGGGTCAGTAAGGAGGAGGGTAAAGGAGAAAGAGAGGTAAGGAAGAAGGAAGGAGGGAATGGAGAGGTCAGGAGGGAGAAGGGTGAAGGAGGGAAGAAAGAGAAGGAAGGAGGAAAGAAGGAAGGAGGGGAGGGAGGGGTCAGGGGGGGAAGACATCAATGTGTAGCATCAATGAGGAGCCTCGTCCGTGAGATTTGCACAGCCTTTATCCATTCCGTCCCCTTTGTTGCTGAAAAGTGGTACATTGACTCGGCTGAGAGAGAGAGAGAGAGAGAGAGAGAGAGAGAGAGAGACGAAGTAGGGATTAGACGGACACGGAGAGACAATGTGAAAGAGGAAAGCAAACTCACTCGATAGAAAGGGAGAGGGTCAGGCAGAGTAGGGAAATTAAGCAGATAAGGAAGAGGAGACAGGTGGTGATGAGAGGCAAACAGTGGTCGAGAGCGAGGGTAGACTGAGAGAGGGGGGGACAAGCAGAGAAAGAAGGGCAAGAGGCAGAAGAGAAGGAGACTGTGAGGAGAGGCTTAATAGGAGAGCGTGTGGGTAAGGAGAGACATGTGTAGGAGGAAGAATATGTGGGGAAGATAAGGAAAAAGTAAGGAGAATAGATGGAGGAGAGACAAGTGATAGGGGAAAGATGAAGAACGAGGGGCATATAAAGAAGAGACAGGCCACAAGGGATAGGTAGGTATATAGGTAGGTGGGTAAGCAGACCAGGGATGGGGGGTGGAGAAGAGAGATATTTGGAGAAAGAAAGGCAGACAAAAGGACGTAGGATAATAGGGAAGCAGGGAAGAGGAGAGGAAACTTAGAAACAGAGATAGCTGGAGAAGAGAGGCTGGCAACAAGAGGTAGATAGGCTGGTAGGTAGGTTCGGGAGGAGAGGTGGAAGGATTGGTCTTTGTGTGTCGAACCATCTCCAGCCTCACTCCAACCTGCCGTTACTCTCTCCTCTCAAGCATCATCCAGGGCCTCGCCAGTATCCTCTCCACTGGCTAATCGTGAACATGCATTTCGATTCCTATTTGATCACCTCATAGAATTTTTTTTTTTTTCTTTCTTTTCGTCTTAGCCGTTCTTCGCGTTATGGATATGAAAAAGGCGGTTGAAATGATTGTGGTTGCTCAGGAGTGGCCATTGATTTTGAGTGCTAAATACATATAATGTTGCCTTGAAGGAAGCTTGTGAATTTGATCGCTCTGCTTCTTCACTTTGAGGAGTTTCTTAAAATTCTGTCTACAGACGGTGCCATATCCAGCAGAAGGCGTTACTGGGGAAATTTGTTACTTCTTCAGTATGAGAGATCTTCCCTACACTGAAAATAATAGTCTGGCATTAACAAGAATGAAATAATAATAATAATAATAATAATAATAATAATAATAATAATAACAACAACAGTGAGTAGTAATAACAACAACAACAACAATAATAATGATAATAATAATAATAATAAAAATTTTCTGCTGAAGGAGGTAAATAAAGGTGGAAGTAAAAGTTCAAGGTGTGTCAATAATAAGACCATGGCCAGAATGATAGGATCGTCAGGAGACACGATTCTTCCTCCTGCCTCCCACCCTGCCCCTTCCTCCTTCCTTGTCATCTCACCTCACCTCACCCCGACGCCCTATAGAAAGAGAGTTGGCCATTTCGTAGCCCACCACTCCTCTCAGTCATTCCTTCTTATACTTGTCTCTTTTCATTCGTCTCTCTCTTCAAACTTCGCTCCCATTTCCTGTATGTCTCTTTTTCTGTAATTTGTCCTCATTCCCATTCCCCATTACACGTGATCCGCATATATTTACTGTTCCATTCCTATCTTGACTCTTCTTTCATTTATACTTGTCTTCACTCCCTCCTTTCTCCCGTCCCATGTCCACTCTTCTCTAATCCCTTAGCCTGTCTCCAACATCCATCCCATCCCTCCTTTCCCTCCTTTTTCCTGCCCATCATCCTTCATCCAGTCCCTTCTCTCTCCCAATCCTCACACTTACTTGTAATGCCCCCTTCTCTCCACCACACCCTTTCCCTTCTTTTATCTCCGTTCCTTCCTCTCTCCATCCCTCACCCTCTTCTCTCTAAACCCTCAGCTCTTCCTAACATTTCTACCATCCTTCCATTCCCTCGTGCCTCCCATCCCTCACCCTGTCTCCTCTAATCCCTACATCCTTAATTTCCCTCCATTTCTTCCTCTCTTCATGCCTGCCATCCTTCCATTCACTTTTCCCTCATGTCCATCACCCTCTCTCCTCTAATCCCCATTCTCTCCCACATACCCCTACCCTCCCTATATCACTCCTCTCACCCCACTCGTCCTCCATCAAGGAATCAGCATTAAGATTTCGACGCTGGAGTGACGACCATCCAAGAGGTGACTGGGATGGGGTTCCTTGAGATGAGGGAGATGGCTTAAGGTTAGGTTGGCTTTGAAATGAGGCAAGTGAAGGGGACGGAATAGCCTGTGATGATGTTGGCTCCTTCACTCTATGCCGTCTGTTCGTAGTTTTTCTTTCTACACCCTGACTACTTCATTCAGATTAGGAGACCTCTCTAGTTTTGAAAGATATGGTAGAGGTTGTAACCTACCCCTAATGTTCGAATCCTCTGTCTTGTGCTTAATAAATTCGTCTAGAGATAGCAAAAATAATCAGAGTAATTGAGGGCCAATGGGTGATGAGATTAAGATGAAGGTGGCTTTTGAACGAGGCAAATGAATGGAAGGGAATACCTACGATGTTGTTGCAGGTGAGGGAGCCATAGGATGAGGTACTGTGGACGTGATGAGCTAGTGGAATGAGTATGGTAGTAAGATGTGAAGGATGAGTGAAGTGGGATAGGAAGGGCGAATAGAATAAGCGTGGTAGCAGAGTGTAAGGAACGAGTGGCTTGAGTTTCGATTGGTAGTAGAGTGTGATCGACGAATGCGGTGATTTTGACAGGAGAATCTGGTAGGCGATTGGAATGAGTACAAGTGGCAATTGAATGTGGTGGGTGAATGGAATGAATCTATTTTGTGCCATATGTGGAACTTTATACCAGATACACACACACACCTCTCACACTCTCACCTTTCAAAACACAAACACCTCTTGCATATTTACTGCCTTCTATCAACCACCCACGACCCACACATACACATCTCGCATCCCCCAAACACCAACACACATCCTCAAACACTGCAAACCAGTCACACATGCTAGCATCCATTGCACCGTCAAGGCACACCCACACACACAGCAGTTATATCCCCTCCCCCCAACACACACACACACACACACACACACACACACACACACACACACACACACACACACACACACACACACACACACACACACACACACACACACACACACACACACACACACACACACACACACACACACACACACACTTACTTACTTACTTACTTTTCAAACACATAGCTCGCACCTTCCAAACACACACTCCCACACAGTGCAAGGCCGGGACATAAGACCTCACACGCACGATATAACTCGGACAGGCTGGGATCAGGAGAGTGAAACGACGTATGAAGGCAGAATGGCCACCATGACGCCCTGGGATCACACGAGGAGTGGGGAAGGGGGACGATGGACAGGCAGGCAGGCAGACGGAATGGTAGGCGGGTTGGCAGGCAGATGGGTAAAGAGGAGGCAGACAGACAGACAGGTAGGCAGCCTCAGCGGTAGGCGGGTTGACGAGCAGACAGGTAAAAGAGAGACAGGCAGACAGACAGGCAGGCTAACAGGCAGGCAGGCCTACTGGATGGTAGACCGATTGGCAGGCAGATAAAGAGAAGGCAGGAGGCACACAGGTAGACTGTATGGTAGGCAGGTTGCCAAGCAAATGGGAAAGAGGAGACAGGCAGATAGACATGCAAGGAGGCAGGCAGGCAAGCAAGTAAACAAGCATGGAGACAGAATATTGGGCGGGTTGGCAGTTAGACGGGTAAAGAGGAGGTAGGCAGACAGATACGCAGGCAAGCAAGAGGAATGGTAGGCAGGTTGACAGATAGATGAATTTGTTTGGAGTGGTGTACAGACAGACACGCAAGCAAACAGGCAGTCGGATTGGTAGACGGGCAGAACGGACAAAGTGCAAGTAGGCAGACAGGCAAGCAGATGGCAATGTGTACCAGGCCAGACGGAAAGGTGCACGGGTTGATAGGTAGATCGAAGTGCGTGGAGTACAGACAGGCACGGAAACAAACAGGCAGGAATGGTATAGGGGTTGGAAGAATGATCGAAATATACTGAGAGGCACGTTGATTGGTACAGAGACAGCAAGGTAGTTGGGTTGGTTAGGTGGACGGAAAAGTGTAAACAAACCTGTAGACAGATAAGGAAACAGAGGAGGAATGTGTAGAAGAATGTATGAACAGTAGAAGGTAAGGTAGGCAGGTTGGTAGGCAGAGGGAAAAAGAGGAGGTAGGCAGAGAGGCAGGTGTAATCAAGAAAATAGGCACACTGTTTGATAGGCAGATATGAACAGAGCCGGTGGAAGTTGCTAGGGAGTTAAACACAGGCAGGCAGGGAGTAAGACAGGAGGGCAGGCAGGCAGGCAGGGGGACGGGAATGTGTACAGAGCCATAAAGACAGGAACATCTAGACGGGGAGACAGGAATGTATAGAAGGGCATACAAACAAGCACAGATCCAGGAGACAGGGAGACAGGTATGTGTAAAGAGATATACAGACAGGCACATAACTAGCCAGACAGGCATATATGTGGAAAGGGTGAAAGTTTGTGCAATTCTGGTACCCCATCGACAATAGACAGAGAAAGAAAAAGGACAATGATTGCAGAGTGAGACAAGCCAGACATCTAATACAGCAGTTAGGTGGCGACCCAGGTGGGACCATGATAATTTCAATTAATACGAAAAAGAAAAAAAGGCAAGAACAATGCAAGGGGTTATTTAAGACAGCATTCAGGAAGAGGGGAACGGAGCGGCAGTAACGGCGTTAAAGAGAATGATTAAGCTTGAAAGGATGGTAAGAGTGCAGAAGGGGGCGTCATATATATGTATGGAGGGGAGGAGGGGCACTGTAATTGAAGGGATTGTTTCACCAGAGGGGAGCGTGCATTATGAGTTTGCAGGTTCATGTGATGACCACGTTTGCAAAATGGTTTTCATGGGAGACCTAAAGTTCCGAGGAAATTTTTTTCATATCATGCGGGAATGGCGCTGTAACTCAGGCCCCGGGATGATCGTAGCAACAATAAACTAGCATAAAAATGAAAAGGGTGGAATAACTTGGCTCTCTCTTTCACTCCGCGCAATGCAATCCCCCGCTCTCTCTCCCCCTCTCTCCCTCTCTTTCTCTCTCACTTTCTCCCTCTCTTTCTTTTGCAACCTCCGTGAGAGTCGTTTTGCAGTTCGGTGTTTTATCCTGCGCGTCACTGGTGCTCAGTTGGTGCTTTTGGCTGGGGTACATTCACAAAGAATCTTGACCAATTTTTGTGCGATAAACATGTCTCCATACCAGTTAAGTAATGTTTTGAATGATTGTATTTTGTATTTATCGCACTATAATTCATACAATTTTGTTTAAGTGTTTGGTACCGATAAGGGTTAAATACTATCACGAATGGTTTGCTTTTGTCGTGAGTTTTAAGTTATACTTCACTTTAGTTGTGAAGTGCTAGGCAGCTACTTAAGTCAAAGGTAAAAACAAGTACAATTTAATACAACTTTTTCAGCCCACGGACGTCTTTTTCTGTATAGTTCATGCGTTCCTCTGGTTGTTACAGTCA
The DNA here is from genome assembly GCF_032717465.1 of Coenobita brevimanus. NCBI lineage: Eukaryota > Metazoa > Arthropoda > Malacostraca > Decapoda > Coenobitidae > Coenobita > Coenobita brevimanus. The sequence continues at coordinate 5,026,057 of NC_137005.1, read as the reverse complement.
GCTTGGGTTACACATTTGGAACTGGGTGGTGACTGTGGATTTGACTTTCATTAATTGCCTCACATGGATAGGGTCTTTTGAGCTGAACGAAAGTCTGTAGTTACTTAGAATAAAACGAGAAAGACGTGATTGGGATGGATGACTTAAGATAAAAGTACAAACTTTTGATCATACGCGTAACTTATCCTAAAAAAAACTTTCTGAATACGGTCTCTGATTCCATCCCCGTCCTACACGGCTTCTTGTTCACACTTTTTGCAGATTGTTGGAAGATGGCCCGCAACTGAAGCCTGTTTCTTTTTCGTCAAGGCTCGTTATGTATCTAGTAATATCTCTTCCCTTCTCATGATGCTTTCACAGTTTCCCTTCAACGTGTGTTTAGAAAGAGAGTGATTTTAAAAGGTTTCATTTATTTATTTATTTATATAATGGAATACTTGTTAGGTTAGTATTTTTATAGGATATGTATTTTGTTTAATCATGCATTTCTCCTTTCTTGAACATGGCGAGATTTTTGCTTGGATGAAATTAGAAGTTTGTGTGCGTGTGTGTGTGTGTGTGTGTGTGTGTGTGTGTGTGTGTGTGTTTTTTATTCCCCAGCTGCTGCATTCCCCATAATATTCGTGACTTTTTTCTTGATCAGGAGGGTAAGCAAACAGGTAACTGGAAACGCATGACAGCTTTCTAAGACGTGAGAGAGGAGGAGGAAGAGGAAAGGTTAGGTGTGGACGGGGCAGGGGAAGGGCAGGTGTGTTGATGCGAGAAAGCGTGATGGAATGAAGACTTCGTATATTCTGTAACTTTGCTGTTCCGATTAATATAAGTTAGCTCTGTAGTCAAGAAACTGTCTATCTGCCTTTATCTGGCTGTCTTATTTATCAGTCGATCTATCTACCTATCTGTCTGTCTGTTAGCTGTCTCTTCTTATCTGTATGTCTGTCTGCTAAGCACATATGCATATCCATCTAGCTAATGTATTAATCGATTGAGCTGTGTGTCTGTCTAGGCCTGTGTGTGGAGCCATCTGTCTGTCAATTAATGAATCTGAGTGTCTAGCCTCTCTCCACCTATTTTTATGTCCTGTCTTTATATATATCGTATCTCTCAACCTTCTGTCTGCTTGTGTCAGTCACTGTTTCCGGCCATGTGATAATCATTGGACAAGCAGTTGCAATGTAGGAAAGTGGGTTGCTGACTAAGTACTTGGAGGTCAGTGTTTACAGATATATACTTAAGTGAATGTGAATGCGAACACGTGTATTCCTTTCGTGTTATTCAATTATCGAGTGAATGTGCATTGGTAGGATCTGAGTAATTAGTTTGGCACAGAAAAAAACAATTATCGCCACACCTTCATTAAGAGCCAAGAAAGTTATGAGTCTTTGGAAAGTTGTGTGTGTGTGTGTGTGTGTGTGTGTGTGTGTGTGTGTGTGTGTGTGTGTGTGTGCAGCTTACAATGATTCGCCTGATCGTAATGTTGATTGGTGGAGGGATTGGATAAGGAAAAAGTAGCCTCACCACCACCACCACCACCATCATCATCATCAGTATCATCACCATCATCGTTATCATCATCAGTAGCAGCAGCAACAAAATCACATCTCAGTACCAACGCAAATCCACACCGTTATTTTCTTTGTCATCATATCGCCATGAGCACTGTAATCATCATCACACCTTCACCACTGTCACTATAAACAAGTCAAAATACGCATCACCATTCCAACATCATCACCATTTCATCAGTAACTTCATTAAAATACAACACATCACAACATACCACACCATACCGTACCACACAACACCACACGTCACTTCTGTTCTGTGGAAAAAAAGAAGAAAGAACACCACACCACACTACACCACACCAAGTAACATCACCCCACACCACACCAATATTCCACCCCCTTCAAAAAGAATCACCATCAGACCACACCAGCGTCGCCATATCATCACCTCCATCTCAAGAAAAAGCCACCTCTTCACCACACACACACACACACACACACACACACACACACACACACACACACACACACACACACCATCATCATCATCAGTAGGAGTGATCAAGGCGACTTCCCCGATCAGGCAGCTCCACACCTGTAGTTTTTGCCCTGTTCGTCCCAGCTGCGCGCTCAACCAAGTAAAATCCCGTTCCCCGTGGCTGCGAGACTTGGGTGGGTCGCTGTGGGAAGTGTCTGTGGGCAGCGAGACGAGTAGATGGGGTGGGGGGAGAGAAGGAGGAAGTGATATTGAGATGAGTATAGGAGGCTGGGAAAGGTACAGAAAGAGGAAATAGAGGAAGTGGGAGATGAGAGGTAGGGAAGGAGTGGTTTGCTGTGGGAAGTGTCTGTGGGCAGTGAGACGGGTAGATGGGGTGGCGGGGGGGGGAAGGATGAAGTGATATTGAGATGGGGATAGGAGGCTGGGAAAAGTACAGAAGAAGGAAAGATAGGAAGTGGGAGAAGAGAGGGAAGGGAATGAAGTGGATCTCTGTGGGAAGTGTCTGTGGACAGTGAGCTGGTATGTAGGGTGGAGGGGAGGAGGAGGAAGCGATTGTTAGATGGGGATAGGAGGCTAGGATGAGGCGGGAAGGTATAAAAGGAGGAAGGATAAGTGGGAGAAGAGAAGGAAGGAAACGAGGATATAGTTGAGGGAAATGGTAGAGAGAGAGAGAGAGAGAGAGAGAGAGAGAGAGAGAGGATAGGAGTCGGTGAAAGCGGAAAGAGCACAAAGAACGAAGAAGAAAGAGGTGGACGATACTGATGCATTCTCACGAGCGGAGAAGAGGAGGTGAGTGAGAGAGAGACCTTTAATGAGATGAGAAAAGGCAAGACAGAATGAAGAGAATAGAAGACGAGCGGGAGGGAGGTGGAGTGAGGGGGAAGGAAGCAAAAAAAAAAAAAAAAAAAAAAAAGCCATGTAGGTGAAAGGCAGTGTGTGTGTGTGTGTGTGTGTGTGTGTGTGTGTGTGTGTGTGTGTGTGTGTGTGTGTGTGTGCGCTATTGATGACATGGAGATTCGCTGCTTTACTCAGTCGCAAAGGAGAGAGAAGGGGCGGAAAAAATCGTGTCGAAAGGTGAACAATTGCCTGTGAAAAAGGCTGAGGAGCATTTGAGAGAGAGACACACACACACACACACACACACACACACACACACACACACACACACACACACACACACACACACACACACACACACACAGCTGAAACAAAAGCTCTGTGTGGGATCATGGGACAGCCGGGAGTGATGTATTTCTGAGAGGGTAAACATGCTAGGAAAACGACAAATACGCACAGGAAAAGGAAAATGTGAGAGAAAAAAAAAAAGGAGACGGGGTAGGGGGAGAGGAAATTATGCAAGTCTTCTTCAGGATCCGCAAACAGTGCATAATAGATGACGGCAACTCCATTCAGCAGAGAAGAGCAGGGAAGATCCGTCCTAAGGCTGTAGCGAATTAGCCCTCGTGTTCTGCACTACCTTGATGTCTCTCTCATTTTATTCAGGCTTTCTCCTCGCGATTATACCTAGCTAAGATGAGGCTTTTCAGAGCATAGGTTAGATATAGCTTTCAGTAACATCCTAATTGTGAGAGATCTTTCCAGAGTTGAAAAAAAAAGGTATATGAAAATAGTACAAATGACATAATTTAGATATATGGCTTAAGTAACTTTATTTTTCCTTGCCTTGGACACACATTTTTTCACTTTTTGTAGAGTGATATTAGGTGTTTATGTCCAGGTGAGACTGTTCCTAGCAGTCAGTGGGATTAAAGTGAATGGACGAACACTTTGGCTGCTAAGGACATATGTATCTTTTTTCAGACCAACACAAAACAGTTTTATTTAACTGAGAGAAATGTTTGCAGTTAAATGGTTGGGCGAGAAACTGGTGTCCTTTCCTGCTGTGATAAGGATGGGAGGGGATGAGGCAAGAGGAAGAACTGGTTTGGTCTTGTGTCTCTTTTCACCCCTTCCATCTTGCGCTTCCTCTTCTTTCTTCTGTCATCCTCTCCCCTCCCTCGAACCTCCCCCCTCTCACCCCCTCTCCCTTCTTGTCTCTCTCCCCTTCCTCCGTTCTTTGATCCCTCCTCTCACTTTTTCTCCCTTCTTGTGTCTCCTTTTCCTCTCCATCTTGCACTTCCTTTTCTTTCTTCCGCCACCTTCCCTCCCTCCCTTCCTCGGTTCCGTCACCTTTTCTCCTTTCCTCTTCCCCTTTCCGCTGCAACCTCCTCCCACTTCCTCTACCACTCTTGTTACCAGCCTCCCTTTTTTCTCCTTCTCCAACCGCACCAAGTTTTTCTTTGATCTCCTTTCAGCAAGATGTCTTTCTTTCGTGTACTTCCTACGCAAGAACTCAGTCCTTCACATCATCCCTCCAGTATGAAGCTCTTACTTTATCTGCTTTCTTCAACAAGAGCTCCTCTTCTTTTAACACGAGTTCCTTTTTTTCATTCACAGCAGCACGAATTCGCTCCATAGCTTCTATCCTTCATCGGCGATATTCTTCCCTTAGTCTTCCTTCGATTACAGCTCCCTTTCCAGCATAAGTCCCTTCGTCACGCCCCATCAACACAAATCCCCTCCTTCGTTTCTCTCCCACAGCAACTAGATTCTTTTCCACCTTATCTTCCCCCAGTACGAGTTCCTTCCTTGATCTCTTTCCTTTAACACGGGATCCTTACTTCGTCATCTTCCATCACAGCGATATGCATCCTTCGTCTCCTTCCGTCAACTTCAGGTCCCGTCATTCATCAAAACGATCCGGTTCCTTCATCGCGGCCTTCGCCTTTCAATTCAGGTCTTTCCATCTTTCAACACGAAGTGCATCTTTCTTTTCCTTAAACACAAGGTCCATCAGTCCCCCGTCAGATTTTGGTCCAGCTATGTTTTACGCTTATTGTTTTCTTTTAAGTTCCTTGATTTTACAATACATCACTCCATCTCCCTCCTCAACACAGACTCCATCCCCCTTTCCTTTAACCTAAGTCTCTGTCATCCTTCAACCATTGTTCCTTTTGGTATTTCTTGTCTTCGGTAGAAAATTTATTCATCGTCTCTTTTCTTTTAGTTCTTTGTCTTCACGTCTCCTTCCTTGAATCCCATTTTTTTTTTAATAACCCAGGCAGCTCCTCCTGATCCATTCCTCAGTTTTTCGTAATGTACTCCCTTGATTATCCTTCCCTTCTGATATTCCAAGTCTCTTCATCCTACTGCGCAAGATCCGTCCTTCGTCTCCCTCTCCTCATCCTCATCCTTAAATTCTTTTTTTTCGTTCTTCTCCTCCTCCTTCTCTTCCTCCTTGTTTTTCTTCTTCTTCCTTCTCCTCCTCCTTCTCTTCCTCCTTGTTTTTCATCTTCCTCCTCCTTCTCCTCCTCCTCCTTTTTCTTCTTCCTCCTCCCCCTCCACCTCCTTTTTCTTCTTCCTCCTCCCCCTCCACCTTTTTCTTCCTCCTCCTCCTTCGTAGAGTCGAGTCCATTCACCAGCTTTCCCCAAGATGCCTCGGTCACCAGATCCTTGGCATTTACGACCCAACAGCGAGAATCATATCGTGTAGCCCAGGCTGTCCCGGAGAGAGAGAGGGGGGAGAGGGGGAGAGAGGGCAGGGGAGATTAGGGGCAGATTGGCTGGTTTTTGCACCCTCACCCACCATCCCTCCCCCAGTCGCAAAAGTTTTATCTCATTTATATATATATGTTTTGGTTACGACTCTTTTTAGCGACATAGGAAAAAGATCATGGTAGAATTGAAATTTGGGAATGTCGATTTGAGCTCCAGTAATATATTAATTAAACTTGTAAAAAAAAAAAAAAACTTCCCTGTGAGATTTTATTATTTCTTTTTTTTTTTTTAGCTATTGAGAAGGTTGTAGGTGGCAAAGGGGCGGCCTATGGAGCTGGAGTGGTTAGATGCAGCCTCCATTAATCCCTTTACAACGATTGGTGCTCTCCGGCTGAATAAAATCGTCTGGTGACAACGAGAATATTGTTAAAATGCCGTGCTCGGGTTAAAGTGTTTGAAGCGATAATAATGACTGCAGAAAGAATAATGACAATAAGAATGAATATAAAAAGTAATAATGATACTAATGGAAATTTTAATAATGAAAATAATAATAATAATAATAATAATAATAATAATAATAATAATAGTAGTAGTAGTAGTAGTAGTAGTAGTATTGATAATGATCTGTCTTTGTATCTATTCCTAGACGCCTTAATCCCCTAAGGGGTGGCCACAAACAGATCGCCTCCATGTCGCTCTGTCCCCCGCCATTTCACTGCCCTGCTTCCAGCTCACACACCCCTCTCTTATATACGTAAAATAAAATAGAAATGCAGCTCACGTATTTTTCAGTCTTCAGGTGTGTCAAGTATGTACCTTTGATGTAAAAGTCACACAGCTCTTTATATCAGCCCACCTGACGCTATCCTTGACATTTCTGAAAGCTTTTATCAGTGTGGCTCATTTTCTAATCCTGAGTTTATTTTAAAGCATATATAATTAGGTAATGCACTTGATTGCAGGTGGGGAATTGGCAGTGAGGGGGTTTAATGATAATAATATTAGTGATCCGGACAGTGACTGACGTAACGAGATAGGGATGTGATGGACAGAGAAGGATTTGTTTGCCTGGCGAAGGTGAATAAGTAAATGGAGATAATTACTTGCTATTTACAACATAATATAATTGGCTCCATGGTGATTAGTGTTTGCTGTAGTTGAGGATAGAGCTGTTGGCCTCACAGGATGTTATATATACAAGCAGGATTGGAAGAGTTTTATTTGAAATTCCTCCCAGTTTTCTTTCTCTCCCAGTTCTTTCTTTATCTTCCAGTCCCCTTCCTCCCTGTCTTTCGCTTCCCCCTGTCCCCTTCCTTTTTCCCAGTCCCTTTTTTTCCCCAAATCTTCTTTTCGTACAGTTCTTCCCTCTACAGTCCCCGTCCTTTCCCACAACACTTCCTTTCCTCCTTCATGCCCTCCCATCTCAATACCTCTCTTCCCCCATTCCCCTTCATCTTCATGCCCCCTTCTTCTCCTCCATTAACTCGCTTTCCCCTTTCAGCCTCCCCCCCCCCCCTCTCATCCCATTCTCTCCCGGCTCACACTCTTCACCCCATCCTCACCATCGCCCCACCCTCCAGCCTTCGTTTCTCCCCCCGTCTCACACTCTCCTCCCTCTTCCTCACCCATCACCCCGCCCTTCACCCTTCGTCTCTCCCCTTCCGCGTGCGGCCCTTTCATCCCATCAGCATTTATCCCATTCCACTCATCACCTCTCCCTCCACGCCTTACCCCATCCCCCCCACCCTCCCTTCCAGCTTCTCTCTTCACCCTCATCACCTTAGCACACCAAGCTCGAAATTCATAAACTTTCTGAAACATAACACTTTGACGACGATAAAAGTAGATTCTTATTTATTCATGCTATCGTCCCAGACAGATTTATTTTCCTTAAGAGTGCCTTTCGTCTCGTAATTGTCAAAACAGTCCAGGCAAACCCTCAAACAAGGCCAGACACCTCAATTGTTTTTTATTATTGTAGTTGCTAGATGATTTTATAGAGCTTAGGAATCGCCTTTCGCCGTCTGAGAGTTAGCAAATAGGATCTTAGCACCCTTGAACCTCGCCTAATATCTCAGAATCGAAAACCCTGTCAGTGGACCACAGACGTTAGCACCATATTAGTTTTAGCACATCGACAGCCCAGCGCACAAGCATCAAATTCCATGGACATCAGCACTCCACCAGCACTAAGGCCAAACACACAGACTCCCTAGCACATACAAACCACAACGCTCATGTCTAACAGCACCTTTAGACTTACTTGCACATCAGCACCCAGCATTCAACATGCCAGCACTGCAATCCCTTAACCTCCACCAGCATCTTAGCACTCAGGTAACACACACACACACACACACACACACACACACACACACACACACACACACACACACACAGGTTCACTAGCACATCGTCACCCCAGTACTCAAGCACCCTAACACCTCAGCACCCTTCCGCCCCAAGAATGCAGCGTAATGAGATTGGTTAGTAGGAAAATGGCAGTGAGGTGATGATAGGGAAGGGGAGAGAAAGGGATGTGTGTGTGTGTGTGTGTGTGTGTGTGTGTGTGTGTGTGTGTCTGCGATGTTATTGGTGCGGTGGTAATGACAGTGGTGGTGTGAGGCAGTGGTGTTTATGGTGAAGATAGGATTGTGTTCTGATGCATGGTGATGATGGCGTGTGTGTGGTGTTACTAGGGTATGGTAGCTGTATATGTGTTGATGCATAGTGCTAGTAGTAATGGCTTGTTGTTTTATTGGTATTTGGTGTTACTGGCATGTGGTACTAGTATTTAGTGTGTCTGGTATGTGGTGTTACTGGCATGTAGTACTTGTATGTGGTGTCTGGTATGTGGTGTTACTGGCATGTGGTGTTGCTGGTGTGTAGTGGTGTTAGTGGTGGCGGTGAACAGTGACCCAGCTCGTCCCGGGGAACACATTAGCATGCTATTACACAGGCACTCTTGTAAGCCTTTACCTCAACTTTTTGCTGACGGGGAGCTCGACAGGGGACAGAAGGACGCAACCCGTTCCTCGGCGTCAGGCCACCTCCTCAGAGTTCCATTTTACCCTCATCCACAGTTATATTAATTAGAGAAGTAGAATTGATGACTGAAGAGAGTATATTAACTCATATATTGGTCGCAAAGCTAATGTGATGAAAAAGGGGATGGTTTGTGATGGTGTGGGAGAGTGGAATGGAGACTGGCTCAGGTGGTGGTTACGTCCCTCTTAAGCGCAACTATTCTTTACCTTTCGGTGCCCGGGCGATTTGTAAGTGTACTCGGCCCCACCTTTGCTTGTTCATGATTGACACACACGATTTAGACCTTGGGAGCCTTACCTGCAGTGACACGGGGCAGGGGCGTCGGTAGGGGGCTCTACGGGGTGGGGGCTGGGAAACTGAGAGAGAGAGAGAGAGAGAGAGAGAGAGAGAGATGGGGCAAGGGGTGGGGGAAGAGAGAGGGAGGGATGACTAAGAAGGAGAAGGGCGAGAGAGGAAGGACTGGCGGATGATAGAGGGATGGGGAGGGGGATTTAGGAAAGGAGGGAGGGAAAATGGGAAGAGGGGGGAGCTGGGAGAGGAGATGGGAGGAGAGAGGGAGGGAAGATCAGGGAGCGCTAGAAGGCCGGACAAGAGGTTGGGGTTTAGGGAAGGAGGAAGGAAGGACGGGAGGGAGGAAGGAAAAGGAGACTTGGGGAGGGGGGGGAGGGAGCAGAGGTTAGATAAGTAGGAGAAGAAACGGAGAAAAAGTGTTAGAGGAGAGAGAGGGGAAAAAAGGAGAGGAATGCATGACTTCTTATGGGTTAGGATGGGAGTCAAGAAGGATTAGCAGGGAAGAGAATAGATTAACTTAGCAAGGGAAGGGGAGTTTGGCAGGGGAGGAATGGGAGGGGAGAGGATGAATTGTTAACATGGGAGGGGAAGACTTAGATGAGGGATACTGAAGAGACCAGGAGAAGCGAGGACGATGTTTTGGGGTGAAAAGGTTAGAATCAGATCAAGGGACAGGGGAGAAGAAATTGAATGGGAGTGCTAGGAAAGGATGAGGGGAAAGGGAAGAGGAAGGGGATGATACCCAGTGGAAGTCAGAGTAGGGGTGACATGGAGAGTAAGACGTCAGGTAAATGAAGAGGGTATGAGAGACGAGGAAGCGGTGAAGAGAGGCAATGCAAAGGTGAGGATAGAAAACGGCGGTGTCACTGAAATGGTTCTGTGGAGAGGGTCTGTGAGGTGGAAGAGGAAGGGGCAGTTAGTAGGGCTGGTGTGTGTCTGAGTGTATCATGTTTAGGGAGGAGAATGAGGATGATGATGTTAGGAAGGTGTAAGATGAAAAAGAAAATGGAAATGGACATTACTTGCACAGTGACAAAAGAGAGACACCAAGACAGACAGACACACAAAGTTGGACAAATAGAGTGAAAGGATATTGTCTGTACTATGTGAAGGAGAGAGGTAGATAGCTAAATAGGGACATTAATTAATCAGATTTACAGACAGGAAGAGACCTGATATATTGACAGATACAAACTGATAGACAGAGAAATATAAATAATCCCTTTAAAACCAGCCACAATTTATCGTTGTGGCTCTTGTGAAACGTGAACCCCATGGACTTTTGGCTCATGTTGCCCTTCTCTTGGAGTCCACCATCTTCCCTTGGGATATGGAAGTAGTTGAGGGACGTTTGTAAAAAGGCAGTGGAACCACCAAGCTATATTGGCGCCTCTACATGAAGGCATCCCTCTCTGCACCTTGAGACAACCCAGTTAATAAAAAAAGAAAAATTACAAAATGAAAAAAGACCTCTGAAGTAGCGTACGCACACATGCCTAGAAATATTACATAACAGGATGGACAGAGTGACAGCGGCCGCTCTGGGAGGCTCCTCTACGCTAGGCCGGGACGCAAATATCTGAACGCCATTTTTTCCATTCCAGGAAGGTCTAGGTTGGGTTATGTTAGGTTGGGGTTACTTTGTTATGATCTTAGGGTGAAATAGGTTACGTTAGGTTAGTTTGTTAGGGTTAGGCTATGTTACATTAGTCTGTTTGTAGGTTAGGTTAGGCTAAGTTAGGTTAAGTTTAATTATACTGTTGGATTTATGTTAGGTTAGTTTCCTAGTTTATTAATATATTAGGATAGATTAGCGTTGGATTGGGTTAAATAAGATCCGAGTGATCATTCTGGGACGATAATACTTACTGTGCGGTGTTGAAATGGCTACTGTACAGGTATATGTGGGCGAAACAGAACACTGACCGGGAGAAGATTATTTTTGCATATATTTATTAATTGGTTGCATCTCACTCTTTGGATTATTGGGAAAGGCTGATGGTATTATTATTATTATTATTATTATTATTATTATTATTATTTATTTATTTAATTCTTGTTAGTTATTATCACTGTTGGTTATATCAGTGTTGTTCTTGTTCATGTCGTTGTTAGTAGAAGGTGGTTGACTAGGCTTGTCATTGGATCCATTTTGTGGGCCTGTATTATTCTGGTGCTATATATCTACCCTCTCCGTTATGAAAAAAATAATCAAAACCACACTAAAATACAAGAAAAAAAAAATCACCAGCACACCACACATCACCACCAGTAATAGCAGCAATGAAGTGTAAGGATTTTTTTTGCCAGTCGAAGAAGGGTCACGTTTAGGGGTTTACGTTTACATTTTGCATATGATTCCGTGAGGTGTCTGTCTGCCATTTGCGTTGTCAGTGTTTTCCAGAGGGGTCATCAGTCAGCCTTAATAAAGAAATAACAGGCTTTTGTAAGACTGGCTACATTTGGATCGTACCTGTGTTTGTCTCTGTCTGTCTTCTCTTTCTTTCTAGGTGATGGTCTTCTTATTTCTCTCCATTTTTAATCCTAGTTTCCATTTTCTTCTTCTTCTTCTCCTCTCTCTCTCTCTCTCTCTCCCATATGACAGTCTTTCTGCTTTTCATCTTATTTTACACACACACACACACACACACACACACACACACACACACACACACACACACACACACACACACACACACACAATTTTCCATTATACACACATACTCTCAGCCTTCGGTCATCCATTTCGGCCATCCGTCAACCCTGATGTACAACTAACAGGTGCACGTAATGATGTTGACGTGGGTAGTTACGAGACCGAGGGATGGAGAGAGGGAGGAATTGGAGGGAAAGGGGAGGGGGGATTGGAGGGAGGGATGGGAGGGGGTGCCCGAGAGTTGCTTCCAATCACAGGCAAACGATGACTGGCAGACTGACGTGGTCCTGTCAAGCGGTAGTTGCCCTCGCTAACGCCCGGCATAAAATATGACAAGCGACACGGCACTGCTAGTTAGTCCCTGACATTAACACCGTCACGGCCACCTCCTGTCCTCTCCCCCACCCTCCCTTCACCCCAGGCCTACCCTCCGCCCCTCCCCGCTCACCATCTCTCCCTGCCTATCCTCCTGTCCATTTCTCTCCCCCTCTCTTTCTGTCTGTCCACTCTATCTCTGCTTGTTCTCTGTTCCTCTTACTTTCCCTTGCTTGTTCTCTGTTCTTTTTACTCTCTCACTTCATCCCCAGGTTTACATCCCCCTCTCCTTTCGCTGCCTGCCCTCCTCTCTCTGTCTGCTTACACTATATCTGCATCCTTGTTCTCCCTACTCTCCCTCCTCATTTCCTTTCTCCCAGTCCTTCCCTCCTTGCTCATCCTCTGGTATATTTCTCTCCCTTTCTCTGTATCTCTAATCTGTATCCCTTTTTGTTTACAGCCCTTCTTGCTTTTCCATCCTGTCTGCTCTCTCCCTTGTTCATTGTCTACTCATTCTGCGTGCTTATTCCTCTGTTTCTTCCCTTTCTCTCCTAGACCTCTCCTTCCAGATTTTACCTCTCCCTCTCAGTCTATCCAATTATCTTTTTACTCTTTCTCTTCTGTCTTCCGTCCACTATATCACTGCAGAATATCCACTCTATCCCCGCTTCTTTTCAGTCCTTCATGCCCTCTGGATTCTGTTTCTGTCTATCCCACTGTCTGTTACGCTCCTTTCCATTTCTCGCTGTCCATTCTTTCTCTGCTTGCTTTCTGTCCTTCTGACCCTCCCTCCAGCCTCCCCTCGTCTTCTTTATCTACCTCTGTTCTTCTGTCTGTCCACTTTATCTTTGCTCCCTCTTTCTCTCCCTCCCACTCTCCCAACCCTCGTTTTTCCACTTCTCATTATCCCACTTCCATCCCTTTTGTAGCTTATCTACCTCTCACACTGCCTTCATCTACTTGTTATTCTGTTCATCTCTGTACCTCCCTTCCCATTTGCTTTCCCTCCCTTTCCTCTTCTTTCTCCCTCCCTCTCCGCCAGCACTCATTTCCCTCTTACGTCCCCTCCCCCTCCCGTGCGCCCTTCTCTTCTCCCTTCCCTCCCCCTCCCCCTTCCCCCACACCCTGCCTAGTCGGGGCAAAACGAGATAATGTGATTGACTGTCCGGCTGTTGTGTGTGTGTGTGTGTGTGTGTGTGTGTGTGTGTGTGTGTGTGTGTGTGTGTGTGTGTGTGTACCGAGGAGTACGGTGTGATGCTGTTTTAGGTGTGTGTGTGTGTGTGTGTGTATGTTGCAGAATACTTTTACCTTTTATGATGACGTCTATGTAGTTTGCATTCTTTCTTTGCCAGACAGGTTTATTCAGCTTACGAATGGGATAGCGAAGGGGTTAGTGAAGGCTGTATCTCTTCTTTACAGGACCAAAAATCTATCCTAAGTTTAATATAATCGTCAGGAGATAGCAAGAATATAATAAAAATGGCTTCTGGAACTGAATCATTAGCAAGAGGAGATTTCATAATAAAATGCATGTCACAGAAACTATATACTTTGCTTTTTTCCCTCTGTTTTACACGGCCTTTCCTTCCTTCTGTTGCGCCAGTCAAATATATTCATCAGGAAATAGAAAGAATAAACTTGTACTTAGGATGAAGGGGCAAATACTCTTTTACAGCACACCGGAAATGGCGTAAAAAGAGCAATATATCTTCCTCTCTTTCTCTCCTCTCTTCTTTCCTCCCTTCCCTTACCCGAGTCAACCCTCCCTCATGTTGCCCTAATCACCTCCTTATATAGCTCACCTGCCCGTACCTTCCTTTCCCATCTATCCATCTTCTATCCATTAGCCTTTATTGTTCAACTCGCCTATCTGTTAGCCATCTGTCTCGGTGCATCTGTCAGTCTTTCATCCCTTCCATTTTCTGTAGGCCTCATTTAGATACGGTTCACATTTCTTTCGTTTTATCTTCGTTCTCTGTTCAGACTTTTTTCGCCTTAGTCATATATAAAACTGGTCACTCAATTATCCATCTCTTTCTGTATATCTGTAGGTCTTTAATCCCTCCAAGTTATTGTAGACCTCATTTAGATGCTGTTTATATATTTTCAACACGTCTTTCTTTTCTGTTCAGCTTAATATACTCTTCGCTTCTTGTTTATCTGGCGTATCTAATAATTATCTCCATATCTTTCTTTATATATGTCTGTCTTTTATCCCTTCCATTTTATGCGAACCTCATTTAAATTCTTTTATATGTTGTGTTACCCGTCATCTTGCTCTGGGTGACGTGCTGGTCCTCTTGTTAGCATATCTAGTTCGGAACTGAAAGAACTCGAGTTTGATTCCGGGACAGGTCAGACTGTTAGACGAAAATTGTTTCCTTTTCTTTTTCTTTTCGTTTTTCTTTTTTTTTTTTCTCTCTCTCTCTCTGTTTACCCCGCACAATAACTGGGAACCTGAATGTAACAAGACTGCTCCCGCTTGTGTTCCAAAGAGTTGAGATTTAGCAAAAAATAATTGTCTACCTTAATGGCCTTCGCACAGTCGATAGGCATTTATCTAACTCTGATTTTTCGTCCAGCCTCGTCCATCGTTCCAGTCTTTCCTTATCGGTCCATGTCTTCGTGCTCAGCCTCTCATGCTCCAGCCTCCCTCCCATCACCTCATCTTCTGCTCCCGTGTCGTCCTTATTCTTACAACTCCTCACTCGCTACACCCATCCATCACCGTCAGTTCCTGCTCCTCACCTCCTGCTTCCATCCCTAGCCTTCAGCCTTGCATTCCTTGCTTCATTACGGCAAAGCAGAGAGATATAATGAGTTGGAGGGAGGGCAGCAGAGAATAGGGCGACATGGAGGCGATTAATCTGTGGCCACTTCTTACAGGATTAAGGCTTTTGGCTAAAGACCAATAGATCTCGTTATGCTTCTGTTCCTTACCCTTTCCCCTCATCTGTTACGTTGTCTCTGTCCCTCGCTCTAATGTGCCATGTGCTCTCTCTCACCTCTCATTCCACATCCTCAGTGCTCCCATCCCTCACCTTCAGCCATTCCCCTCATCCTAAAACCATTTCCTCCATCCTTCTGCTCTTCCCTCGCTCTCTGACCTTTTCCTCCAAGTTCTAACTCTTTCTTTCACTCTATAACTCTTTGCACAACCCTCTACTCCTTTCCTTCATCCAAGCGTCTGTGTCCCTTCGAATCAATCCCACATATCCCAGTCTTTTCCAGTGTCCCCTTCCAGTGTCCTCCTCCAGTTTCCCCTTCAGAGTCCCCTTCAGTGTCCCCATCAGTGTCCCTTTCCAGTGTCTCCTTCATTGTTTTCCTCCATTGTCCCCCTTTAGTGTCTTCCTCCAGTGTCCCCCTTCAGTGTCTTCCTCCAGTGTCCCCCTTCAGCGTCTCCCTGCAGTGTCCCCCTTCAGTGTCCTCTGCAGTGCTCTCTTCAGTGTCTCCCTTCAGTGCCTCCCTTCAGTGTCCTCCTTCAATGTCCCCCTCCAGTGCCCCCTTCGGTGTCCCCCAATTTCCACTAGTGAACCCCCCCTTCAGTGTCCCCTCCGGTGTCCCCCCATTCCCACCAGTGTCCCCCTCCAGTGTCCCCCTCCAGACGGCTTCATGGAGGGGTAATTATCGAGGATGACTCGTGCACTTACTTTCCTTTTGTTCCGGACCGCACGCCTTCATTCCGAGCCTTCTTCTGGGCCGGAGCATAGGAGGAGGAGGAGGAGGAGGGGAAGGTGGAAGAGGAGGAGGAGAAGGAGGAGGAGAAGGAGGAGGAGGAGGAATGAAAAAGAAGAGTGTGGGAAGGTGAGAAAGAGGAAGAGAATCGGAGGAGGAGGAGGAGCAGTGAAGGTGGAGGGATAGATAGACTTGCTAAAGGGTTACAAGGGGGGGAAGGAAGTTGTAATGGAGGAAGATCTTAGGAAGTGGATGTTTACAAGAGAGAAAATAAAATATAGCAACAAGGAAGAAGAATGTATTAAAGAAAATAAAGTATGAGAGGCTTAATGTATACAAGAAAGCCCTGCATAAGGAAAAAAAATGAGCAATCTGTAGAAATGAAAGATTAAAGGAGAAGCAAGAAAAAGAGAGAGAGAGAGGGAGAGACAGGGGGCGGCGAATGTGATAAAAATTCCGATCAACACCAGGACAATGTTGAGAATAATTGTCGCATTTCTGCCCATCAGACTCGATAAACCCCTTCTCAACGAGCACGCCTTTTTCTCTTGCTTTCTTGCCACCTCCAGACGATTTAATTCCAGTTCATGGGGGATTTTTCGAGCCAGAGGGATTGGATATACCACTTCATTAGACGGTTTTATTTAAGTTCAGGAAGTTTGGGGGAGCTGGAGGGGTTAGAATATAACCTTCAGTAGCCCCTTCACCATGATTCTCTCTCTCTCTCTCTCTCTCTCTCTCTCTCTCTCTCATCCCAGGAGAGATTTTTCGAACTGGAGGGAGTAGACATAGGTTCGTATTTTCGTCGGTTAAGGAAGCTCCATAACATCTATTCCTGTGCGATTTATTTTATGACACCTTCCTGTCCTCTCCTGTGTTAACTTAAGTCCTTCGATTGTGGCCACACTAAACGTAAATAGCGTACAAAAGGATATTAACCAACCATATCCAAAAATAAGTCGCTAAGGAAGAGGCGTTAGAGACTTTAGTGCCAGGAGACTCTCATAAGTTGAATGATATGGAGTTTTATTAGTGAGAATGCAATAGAAAAAATATCGAGGTAATAAAAGAGCTAAAAAAAAACTGTATTCATTTCACTGATGGTTGAGGAAGTATATTAATAATGGGAAGATAAGCGATAAGGTGATATGTATGAATAAAGTCATTAATATTTACAAGTAACGTGGTACATGTGTATATCTGATAAAAAAAAATGATCTGTATATTGAATTGGAGTAATAATTTGCATACAGCAGGGTTGAAACTAACGCCTTTGGGATGAATACACATTTTTCATCCATCATCCTTGCATCATTAAGCACTTTATTCAGCTTAGGAAGATCTCTCCTTATCCATGGGTTGTTAAAGCTATATTTAATATCTCCAGTTGAAGGAAATCGCCCCTTAACTCACTTATAAAATCGTCTGAAGGTAGCATGCATCGAAAAAGGACGCCAGTGTATTTATCTATTCCATATTCTTAAAAAATATTAGAAGGGAAATATCATCTCACGAACACATAGAACTGGTTAGTAGTCTGCAAAATATTAAAAACGAAATATTATAGTATTCTGTAATATATAAAAAGTGAAGTATTATCGATAAGACATTGGGCAACACCGGCACAATCGGGGTGGGAAATGATAGGGTTGGCAGGAAATGTGTCTGGGGGAGAGGAAGGGACTGGGTGACTGTTTTGTACTGGCGAGAGTATTAATATCGGTAATTACCAGGGTGACAGAGCAGAAGCGTTGCAGCTGCGGGGAGTGGGAACAACGGTGGACAAGTGGGTGAGATGGCGTGGGGTTAGTTAAGGTAGGGGATGGGATGGGATAGGGCAGGAATTGGGTGAGGTTGGATGGGATGCGATGAGGTAAGGAGGAGTTGTAGGAGTAGGGTTAGGTGACGTGGGGTGGGATGGGGTAAGGAGGGGTTGTAGGAAATATTGTAAGGTGGGGTGGGTTGGGGTGGAATGTGGAGGGTGAGATTGGATGAGGTGGGATGAGATGCAGTGGGGTGGGTTGGTGTGAAGAGGGATGGGGTGAGGTGGGGCAAAGGCGGAGAGATGGGGGTGCAATGGGAACGTTTTTTATTTTACGATAATTTGGACTGTATTTACCACCCGCCATAACTCCCAACACGCAAAGAAATGATGTTGCTGAGGCCCAAGCAAAAATGGATAGAATATTACAGGTGAATATAAAATGGCAAATGAAGAGTGGAAATAACTATTGGCGACACCGTAGGGCAAATGATACAAGGACAAAGCGGGCTCAGGTGACAAACGAAAAGGAGTGGGAGTGCGACGAACAGGTGGGGTGGGGCGAGGTAAGGAGAGGTGGAATGGGGTGAGGTAAGGTGAGTAGGGGTGGGGGTGGGGTCATGCACTCACCTCTGTTGCAGTTTACCCCTGTCACACCCCTGTCTCATTCACCCCCGCTGTCCTTGCGTGGCTTAACCCGGTGCACTCACTCTCAGTTTAGGTTATTTTTTGTCTCTCATCCAGTCTCGCTTATGTCGGTCTCCCATCCTCGGACCATATTTTCCTGAGCAATTTATTTTCCACTGTTACAGTAAATTTTCTTGTACTTTAAAAATATACTTTTGAGTTATCGACATAATCTGCGTGAATAAATATTGCTGCAAGTGATTATTAACGAATCTTTTGAAGAAATAAACTGGTAAAGGAGATGTACAGTGAATCCTCCTACGCCTTCAAGAATACTGCCTCTAGCCCCATCCAACCTTGCTGGCCTTCCTGCTCAACCTGCTCCACTCACTCTCGTTTTGGTTGTTTTCCTCCTGTTTACCGCAACGCCGTTCCATTCATTTTGCATTTTCCATGACTAGCATTCTCCACACTCATCTCTCTCACCCCTTTCACAGTATCTGGCCTTGGACCCTCCCGTTTCACTGTCTCACTCTTATCTCACCATTCTCTGTTCCTGTATCTTATTCCAATCTCATTCACCTCAGCCTTGCCCCTGTCTTTCTCACTCTGTCTCACCCTTTCTTTCATCATATCTCTCAGCCCTATCTCATTTTCTTTGCCTCTTCCCTGCCTACCTCACTCTCTCACGTATTTACTTTCTGTCTCTCAACCCTATCTCATTTACCTCTGTCTCGCCCCTGCCAGTCTAACTCCGCCTCACACCCACACCTGTCCCACCCACACCACCTCACCATTCAGCACACACACCCCAACATCTAAAGCCTCGCGTGGCACCTCCTGACTTCGCCAGCAGGGAGGAGTTACGGGCTCTGTAAGGGTACGAAAGCCGGTATCTCCCCGTCATCAAAAGCCAGAGGAATTATTGTTTTGCTGTTGATACCCACCTCCCCGCGCCGACCTTTCACTGGCACCAGCAGAGTGTGACGGGACCACCACCACCACTACGCCACCACTCAGACTTGCCTAGCTCCACTCCACCTCCACACTACCGCTCAGGCTATCCCCTCTCCATCACACCACCATCAAGACTAGTTCCTCTTTACCACCACACAACGGTTCAGACTGACCCCTCCCTACCACCACCACCACCACCACCACCACCACCACCACCACCACCACAAACCACCGCCCAGGCAATTCTAACCCCACTCCACCTTCTACATCACCACCCAAACTAGCCAACTCCTCCTCCATCA
Organism: Coenobita brevimanus; assembly: GCF_032717465.1. NCBI lineage: Eukaryota > Metazoa > Arthropoda > Malacostraca > Decapoda > Coenobitidae > Coenobita > Coenobita brevimanus. Next base: position 5,006,856 of record NC_137005.1, on the reverse strand, counting down.
TTCCACAAGCCACACTTCCCCCTCTCCACCACATATCAGTAGTACCCAATTCGTCCTTTTCTGCCAGATAACATTCCAGTTCTTCCACCTTCTTCAGACACAACTGCCATAACTCGTCCCTGTTTACCAAACGCCATTAACTTAGGTTCTTTTTTTTTTTTTTTTTTTTACCTTATAATACCGCCATAGCTTATCCCTCTCCACCAGACATAACCCATCTCTCACCTCTTCACATAACACAGTTCAAAATCATCCGTCTCCACCTGACACAGTCCCAAATTGTCTCCCCATCTGACTCAGTCCCAAATAATCTCTCACCACCTGGCACCACCCCGAATCGTGCCTCTCACCAGACACCTCACCTAATCCCTCTCCATCAGACATCCAAAACTCTCCACCGAACATAATCCAAACTCTTTCACCCAACCACTACACCAACCGAAACTCGTCCCTCTCCACCACACACAACCTCAACTCATTTCCCTTTGATAAGCCCCATTTCCATTGACCCCCTGCATCATACATCCTTCCAATTCGTCCATTTCCACAAGACCCATTCACAACTCGTCCTTCTCCACCACTCGTCCATATCCGTCAGCACAACCCCACTCTCCATAAACCCACCTCGTCCTCCACCTCCATACTCGAACCCAAATCGCCCTAGTGACCAGACACGGGGCTTCAAGGAGGTGATTGTTTGATATGATTGTGGCCGGGTGATGGGCTTGTGGGGCGGGTGGACGTATATATGGACTCATAATGAACGCGCCCTTCATTAGGGGAAAAGAGCAGAGTCATGAGGGGACGGGGGGCAGGCGGGCACATCTCTGGCACCCTTAATGATAGAGTGGCGGGACGTCCATCGTGTATGAGAGAGAGAGAGAGAGAGAGATTATTTTAGTGTTTGTGTTATAAAATAGAGAGAGAGAGATATTATTTTAGTGTCTGTGTTATAAATTGCACCCCATCCCACCAAAAATACACCTTACATACAGCTGGTGTGTTGAATGTGTATCGATCGAGTGGGCATTTATTTATTTATTTATTTTTTTTACTTCCCCCCACGGGTTACCATTCACTTTGTATTTCCTTCTTAGAAATTTACCTTTTTTTGCCTACTCTCTCTCTCTCTCTCTCTCTCTCTCTCTCTCTCTCTCTCTCTCTCTCTCACACACACACACACACACACACACACACACACACACACACACACACACACACACACACACACACACACACACACACACACACACACACACACACACACACACACACACACACACATACCTTTTCATCCCGTTTCTTCTCTTCCCTCACCTGCATTTTCACTACTCCATCCCAGTTTTCCTGTTTTCTTATTTTTCCTTTATTCCCCCCTATCCTTCATCATCTTTACTCTTCCCTTCTTCTTGATCTTCACTATTTCAACCCCGTTCCCTGATAGTTCATCTCTTTTCCTAGGTATCTTACTTTCCTCTTTCCATCTCCTTTTTCCTACTTTTCATTTCCCTCATGTTTGTTCCCCTCCTTTTCTCTCACCTCTTTCCTCCTGCCTTATTCTCTTTCCCATATATGTCTTCCTCTGCTCTTATGTCCTCCTCTCGTCCCTTCTTTTTCCTAATCCCTTATTCTACCATTTTTTCCCCCCCTCTCCTCCATTACCCTTATGCCTGTTACCTCATCTTTCCTCACTCTTGCTCCCATTTTCCCTCATACACATTCCTAGTATCAATTTCCCTCCTTCCTGATTCCCTTTTTCCGTCCTCTTCCCTACACGTACCCCTACCCTGTACCCTCACAACTCACTCCCCAAGGTGTCCAAAAACTATGCGCGTGTAGTGTCCAACAAAAGGTTTCACGGTGTCCGGTTACCTAACGCCTTACTTCTTCGTTCCCCCTGGCTTATTCCCTTTCTTCCTTTTCTTACCTTTTCCCTTTCCCTTCCCTTCTTCCTCTCTCTCACCACATCTCCCCAGTGGTGTCCGAAAACTGTATGCGTGTCATGTCCGACAAGAGATTTCACGGTGTCCCATTTTCCATCATCTTCCTTACTCCCCATTCCCCCCTTTCTCCTCCTCTTTTGAGGCCCCTCTCCCCTGGTTCCCACCATTCCTCTCCTCTCAGCGACTCCCATCCCCCAGTGGTGTCCAAACACTCTCGTGGTATACTGTCTCATAATAGGGTTCACGGTGTCCGATTTTCTGACCCTTTTTTTTCATTCATATAATATTTTCGTTTCCCCTCTCCTTGTTTCTTACCATCCCCACCTCCCTTCTCACCTTAACCTTTCCTCTCACCTCCAGCGATGTTCTGAAGTTGTCGTGGTGTAGTGTCCAAATGGAGGTTTCACGACCCCGTACAGTACATCCTCTCCTTCTCCTTTCCCTTCTCTCATTCACACATCTTTCCCCTATTCTTCTTTCCCTTCTTTTCCCCCTTTGTTTCTTACCGTGCCCCCTCTTTTACCCTCCACCCTTTCCCCCCTCCCTCCCCTAGCGGTGTCCAAAAACCGTGGTGGTGTAGTGTCCGACAAGAGGTTTCGCGGTGTCCGGCCCTGTGACACCTTGGCACCGGCCGCCGCTGTCCACCCGCCGCTGGACAGCCAATCACGACGCCTATTGAAACCGTCCCGGGATTTGATTGGTTTAAATTGACGGAGGAAAATGATGATGGTCGGTTGGAGGTGGTATTGAAAGTTCGATGGACTGGTCGTTTAATGAAAACTGTCTCCGAGGCATTATTTAGGGCCAGGCCGCGGCGAGGCAGCCACAAATTTAGTTTCTGATGTATAATTTACATTCGACAACCTCCCTGGAAGTGTAATGGCAGTGTATAATTCAATATCACTATGAGTTCTCAGTTGTGGTGCGTGTAATAAGGCCGCCGACACCCCGATATGACACCGTGATAGTGGTGAGTTCAAAGTCACTCTTTTTCCACCTTGCACTCGGGACACAAACTGACCAAACACAGTCCAGTCTGAAGGTGAAGATTCAGCATGGACTTTTTTTTTTTTTTTTTCTATTTCCAGCCACTTAATGCCATGGAAATGTGGTCCTTGCCGAGGGTTCATCTACGGGTCGATTTGGCCATGCGTGCTGGGCATAAGAGCGGGTTTTCAAGCGACCAGTCCACAGTTCCACAGCGAGATCATAATTCAGTGCCGTGATTACAAGAGCCCGGGGATTTGATTGCCGCGGTCTTATCTCTGAGCCATATCGGGATGAATGACTGGTGATATCCCGGCCCAGATTAGTATGATTTGCAAAATATCATCAGAGTCTGTCTTAGGGGATGAACCAAAGCCGTTCCCTCTATTATCTTTTAGGGAACCACTTAATGTCGGCTTTGTTTCCAGCTCTCATATTGCACTCTCATCGGGCCGTGGCGGAGCTGGAACCCCTCTTGATGATTGGACAGTGACAAACCTGTTTCACAATCTTATTGGTCAGTTCCACAATTCTACGTGTAATGATTGGCCAGTGAGAGAGCTATGTGTCCACCGTTGGCCTGTGATTGGTGTGGCTTCTTACCGACCGATGGAATGTATCTCTTATTTTTTCTTTTCCTCCCTTGTGAGATCATAGCCTGCCAAGACTGATATTTCCCCTAGCGTTTAATATTAGGAGCCAGTTGCATCTGAAGGTGGGCGGGAGGATAGAGGGTTGGGAGGGGTAAGGGGTGGAAAGAGTGAGAGGGAGGGAGGGGAGGGACGGGGTTATAGAGTGAGGAGAGTGGGAGGGGAGGGGAGGGGTAAGGAAGTGACAGGGAAGGGGGGGTGAAGGGAAGGGGTAAGGCGGAGGGAGATAGGCAGGAGGGAGTGGGGGTAATGGGCCGGGAGGAGCTAGGGAGATGGTGAGCGAGAGAGATGAGAGGGAGGTAAATGGGATAGGAGCATAAAAGGTACGTGCATGAGACTTAGAGATGGGCGGGAGGGACGAGGAGAGGAGAGAGAGAAGGGGAACCTGGAAAAGAATGTGTGGGAGGGACGGAGAGAAAAGTAGACGGATTGAAAGAAGAAACGATGGGTGGGAGAAACTGGGAGATCAAAATGAGAGATGAGGAGAAGAAACAAAAAGAGTTAGTGAGACGAACGAAGTGAAAGATTTGAAGGAACGGAGAATGGGTGAGAGAACTTGAGGTGGGCGAGAGGGACGAATAGATAGAAAGAAGAGAGGATGACATGAAGAAGAGCAGAGAATAAGAGGGACACGGAGAAAGTGGGTGAGAAGGAAGCGCGGGTGGGTGCGGGAGACGAGAAAATGGAAGTAAGGGGGACAGGATGGAGGAACAGGAAGTAAAGTAGTTCGTGGGAGGGACTTGGAGATGGAAATGAGAGGGGAGAACAGGAAGAAGAGAGGTAAATGGGAGGGACGTGGAGGAAAGTGGGCGGAGAGAACGAAGGATGACTAGGAGATAGGTGGGAGAGCCGAGAAGATGGAAGTTAGAGAGAGGAGGAGAAATGAAGAGTACTAAGTGGGAGGGACGGGGAGAAAAGTGAGCGAGTAGAAGGAAGAATAGGATGGGAGGGAAGGGTCAGTTAGATGTGGGAAAGGGACTAGGTTGGAGAGAGAGAGAAGAGAGAAATGTGTGTGTGAGGGACAAGGAGAATAGTCGGCGTTTAGAAGGAGGGATAGGGTGGGTGGGAAGGGTCCAGTAGAGGAGCGCCCGTGCGTCGACTTTACGAACTATGATTACGTTGCAAAAGCCGGCCCCCTGAGTGACGTGGGGGTAGGGGGTGGGGGGCTCGTCATATTTGGAGTGACAGGTCAAGGGAAGCGGCCGACACTCACACTTTTTCCTCACACGTCACCACTCACGCTCAGGCCTTCGGGTCGCCCTCCTCCCTCACCTTGGGAACGCCTTCAGTTAGAGTTTAAGTATTTATGTCCTCTTCTGCTCAAGAACGCATTTTTAATAGATTTAATTCTACCTGGGAGATCAAGGACCTTTTTTTCTCTCGTCAGGCTGTTTTATTAAGCTGCGGTTTCCACTCTGCCAAGAAAGAGAGTTAATGGAAATTGTATGTTGCTTCTCCCCTTAGATAAATGTAAATGAATCAATTATGACCAATTAAATAAAATCGGTTCCATAATTTACTTAGAAGAGTATAAGGCGACGTGTGCATCCCAGTGTAGTATGAATTCAGATTCGGTCAAGAATCCTTGGCACATTTTGGGCTCCGAACTACTGAAGAAAATTCCTTGCCTTCTAACCTGCTTGAATAATGTTGATTACGTTAGCAAGGTCTCATAAAGTTTTGACACAGTTGCGAGACTGTAAAAGAACTGCCTCAGCCGTACATGAATAAGTTTTCTCTTTTACCATTTTTGCTGCTTTGACGCCTTTAAATTACAATATCTATCTGTCCATCTGTCTGTATAGATAGGTAGATAAATAGATAGATAGATGCAGATAGATAGATGTAGATAGGTAGATAGATAGATAGATTCAGACGATTTAATGAACCTTTATTGAAGCAAGAGTTCAGTCCATTAATCCTGTGGCTGCAAGAGACCCTTCAGTAGATAATTAAAATCATTAGGAGGCACCAATAATTGTTTTGATGAGGCGTCATCGTACTTTATGTCGGGGATGCTGTAAAACATAGAAAAAAAAAAACTTTCAAATAGGTTAACATTTATACATATTACTTATTACTGATTTTAAATACCTGGTTATCTTGTTGCTGGTCATTTATGGGGTGAGTGCTTGAATGATTCTGTGCCATATTTCTCTGGGCATGCTGCTGACGATTCTCCCATTTTCGTTCTTTGCTTTTCCTTGTTTTTAAATACTGCCTGATCTTAACTTTAGGAGAGTCTTAATGATGATGATGATGATGTAGAGAGTGCCTAGTGGAATGAACTCGGGTGTAGTAAGGGTCGGTAATTAGCTGTCACCCGCCCCGCCTCAGCTTTTGGCTAGGATATTCTGGACGGAGGTCTCTTATTTAGCCATTCACTCATCGATTTGATTAAAAGACAAAACAGACTCTCCCTTACCCCTTACCCCCTTCCCAGCTTTAATTCTGATTATCCGTATTGATGTAAGTTTGTTCTCTTATTTTGTAGTAGTGATTTTTTTTACTGTGTCATTCCAAGTCTTATTATTGACTAGGAACAAACTCCATCAACGCTTTTGCAACGGGAGGTTTTTACATAGCGGAGTAAAGCTGTTTATTGATTGTAGGAAGATAATGTATATATGCATCATCATTCTGAACATAATAGTGCGAAACCTCAATTTAAAAAAAAAAAATAATGATGCAAAAAATGATACATGAAATTTGATCAGTGCCATCTTTGCCATAGGAAGGAAGTGAAGCTTTATATTACCAGCTAAACTAAGTGACACTCAGGAGACGCAGGGATGGCCAGGAAGTCAAGTGAGGTTGATAGGGTCACTCTAAACGCCACTGACCCTTGGTTATACGCAGTCGGGCAGGCAGGCAGGCGGGGCGAGGAGAACGACAGAGACGATGAGGAGGACAGAAAGGACGGGGAGGAGGACAGAGGGGGCAGGAGAAGTACAAAGAGAGCGGGGAGGAGACTCAGAGAACAGGGAGGATAGAGAAGATTGGAAGGGAGGTAGAGTGGGCGAGAGGAGAACAGATAGACATAGAGGGCGGAAAGGATAGAAACGAGGCGGGAATGAGGCCAGAGAATGTGGAAGGAGACAGTGATGGCAGGAAGGATAGAGAAGTTGGGAAGGAGGACAGAGAGGGCGGAAAGACGACGAAGAAAACATGAAGGAGACAGAGAGTGTGGGTAGGAGGACAGAGGGGGCAGAAAGGAGACATAGAGGGCGGTAAGCGGCGACTGAACGAACGGGGACTTCAGCCGAGTACAGAGCGCACAGTAGCGGCTGAGGCACACTGTTTTCTTAATTACTACCGACATGTGTATTGGCGATTAAGAAGATACCGTTTATATAATGCTTCAGCAGTTAGAACTGCGTCAAAACACAGGGAGAAGTGAAAGAAAAAGGTATTGGTCAGAAGCAGAGAGTAGAACGCGGGTACCGAGTCGACGGTAACCTCAGCCTGGCACGGGAGAAAACAGAAGCGGCAGCACAGGAGGCCATCTTCCCGAGCCCTTCTGGCTTCCGAATGTGGCAGAGAAAAAAATAGGATCCTGTATTTACTGTATCTGGGTTAGTGAGGGGTACGTGAGTGATGGAACCAGCAGAAGAAGGACCTTAGATTGGCAGCAGATGATCAGCAGTTGGGCAGCAGAGGCATGGCACACCCAAGCAGGAGTCGTGAAGCGGCGTAGCGAGGGAAGGGAGGGACGGACCGCCTGCATCGATTAACAATTTGCATGGGAAGCACCCGATTAGTCCTGCCCCTCACACTGCCGCCCTGCACATGCACCTCTCCCTCCCTCCTGCTCCCATCGCTTGCGCCCTGCACCACCTTGCAATGCCACACACACACACACACACACACACACACACACACACACACACACACACACACACACACACACACACACACACACACACACACACACACACACACACACACACACACACACACACACACACACACACACACACACACACACACACACACACACACACACACACACACACACACACACACACACACACACACACACACACACACACACACACACACACACACACACACACACACACACACACACACACACACACACACACACACACACACACACACACACACACACACACACACACACACACACACACACACACACACACACACACACACACACACACACACACACACACACACACACACACACACACACACACACACACACACACACACACACACACACACACACACACACACACACACACACACACACACACACACACACACACACACACACACACACACACACACACACACACACACACACACACACACACACACACACACACACACACACACACACACACACACACACACACACACACACACACACGTCGCTACTACTGATGTTCCACAGTAGACAAGTCCCACTTCGCTACTTGTCTTCGTATCTCGACAGGTTATGCTGAACTTCAGCCTTTTACAGCGTCTCTCAGCATAATATCCCAAATCTGAATAATCAAATCCCTTGTAGTTCCCCGCCAGATATACCACTGCTTTTTTGTCCAGTGTGTCAGGGAGATGCATGGAAATATTATACTTAAAAAAATTGTGGAGTTAATAAAGAAAAGCGAAAGGAGCCTGAGGACGTGGGTGAGGCGGGTGTGTGGCTGACAGGTGACCATCACCTGCCTGGCTTCATCACTTGATACTTGTCCCGCCCCTCCCCTCCCACCTCCTTCATTCGTCCGTCTCATAAGCTACCCTCTTTCTGCTACCCCTCTCACTTGCCCCACTTAAACAGCAACCCCTCTCACTCCATCTCATCAAATAGCCGACCCCCCCCCCTCACATACCCTCACTCAGGTACCCCTCATTCATAATTCTCATTTTGCTCCACCTTGCACAATGCTGCCTCTCTCACTCGCCCATTTCATACAGCCACCTCTCTCACTCGCCTCCACACTGCACCGTCTTCCCAATTCGTCCCCCTCATTCAACAGCCCTACTCACTCTGCTTCCCCTTTCACTCGCCTCTGTTATACTGCCATCCTTCTCACCCTCCCCACTCATTCTGCCACGTCTCATACTTGCCCCTCCTACAGATGCACTCTCTCACTCCCATCTTCACTGTACCACCTCCCTAACTCGTCCATAACACAACCACCTCCACCATTGGCTCCCCTTACACCTCCACACCAGTCTAGACCTTAGAATAATGTGCCGTCATTATAGAAACCTAATGTGAAACCTTGAACTGTGTATACTTTAGCTCAGTGTCACATAAATAAATGTTTGCCTTGTGTTTCGTAAGTTATGTTGTGTTGCTCTGGGTAAATATTTGGCTACTTCTTCAAATAGCTTCAGTGAATTTCGTTTAGTTACGCAATAATGCGCCCTTCTTGCTATCCAGGCGCTCTTGTTTCAGACATAGATCCACCAATTTATTCACCTTCTGCTGTGCATGCCATTCACACCTCTTCACCAATGAATCTTTATACCATCCTCGCTTTCTCCATCCTTCCCTGTCCTCCAGCCCCGACAATGTGGTCCACCAACTCTCTTTGCTTCTACCAAACGCCCCGCCCACTCGCTGTTTCTCCACCCTCTATCCCACCCACCCACCCACCCACCCACCCTGTCCCCTCTCTCATACTCGTCCATCACCGCAAAGTTACTGGGGCGTCACACGTCTGCGGCCACAAGTGTGTCAATATCCTGTCACCCGCTGCAACCCCCGCCACCCACCCCCATGGCCGCCCTCACCTGGCCTCACCACACCCTTCTTATCTCGCCCTTCCTTCACCACACCCCATCTTATCCCATACACCACCCTACTCCATACCATCTTCTCCCAACCACACCCATCATCGTCAAAGTACTTCTCCTTGCTCCACCCTTACAACGTAACACTTCACCACACCACACCATATCCCATCCCTTCATCAACCCTCCATAGCCACAGTCTTATCCACCACACCCTAAACTACTGTGTACCACCATCACCAGCCCGCCACATACCACACCCACCGTCACCACACCTCACCCTATCCCATTCCACATTTACCAACTCACACCCATCTTCACCATTCCTCACCCTACCCCATGTCACCTTCACCACCACGCTCAAGCTTCATCGTACCCAACTACATCACACTTTTGTATACTGGTATCCTGTCACTTGCAATCGACACCACAGCCACAGATCACGCACGTACTTCAGCAATATATATCCACCCTAAGATATAACTTTACCAATTTTCAACACACATACTTCCCATCACCGCTTGTCATCAGCACAGTTTCGTATTTTCGTTGGCACGGGATTCTGTGTTGCAATTCTTTCATGTGTGTGTGTGTGTTTTTTTTTTATAGCATAACACATTAATATTCTCTTGTATCTGACCTGTATCTCTTCAGTATTACCGTAGCTTGAAGCAGAAACGCACAAGGGCATAATAGTACGGCGCAATAGGCAGTAATTAATCACTAGGAAGTGGTGTTGCCAAATATCCTATGCCGAGGAGAATACTGATCCTTAGCATGACTTAATCTTTTTTTTTTTTTTTTTTTTTTTTTTTTTTTCACTCAAGGATTTACTTACCGGTAATAATCATCCCAGTTGTTCCCTTCCAGTTGTTAGTGAGTAGGAACTGATTGAGGTACTCGAAGATTCACACACCAATCTCTCCAGTTATTCCCCTTAGTCGTTAGTGAGTAGGGGCTGACTGACTTACTCGGGAATTTACCTACCAGTCCCCGTAGTTATTCTCCCCAGTTGTGAGTGAGTAGGGATTGACCGACCTACTCGAGGATTCACCCACCAATCCCCCAAGTTATTTTCCCTCTCAGTCGTTAGTGAGTAGGACCTGAGAGTCGGCGGATGTGTCACTGCAGGTTCCGAGTCACAATGAGGCCGTAGATTACCCCTCTCGTGTCAATCAGTGGCTAATGACGGTGATCGGGTTCTCTGCTTTCCGGTGTCGAGGTGGTGGTGGTGTTTGGCTGGATGTCTCGTGTCCCTGTATCCTTGGCTGCTTCCTTCCTTTTCTTGGTGTGTGTGTGTGTGTGTGTGTGTGTGTGTGTGTGTGTGTGTGTGTGTGTGAGTCATCTTTCCCTCCACTTCCATCTCCCCCTTCTCTGTTCTCTTATTTTCCTGTTTTTTTTTTTCCTGCTTCATTATTACCCTCTTATTATTCCTATTCCTTCCTCGTTTTTCTCTCTGTTCCTCTTCATCGACCCTCTTTCCTTCTTCATCCTCTCTTTCCAACGCTGTCTCATCTTCCCCTTTCTTCATCTCCCTCCCTGCTTTCTTTTCTTTCCCAAATCCCCATCCTCTCTTCCATTTCTCTTCACCTGTCCCCCTTCCCTCCTACATTACCCTTGTCACCCATGTTCCCCCAGACAAACCCTCCAAACAGGTCATATGCCCCCCTACATTACCACATGATAAGAGAAATCCTTGCAATAAAGGGATTTCAGATAGGGCGATAAGTTGCTGTGATATCAAACCCACTTCAGACACACCACACCTGATGCTTGACATTCTCCTACCACAAATTACCCCTAAAACACTTCCTCATGCAATTTCATAGACCATGTGATTGGAAATGGTCACAGGGACTCAACATTACTCCTCATATAGACTTCGAAATCACAAAATGGAACCTTCATATGAGCTCAGAAACAACTCACATGTGACTTCGGAGACATTCGTATGTGGCTTTAAAAGACTAATGCGTGATTTCCAAAGCGTACCAGTGAATCAAAAGACTCCCACAGTGACGTCAAAAACACAAAAAGCGACCTAAAATTAACGTAAATAAAAAAACGACCTACAGTGAACGTCAAGATCACTTTAGATGAGTTTTAGCTCCTTCATTACGAGGGGGTTTAAAATCTGCTGAATAAAATCGTCTGGTGTTTATTCGACATTGTTTCTAATCCTTCGCAATTCGAGGGTCTCTCCTAAGCTGAAAGAAATCGTCTGGGTACCAAAAATGAAAGGCGGTTCAAAAACTCGTCCTAGAACTAAGCAGATTATATCACGCTCACAATGATGGAAAAAGCACCCCAAGACGATTTTAAAAGCGTTCGGTGGTGTGTGTGTGTGTGTGTGTGTGTGTGTGTGTGTGTGTGTGTGTGTGTGTGTGTGTGTGTGTGTGTGTGTATCTGTGTGTGTGTGTGTATGTGTGTGTGTGTGTGTGTGTGTGTGTGTGTGTGTGTTGCCGTATGCGTGTGAGCGAGTTTGTTTGCTGAAAGTTGTGTGTATGTGTATGTCAGAGAGAGAGAGAATACTATGACACTTTCTGCTCTTATAATTACAGTATATATGTATTTTAATTTATGATCTTAATACCGAACCCATATCGATGCACGAATTGCCTCGTTTCCACAGTGTGTATGCTTGTGTAGGCCTGAATGTGCGTATGTATTTACTGAGTGTACATGTGCGTGACTGTATCCTGTGCGTGTATGTGTATCCTATCGCATACATGGTTTTATTTTATACATTTTCTCTCGGCCCAGTGTATACATGGAGGCGAACGCGGACATTAAGATAGAGAATGAATAGGGAGTGTATTGCGAGGCCTTGTCGGGGTGTGTGTTATCGTGCTTTACGACACTCGTCCGCTGTTCTCGCTCCCTCCCTCTCCCTCTCTCTCTCCCCACTCTCTCTACTCTCTGTCTCTCTCTTCTCCCCACTCTCTCTGACTCCCTCATTGCTCCCTACTGTCTTCTCCCTCGCCCCACCGTCTTTTCTCTGCCCCTGCCTCCCATCCCCCCACCCTTGACTCCACACTATCTGCTCCCCACACTCGTCACTGCCCATTCTCCTCCCCACTTTGCTTTCCATCCTCTTCTCCTCACTCCCTGCTCCTCACGTTACTGCTTTCATTGCTCCCCACATTCTTCCCTACCCACTACCTCCCCCCTCCTTCCCTCCCTCTGCCTCCCTCTCGTCTTTCCCAATCCTGTCCCTCTATACTCCTCCCACAGTGCTCCCCACCCTTTCCTCCCCCACTCTGTTTCATTTGTCTCCCTTTTCACTGCATCCCTACTCTCCCTTTCCTCTCCCACTTCCCTTTAGTTTCTTACATCAGCCCTTCGTTTCATACTTCCCTTTACCCTCTTAATTCTCCACCACCCCTCCCTTTTCTCTGATATTTCTCTGACCGACTCCTTGCCTTTTCCCATTGTTGCTTTTCTATGTCTTTGTTCTCTGCAACAGTACTTCTGTCTTTGTCTCCTCTCTTGATTCCCTAATTATTAGTTCACAACCCAATTCTTATTAATATTTTCTCTCCCTGTTTTTTCTTTGTCCGTTTACCTTTCTATCTCTCCTCTCTTATGCTATCTTATCTACCCTTTCCACAGTGTATATCTTTCAGTTCTGTCTACCCTTCCTCTGTTTGTTTTAACCTTCACCATATCTCTGTTATCGCTACTTCCTCTCTTTCCATTCTTTATACAAATTCCCCATTTGTTCTACCCTTCTGCTTTCTCTCTCTCTCTCTCTCTCTCTCTCTCTCTCTCTCTCTCTCTCTTGCTGTCACCCCGCCTGTCCCTCCTCGCTCACCCACCCCCCCGTTATCACCTCCCACACACGACCCTCTTCTGGCTGTGGTGTGCGCTTGGGCGTGGTGATTTGGAGAGGTGTCACGGAGTTGAGAGAGAGAGAGAGAGAGAGAGAGTCACCTATTTGCGAAAGAGAAGGTGTCACAGGTCTGGGTACGAATGACAAATGAAATGTTAATGTGTGGGTTGGCGAGAGGTTAAATTCAGGAGTGTGCCCAGGAAACGATTAACTTGATGTGTAACCAAAAGGAGAAAAATTTATATCAAAGCCGTTTTATAAATTCCTGTCCCAAGTGTGTGTGTGTGTGTGTGTGTGTGTGTGTGTGTGTGATCAAGGGAGTCAGAGGTGCCACACGGGTATATCGTCTTAGGTTTTGGAAGTTTTTATCATGCCTAATAGCTAGTTAGATGAATAGATGGAGATATGGATAGACAGATAGTAGTAATAGTAGTAAGAACACAGTAAAAATAGGAGGTCACCTGCTGAAGAGGGTTAGAGTGTTAAAGGTGCACCAGAGCTCTTTCATCCCGGGTTTGAGGAAGTGTTTATCGTGGCCTCCGTCATTTCTTATCAGTGGGGTTCTCTGCGCTTCCCCCTCCGTCATTCAGTTTCTCCTTGGCATACCACTCTTTCGTCACCTTCCCGCCAGCCTTCCTGTAGTTACTCTTAGAAATAAGTCTTCCATCGTTACCTGTGCCGCGTTCAGGTATGGTGTGTGTGTGTGTGTGTGTGTGTGTGTGTGTGTGTGTGTGTGTGTGTGTGTGTATCCTGCTTCTCTCATAATCCTCTGCCCTCCTGTTCCTTCTCTCTATGCCACGCTTCTGTATATTTTTATATTTTTCTCTTCGCTTTGGTATGTGTTCCGTATTTTTATATTTCAGTCCGCTTTGGTGTATGTTTCGGAAATCTGTTTTCCTCCTCTCCTGTCTCTTTGATCATCCTTCCTCCTGTTGCTTCTTTCATACAAACTCTCGTCCTTTGTCTTCTGTTTAACGTTTCTTTGTCTTTTCTGTTTTTCTTGGTTTGTGTTCCATAGCCTGCCTGTTTAATTTTCATTTTTTTTGGTCATTATTAAATCTCTTTCGTTTTCAGCATTTTTTCTCTGCTCTCTGTATCCTTTCTTTTGCAACATCTACTACTTGACACGTCCCCCATCCAGCATCTTAGACACGCAATCTCTCCTTTGCTTTCTTCAGCGTCATCTTTCCTGCTGTCTTCACTCAACACCCACCGTTCATCCTTTCACGAACTCATTTCCACTTCCTCACCTACTCTTTTGACTCATTACTCTAGAACGCTCTCTATCTCCCAACGTTTTGTCACGCTTTTCAAGTCTCTGTGACCACGTTTTCCCCATGCATTTTTGTACTGATTCATTTCCACTTCCTCAGCTTCCTATTCTCACTCTCAGTCTCATCTCACACATACTCTGCCCCACATACCGTATACTCCTTTTTACCTCTGTGCTTTAACGCACTAATCTTACCTTTTGATACACAAATTCTCTCACCGGATTACACACACACACACACACACACACTCTTCTCTCCCCCGCACACACACACTGCCCAACCACACCCATCCTCTCTTTCACACACATACACGTACACTCTCCCTCCCCTCTCTCACACACACACACGCCCCTCTCTCCCCTCTCCCTCCAGACTGTTTACAGCTAGCATGACAAACTTGGGGAACTAACGACACTAATATCCCAGGCTGGCATGTTTATGATTTCCTGCGAACACTGATAGTTGCGCAATAAATCAGAGGCCAAACTTATGATGCTTATTGCGGCCGTCAGTGAGGGTGGTGGGGGTGGGTTAGGGCAGGGGGATATGGTAGGGGATTTGGAAAGAGAGAGGGAGTAGGGGTATTGATGAGAGGGAGGGAGGAGGTAGAGATGGGAGAGGGAGATGAAAGAGGGATGTGGGGAGGGAGATGTGATGGGGATGTAGGGGGAGTTAAGATAGGGATATAGGGGGAGATGAGAGAGGGTGAGGAAGATGAAAATGTAGGAGAGAGAGAGAGAGAGAGAGAGAGAGAGAGAGAGAGAGAATGGCAGTTGAATGGAAGAGGACAAAGATGAGAGAGGGAGGTAGGGAGGGGTGAGAAAGGGAGTTAGATTGGGATGAACGAGGGATGTAAAGAGAGGTGAGAATGGAATATATATAGAGATGAGAGTTAGAAGGAGGAAGAGAAAGATGAGAAAGGGAGGCAGTGAGAAATGGGAGAGGGCGGTAGGGAAAGACAGAGATGAGACATGGAAGTGATAAGAGAAACGGTTGTAGAGAACTCCCAAAGGATTCAGCGGGGTACTATAAGATGAGGAGTGTGATGAGAGAGAGAGAGTCAGGGAAGATAGGTTATAGGGTGAAACAGAAAAGAAATGTAGGTGGAAGAAAAAGGAGAGAGGGATAGATGCAAGAGGGAAGGGGGAAGGGAGGATAAAAAGGGTAGTAGTGTAACTCCAAAAGAAAAGGGTAGAAGGGAAATATGTAACTGCAGAGGCATTGGATATAAAGTGGGAGGGGATGGGCAGGAAGCGGGGAAGATGGAGGCAGGAGAAATAAAGTGAGAGCCAGGTGGAATGGGGCAATGAAGATGGTAGATGGAGTAACAGGATTGAGAGATAAATGGAATGGGTTTTGAGGAGGAATGGATGTGAGAGGAACTGAGAAGAGAGGGGAATATTATGTATGACCATGAGAGGGAGGGAGAGGGAGGGGGGGATTGTGAATGAGGAAAGAGGAACTGGCGGAAGGGAAGCAGAGGAAATGGAAATGGGAAGGAAGCAGTTTAGAGGAGAGGCAGAAGACAGGGAAACGATATTATGGAGGGGATTTGGGACAGAGTTATGAAGAAGACGATATGGAAATGGAACATAGTAGAGAGGGGCCACGGGAGGATACATTTGAAGAAGAGGGAAAAGAGTGGGATAGAGGACGTAAAGGAAAGGGATAGTGTGAGAATGGGATATTGGAGATTGGGAGAGCTGAGGACGAGTGTGTATGGGGTGATGGGCAGGGACATATGGTGAGAGGCAGGAGTGGATGGATATTGAATGGGACACGAAGGGAATTGTATAGGAAGGAGGAGACTCAGTGTGCCTCCTTTCCCTCGTACCTTTCTTAGTTCTTTTCGCTATTTTTCCCTACTTCCTGTACTATCATCATATTCATCGGTGTTGCTCATCCCTCTTCTTCCTGCACATCTCCCCACTTCTTCTCTCTCCCTGTCTCTCTTCTCCTGCCACTTTCTTTCTCTCCTCCCTGTTTCTCTTCTCCTGCCTCTTTTTCACTACCTTTTCTTTCCCCGTCTGTCTCTCTTTCCGACCTCTCTTTTTATGCGCTTTTCCTTTGCCTCCCTCTCTTCTTTTTCCCACTTCGTCTCCCCACCTCCTGTCTCCCTTCCTTCTTCAGTCATCTTGTCTCTCACTCCCTCTCTTTTGTACCTCTTTCTCTGCCTCTCTTCCTGTACCCCTAACCCTTCCTCTCCTTCCGCACATACTTCCCTGTCTCTCTCCGTCTGCCTCTTTTTATATTCCTCCTTTCCCATTCCCCACCACCCTTTTTGCCTATATTCATTCCTCTTCCCTCCAACCTCTCTCACCCTTCCTCTTTTTCCCTCTGCCTTCCTCCCTACCTTCCTCCTGTCCATCATTTCTCCTTACCTTTCCTCCCGTCCCACCTGCCTTGTTCCTCCCTCCACCTCTTTTCCCCCTCGTCATCCCCCCTTATCTCTTCCCCACCCTGTCATCCCCCCTTATCTCTCCCCCACCCCGTCATCCCTCACCCCGCAACCCCCCGCCTGTCCAAACCCCGCTTTCATAGTTTGGGGTGCAGTAAATCGACCACGCTCTTTTGATTGGTGCCACTTTTATTTCCGACCGACACGGATCTCCTCCTCAAAGCGGGCGTGACAGACCAGACGAACGGACTGATGGATAGATAGAAGGATTGATGAACGGACCTACTTATGGATAGATTTAAGGATCGATGGACGGATGGACAGATAGATGGATCGACGAACGGATGGACTGATGTATAGATAGACGGATCGGCGGACGGAGGGAGTGGTGGATCGAGACGGATCGACTATCGAACTGATGGATAGACAGACGGATCGACGGACGAACGAAGGGGCGGAAGGGCAGAAGGATAAGTAAGTGTATAGGTGGATTGACGGGTAATTGGACGGATGGATGCCTGGACGGAGAGGTAGAGTTACTAGGCCTATGTGGAAAATAGAGGAAAGGAACTCTTCAGTGCATTGGTGTATTGACGAACAGATGGATGGATGGTTGGATAGCTGGTCGGATAGGCGGACAGACGGGCGAATAGATGAACAGACGTACAGCTGCACAAAAAGATGGCCAGACGAGTGAGTAGGTTGCAGACAAACAGTTAAATTAATTGATGAAAATAAAGACAGCTTTTCACTCTAGGTTCGCCGTGTGACAGAAAGTTTTACTCTAATCTAAATATAATAAGCTGTTGGCTGTGAGAATAAAGTAGAAATGGTGGCAGTGTTAAAAGACGGACGTACTCAATTCTCAGTGGACATGGTGGGTGAATAGGAGGGACAAACTCACGTGTCATTCATGAGTAATTTGTCACTCATTCACGCCCTGTCACTCCTGTACTCAACCCGACACCTGCGCAAGGACGTGTGTGTGTGTGTGTGTGTGTGTGTGTGTGTGTGTGTGTGTGTGTGTGTGTGCGCGCGCGCGCTCTGGACACCTGTACATAATGGTTTGTACACTAGCAGATGAAGGTGACAGAATACTATTGTCAGTAGCTGCACATCACACACACACACACACACACACACACACACACACACACACACACACACACACACACACACACACACACACACACACACACACACACACACACACGGATGTACCTCCTTCAGCTTGGTATACTTACATGTACACACACTCTGCCCTCTGCCCATCCCTTCATCCCAGTACTCTACCTCCTCTTCTACCCATTAGTCTTCTATCTTCCCGCCATTCCGTTAACTCCTCCTACCTTCTTCCTTCCTAGTCCTTTCTTCCATTTCGCTGACTGCTCCCAACCCATTCCACCCACCCATTATAAACCCCTACCCATATCTTCTCTTTCCCTCTATGCCAGCTCCCTTTTTTCTCTCTTCCTCTTCCATCCATTAGCCTCCCATCTTCCCTCAGTCCCACTAACTCCTCCCTCTTCCCTCCTCCTCCTCCTTCATCCCCATCAGCCTCTCCCTCACACACAACAAGTAGGAGGCGACGTGGCTATCATAAAACAACCTGGCCAGCTCTGAGGTTTATTAGATCACACGCACTCTTATTCTCGGGGCTACACGCACCTCTGGATCCTCAGGCTGGCTCTGGATGGCCATTTTCATCCCTGACCCTCTCTTCTCTCATTGCTTTCTTCCCTATCAATCCCCTCTTTCCCTGTTCCTCCCCCCTATCTCTCCCCCCTACACACACGCTTTCCTTTTCTTACCTCCTGACTGCTACCCATTTTTCCCTTCCCCTTCCCCCCCTACTTTCCTCAGCCTCCACATTTCTCTTCCTTCCCCCATTCTCATTCCGGACTCCTCCCTCCCCCATCGTCCTCCCTTAAAATATGAATAATAAAAGAAAATAGAAAATAAGCAAATAAAGCGAAAAACTCTACTTCTCATCCTTCGTTCCTTCCTTCCTTCCCTTCCCTCTCCCCCTCCACTCCTTCCCTACCGTCCTTCCCGTCCCTCACCCGCAGTTTGGGATTTCTTGTGACTGTGCTTGGGATGGGTGGGTTCTGCTGCTTGTGGGAAACGCCTGCTGTCTCTCTGGATCTTCCTGCTTGTCTGGGTTTTCACATCTGCTTAATTCTGATTGTGGTTTTTCTGCGAGTTGTATTCTTTTTCTCAGCCACGTATTATTCTCCCTCCCGTTTCCTCCTCCTTTCCCCTGCATTTTCCTTCATTCTTTTCTCTCTCTCTCTCTCTCTCTCTCTCACATCTTATCTCTCCTGTTTCCTTCTTCCTTCCTCACTTTTCACTCTCCTTCATTTTCTTCACATCTTTCCTCCACACCGTCTGTATTTATCTTCCTTTCCCCCCCCCTGTTTCCCCACTCTGTCACTCATATTTTCCCCCTTTCTTCCCAATCCTCTCACTCACCCCTCTCCCTCATGTTACTTCCTCCTTCTTGTCTCTTTCCCGTCTTTCTTATTATTTTCCATTCTATTCTCTTCTCTCCTCACTCCCTCATATTCTCTCCTCTGAGCTCTCATCCATCTCTTTCTCCTGCGCTCTCCCCTCCCCCCTGTTTCCTCACACTCCTCCTTATATTCTGGCCCTTATTCCCTCATCCATACCTCTCCTTTTTCCATCCTCAGTTCCCTCGCTCACCTCTCTCTCTCTTTTATTCCCTTACCCACATCTCGCTACTCTCTCCCTCCCATATTCCCTCGCCCACCTCTTTCCCTCCCACTTCCCTCCCTTCTCCCCTCTTTCCTTATTATCTCCCTTATACTCTCTTCTCTCATCCCTCATCCACCTCTCTCACTCATTCCCATCCCCTGTCCCCCCGTTCCTCACTCTCCATATTATTTTCACTCGTCCCTACCCACCTCTCTCTCTCTCTCTCTCTCTCTCTCTCTCCCATTTCCCTCTCCTCTCCTCACTCTTTCCCATATAGTCTGTCCACTCTTCCCTCACCCATTGCCTTATATTCCCTCCCCTATTCCCTCACCCACACCCTTTCCTGACACCATTAATCAGTGGGACGCGGATGCACTGACACTGATAAACTATTTACCTGCATTTTGTAAACATTGGGACGTGAGGGTGGGAGTCCAGACCACGTGGTTTTGTTTACATTTGCTTGGGGAGTGAGCAGCGTGCGTGTTTGTACGTGTCAGAGAGAGAGAGAGAGAGAGAGAGAGAGAGAGAGATGAATATGTATGTGCGTATAAAGTGATATATGTGTATGTGACCAATGTGTGTATGTGTGAGTGTATTTGTGAGTGTGTAAATGTGTACTTGCTTGTGAATTTATGTGTATGACGTGGGGGATGTATTTGTTTGAGTGGATTTATTTGTGAGTGCTTGGGTGCCCGTCTCTGTTTGTGTGTGTGTGTGTGTGTGTGTGAGAGAGAGAGAGAGAGAGAGAGAGAGAGAGAGAGAGAGATTACTGTGCTCTTTTTACGATGTCAATATTCATATATATGCCTTGTAATTCTCAGTTCAAGGTTACTTCAGTCACACACACACACACACACACACACACACACACACACGGTCCTGTCAGCGTCTTTAAAGTCTTGAGTGGTCCACTGCATGCACGAACGCACATGCACGCAAACATGCACGCGGAAATTGACTCACGTGCGCATACACATATCTTAAATCAGCTGCACGTGGACGTTTGGACACACACACACACACACACACACACACACACACACACACACACACACACACACACACACACACACACACACACACACACACACACACACACACACACACACATCAGGTAATGATCGTAAGTATTCACAGTTGCACGCATACGTGATCGATTCCAATATACACATTCTTTTAAGATAGCCTGTACGCTCTCTCTCTCTCTCTCTCTCTCTCTCTCTCTCTCTCTCTCTCTCTCTCACACACACACACACACACACACACACACACACACACACACACACACACACACACAACACCACACACAAGCACAACACACACACACACAATCACCCACCGCAGCGCACACAACCACACACATATTACAACTCCACGCACACACACACACACACACACACACACACACACACACACACACACACACACACACACACACACACACAATCACCCACAGCAGCGCATTCATACACACAACCACGCACATATACGCACAACCACGCACACACACACACACACACACACACACACACACACACACACACACACACACACACACACACACACAGCAACGCATTCATACACACAACCACGCGCGCACGCACACACACACACACACACACACACACACACACACACACACACACACACACACACACACACACACACACACACACACACACACACACACACACACACACACACACACACACACACACACACAATCACACACAGCAACGCATTCATACACACAACCACGCACAACCACGCGCGCGCACACACACACACACACACACACACACACACACACACACACACACACACACACACACACACACACACACACACACTGCACACACAGAATCACGTACACACGCACGCACACACACAGACACACACGGCCACTACGGACACAAGGACGCGGCCGCCGTCAGGAAGATGACTGGCGTGATTTATACTTCATTGTTCGCCGCTCCGTGTCATAAATGAGTTACTGCGTCAGTTAACCCATGACGTTTTACTCTGACTGGCCCCTCCTCGTCCCCCTCGCACCACACCTACCCTGTCTTGTTCCCCTTCTCGTGCCCCTCGCACCACACCTACCCTGTCTTGTCCCCCTCTTCGTTCCCCTCGCACCACACCTACCCTATCTTGTCCCCCACTTTTGCTCTGTTTTCTCCGTCCCTATCACACTGTTTCTCCTGCTCCCTGTTCTCTCTTCTGCTGTTCGTTATCTCTCTTACCTTTACTTATTCTGTCTTCTCTCTCTCATTTCTTTACCTCTCTGCTCCCTCCTGTTCCCAGTCTGTCGCTTCTCTTCTTCTTTACCCTATTCGCACATAGTTTGCCTATGTTCTTTGGCGTTACTTACCTTTTCTTAACCTTTCTCAGCGTCGTCGTTGTTATCCTTCTTAATTTCAGACTTAGTGCAACTCCCCATTCCTTTTATCTTCACCCCCTCCACCAGTCCTAATGCCCAGTCTCACTTCATTCCTCCCTCCCTCTTCCTCTCCTTAGCAACTCAGAATCGTCCCTCCCTGTCTCCTCTTTGACCCTCTTTCTCATTTTCATCCCCCCCTTTTTTAATTCTAATCTCACCCCTCTCTTATCCTGTCTGTGTCGACCCCTTCCCTAACAACTCCAAGTCGTCCCTATATACCTCTTCTTTGTCCCTCTCCGCCTCTTCTCTGTCCCTCACTGTCATCCTCACCTTTCTCTTGAAATCCCAGTCTCACCTCTTTCTTTCTGTTTCCCATTCAAAGCTCTCCTTAGCAACTGTAAATCGCCCACTTCTACCTCCTCTGCGTCCCCCTGTCTGCCTTCATCTCTCTTTCTTGCATCACTTGTTTCCTTTCTATCGTCCCCTCTACTTGCTTTCTTTCTGTCGATCCAGTCTCACCTCTTTTCCCGTTTCATTCTGTTCCATGCTCTCTTCCGCTTCCCCTGCGCCTATCTGTCTTTACCTTGTTAACCATTCATACATCTCATCTTGGTCTATCGCTGTCACTCTTTTTATCCTGTTAACCCCGTCGTAACACATACAGCTTCCTTCACTATGTATCTCCTTCACTTTTATCACCTTTCCTTCTCTTTATCCTTCGTTAATTTTCGTAGTCACTTCCTCTGCTTGTTCCCACAGTTTTCTCATAATTTCTTCATCTCTCCTGCAGTTTTACATTTCTTGGTCTCTTGCTAAGACTTTTGCTTAACTTGTTACTCATTTTCGGAATCTTTATTTTCACCCTTTCTTTATTCTCTTTCCGAAGTTTTCATCCATCTAGCCATCTTTATATGCTTCCTTGTTGAGTTTGACATTAGCTCCTTATACAAAGAAACGATTGACATAAGAAGAAATGAGCCTTGGAGTCGACTGCATGCAAAGTAGGTAGAGACGTGTGGTGATTCAGAGAGATAGAGAGAGAGAGAGAGAGAGAGAGAGAGAGAGAGAGAGATGGCGGAGGACGAAAAGATGTGAGCAAATATATAAGAAAGGACACAAGCAAGTACAACCGATGAATACAAGTATCGAGAAGATCTAAGACCAACGAAATCATACGAGGTAGACAGCATGACTTCAGTGGTGAATCCAGAACTACAAAATTGACGTGAGAATAGATGGGAATTTTGAGATGATTGAATACGAAGCAGGGAGTGGACCGGGATGGTGAACTCGGCTGTTTATAGAGGGGAGTGACGTAAAGTGAGTGATGGGACGAGTGATAAGCGTGCGTGATGAGGTGGTGATATCGAAGACCTTGAGCGTGGAGGTGAGATGTGTGGAGAGTGATGAAGGGGTTTTAGGTGATTGGTGAGTGAATATTAGATGTGAATTCCTGCTAAGAGTCAAGATGATTTTCAAGGGTGAAGTTTGGTTATTCATGAGAGCGAAGTGCAGTTATGAATTTCTGTTGGAGCTAAGTTGATTTTTAAGGATGAAGTTTGGGTATTGTTAAGGGAGTGAAGTGTAGCTGTGAGGGGAAAGGATGATAAATGAAAGACGAGGGAATTTTAAAAGAGCGAATTCTGGGTGTAAGGTGAGAGGATGTAAAGAAGATCAGAGCAGTTAACAGGGAATTGCAAGATTATTTAAGGGATAAGGGAGAAAGGTTTAAGGTGAGCAAACTACCTTTAAGAGAGGAGATAATTTTATGGTAGGATGAAGAGATCATTAGTGTGCGAATTTTAAAGCTGGAGGGAGAGGATTTCAGGAATAAGGCGAGGGAATTTTAGGTCATCCATTGTCAGGTGTTAGGCGAGAATATTTAAAGGATAAGGTTTCTCTCTCTCTCTCTCTCTCTCTCTCTCTCTCTCTCTCTCTCTCTCTCTCTCTCTCTCTCTCTCTCTCTCTCTCTCTCTCTCTCTCTCTCTCTCAGGGTGGATGGTTAAGGTAGGATGCCATTCTCACCTGTAGGATGCTATTCTCACCTGGCGTCTGCATGGTTGGTGTGGTCAAGCGCTTGATTACGTGTCCAGCCCAAGTGAATAAGCAGACGACCTCAAGAAGACCTAATTTAGAAATAGTCCCCCCTCGTGCTTCTCTCAACCTGATTTGCTTCTCAGTATTTGCAAGAGTTGTTTAGAGGGTGGAGTGAGGCAGAAAAAGAAAGTCAGAATATAGGCAGAAGGAGTATAAAAAAAGAGTAAGGAAAATGTTGATGGTTAGGATGGGTGAAAGGAGAGAAATAGCTTTTAGTTTGTCTGGGTCTGGCCCTCCTGTGACCACCACACCTGTGTCTGTCCTTGGCCGTCCCCTGTCCACCACAACCACCTCGGGGCGTGGGCGGGTGGGAGGGGGAGGTGGAGGCAAGGTGTGAGGGAGGTAGAAGAAGGAGGAGCGAGAAAGAAAGGCTAGGAGAAGGGAGAAGCGAAAAGAAAGGTGAGTGTGAAATGAAGTGAGGGAAAGGTGTGAGAAAGAGGAGAGAGAAGAGACCAAAGAGTGAGAAAAGAGAAGAAGAATAATGAGAAGTGAGGCAGATAGAAAGAAATGTTGGAAGAAGGAAAGGTGTGAGTAGGAGAGAACTGGACGGAAGAGGGAGAACAGAGAAAGAAGGACTAAAAGAAAGTACGAAGGAAAAGAAAAAAAAAGTGTCAGGTGAGGTGGATGGAAGAAGTAGGAGAAAACAATCGAAGAAGATGGGGAAAAGAGAAATAAAAACTAGAGGGTGGGTAAGAGGAGAAGAAGGAAGCGAAGGAGAAGAGCAGAGTAAGGAACGAGGAGCAGGAAGAGACTAGACGGGAAGAGAAGAGAGAAGGTGAGTTTTAAAAAATGAGAAGGAAGTGAATAGAGAAAAGATGAGAGAGATGGTGAAGTAAAGGGGAAGACTGGAAGCTGTGAAGAGTGGAACGCAAGAAAATAGACAGGAATATTGTTAGAAGAAGGAAAGAGAAAGTTGTTACACGAAGGAAAGGGAACGACGTGAAGGAAGAGAGGAGATATACACGAATATGTGAAAAAAATGAGGAAGGGAAAGTAACAAGAGGGACGCTGGAAAAAAGAAGGTAGAGGCGAAAAAGAGGAAAAGGAGTAGCAAAGAAAGAAGGAAGAATGGGGGAAAGAGGAGGGAAGAAGAGAAGGGAGACAGGAAGAACGAAGAGGGGAAGGTGGAGGGCAGAGGAATAAGGAAGAGGTGGAGGTGGAGCGCAGAGGAAGGAGGAAGAGGGAGGGAGGAGGGAGAGACGAGGTGGTGATGGGGGCCGTCGGAGTGGACAAGGGTGTGAAGGAAAGAGGAGAGAGGGGATTGGAGGTGGCGACGTGAGAGAGAGAGAGAGAGAGAGAGAGAGAGAGAGAGAGAGAGAGAGAGAGAGATTAAATGGAAAAATAACTTTTTTTTCTTTTTTTTTAAGGAACGTGGCAAAAATATAGAAGTAGGTATTTGTTAACTTTTTCAAAAATTACAATAAGAAATCATTTACAGTTTATATAGCACGGCGATACCTCTGCTTGAATATTTATGGAAGTGTAATGGTAAAAATAATGAAAGTGGAAAACATGGAAAACAAAACAGAATCTCACTCAGTTTAACCCAGGTTATGGAAGCCTGTCTTGCCATCCGTACTCTGTCTCACTTTCTCTTTCTCTCGCAACTGCTCTCACATTCTCATTTTCTCACAGCTACTCTCAACTCTAACTCGCACTTCTCGCCAGGATGAGTTCCACCTCACTCCCTCTCCCGTCCCTTTCTCGTACTACCTCATTCTCTCCCTCTCTTGTCCTCACTGCCCCTTGCTGGCTCCCAATCTCCCTCGCTCGCACCCTCACACACCTTCTCTTCCTCTCCCCTCTGTCCTAACATTTAATCCTCTTCATCCTTCTTTAAATAGCTGGAGTTCCCTTTCATCTCTTCCCTTCTCATTTTCCTCGTGGCTTCCCACTTTCTCTCGCCATGGTCCCCCGGGTCCCCTCCCCCCACCCCTCCTCTTCCCCTCGGCCGGCCCTCAGTACCTCTCCTCGCCTCCCCTCTCTCACTCTCCCTGCCGCGCTACTCTCTCTCTCTCTCTCTCTCTCTCTCTCTCTCTCTCTCTCTCTCTCTCTCTCTTGGATCCGGACTCCTAACTCCGTATTGCGTCCATTTTTCATTCATTACAACCCTCTCTAAGCTCGTTCAATCATTCAAGTTTTCCTTCACTTGGTAGGCCAAAGATTTTCGTCGGACACTCTCTCTCTCTCTCTCTCTCTCTCCTTCCCCTCACCCGTCCGTTTCTTCCCTGCGTCTCTCGAGGTCTGTCCCCTTCCCCTCTCTCCTCCCCTCCGTATCTCCCTCCTCTCCGCTCCCCTCCACCCTCCCCTCCTCTCCCCTCTCTGTCTCTCCCTCCTGTTCCCTCCACTCTTCCCTCCTCTCACCCCTCCGTCTCTCCCTCCTCTCCTCCCAACCCAACCCTCGCCAGGACTGTCTGTTCGCGTTTTCTGTCGGGCCGTGACATGTGTCTGTCAGCCTCAGGCCCTGGCGGGAGAAGTGCCTCGCTTGCCACGCTTTTTACCAGCCATTTCTTTAGCTTTCCTGGCGGCATGTGTGGAAAACTCTCACCCTCGCCCACATTCCCTAAACAAAGAACCACTGCTGCTGCTGCCCCTCCTGTTATTTGACTTCACCAACCCTGCGTGTACAAAAGTTGATTACAGGTCTTGATTAAAAAGGTGGGACTGTGTTGTTTACTTTCGGGGGAGACGCGGAAAGAAAACGGAGCCTTCTTTCTCTCTCTTTCTCCCTATAGCAAGAGCCCCGTATTCTGGTTGTCATGGGAGACTTCGTGGCACTTTTTCCTTAGCGATTTATTTAACTATTTCACCTTGAAATTCTCTTGCATACATTTCGTACCTTTCTGTTGTCGATATACTTTGCATCAGGGACATAAACGTAAATGCAAATGTGTAACAACTTAGGAAAAATAAATCACTTAGGAAGACGTATTACGAGAAACTCCAAGTAACTGTAGAATGTAAAAAGTTAGGAAAAATAAATCGCTTATAAAGAGATGTTAAAAATCACTCAGGAATACCGGTAGGTGTTTCGAAAAGCTCTCGGTAACAAGAAAAGTGTAATAACATAAGGAAAAATAAACCACACGGGATGAGGCGTTACGAAAGGCTCCAAGTAACAGTAACTAATAAATCAAAACAAATAAATCGCTTAAGATGAGGCATTATGAAAGCTCCGAAACGAACGAGGACAGGACCTAGAGACGGCAGCACCAAGTAATCCAGGAAAAAGACGGGTCATTTTGGGACGGGCGTGTGGGCTTACCCTCCCCGGACATGTGTCTGTCAACTTCAGATCGCAGGGATGGTGGACCGGGTTTTTCTATACGGTAAACATTTTGGCTGGGTGGACGACTAGCTCCCTCTTGTCTTCCACTTTTTTTTTTCTTTTTTTTTTTTTGCGGAGTGGTGGACTAGCTTCCTCTTTTTTTACTGGGTGGACGATTAGCTCCCTCCTTTCTTCCACTTTTTTTTTTCTTGGTGGATGACTAGCTCCCTCTTTTCATTCCTCTTTTTTTCTTACTTGTAGGACGACTAGCTCCCTCTTTTCTTCCATCTTTTTTTTTTTTTTTTTTTTTTTTTTTTTCTCTCGCTGTGTGGACGACTGGCTTCCTCTTTTCTTCCATCCGTTTTTGCCGGGTGGAGGATTAGCTCCCTCTTTTCTTCCCTCTTTTTTTTTTTTTTTTTTTTTTATTGTGTGGGTAACTAGTTTCTTTTCTTCCCTCTTTATTTTTTTCTTCTTGCCATTGTTAATCTGGACATGTATATCTACACATACACATGCTTATACACGCACTTGAGAGAGAGAGAGAGAGGGAGAGAGAGAGAACCGGAGACAAAGGGGGTGGAGGCGGCTCTCGGTAATTAACCCATTCCGTCCAGAACTTTGTGCCGGTATTGATTGTAGGACGAGGTGGTAAAGGCCCGCTGATCCTCTGAGACTCCCACTACCTGACGAAGGCCGACTGTGCGGAAGGTGGAGGATGAGGGTTGGGGGTGAAAGTGGAGGGTGGAGGACGAGGGTGGAGAGTGGAGGACGACCTAGGGGATGGAGGATCGTCTTTGTGGTCGAGGATAAGTTTGTTACGTATGGAGGACTTACGCAGTGATGAATGACGAATGAAAATGCGTATTATGTTTATTCACATAATAATATTTCATGGATGATGCTTATTGACGAAACAAGAAAAGCGATTAAGATCGACGAATACTGATGAAATATTATGTTTTATTAAGGACAATTTAATCTTAGTGGATGACCTGTATTATTGCAAAGCAGCGTATTATAACTACGAAACACATTTTGGTGTAGGTACAGACGTAGGGTAGTTGAGAATTGACCCTTATACTCATATTAACGATGATCACTTTTATTTTGTTAATGACATGGAGTGATTGCAGTTAGTAAGATTATTTACTCGTATAATGTAAACAGATTCCGGCAGGTGGAGCTTGGCGTACATCAGTTGCATATGACGTATCGTGAATTATAAGAATGTGACAGAGACAAAGATTATATTTATGCATAACCATCTCATAGCGAAGAAACGGTCTGAATTGACAATATCATTTATTTCTGTGAAACGAAATTACCCGTTGGTTAAAAAATGACGAGACATAAATTACCAGTATATGGCTGGAAAGGTTAGCGATGGAGGTCTGCTTTTTTTTTTTTTTTTACTGTTAGGTATTTAAATTAGCTTTATCATAAATTTCACACGTGTGGTGTAAAGACCTTCAGTAGATCGGGATGGACTTGCAAAACATCACTCCGGATGTTTCATAATGGTGACAAAAATGACAAAGAAAAAAATTATATCCCTTCCTAGTCCTAGTAACACAAGGGACTGGTTAAAATTAGCTCTACGTGTGTCTTGCAGAGCCGTTCAGTAGGTCGAGATGGACGAGGACAGCATCACTCCTGCAGTTTCGTAATGCCTACCACGTATTGCTTAACCCTGTGATGGCATGGTAGCGAGGGAAGGAAAAGTAAGTCTGGATGCTCACGATAAAACTAGTCCATGTGTTGCATTTATGAAGGATCTGTGCCAATTCATACAATAAACAACCATCTGAAGCATTTAAATATTATCGTGAATCGTGAATCATTGTCTTTGGTCCTATGATTCACCTTGATATTCACTCTTACTGTTGCTACGAGTGGTTGGTAGCCATATAAAGATAATGCACACGGAGAAACAGGCGACCTCAAATACATCATAAGCTTTAGAAATTAAATGTACGCCTTCCTAATTCCCTCTCTAAAACTGTTCCCAATCGTAATAACATCTGATGGGTCCCAGCTACAGCGTTAGCCAAAGTCAGATTCCTTGATGAAAAAGTCATTCTGGTTTATCAAGGAGAGTGGAGACAGTAGGCTAAAAAAGGGAATGGGTCAAAAAGTGGGTGGGCAAAAAAGAGAAAGGAGTGATGGGGTTTTGTGTGTGTGTGTGTGTGTGTGTGTGTGTGTGTGTGTGTGTGTGTGTGTGTGTGTGTGTGTGTGTGTGTGTGTGCAGTGGTGTTTATCAGTGACGTGCCCCTCTCTCTTGCTATCACTCAGCCAGGCCTTATGTGGCATTTCCCTCTTGACACTTCATTCATAACTGCCCTAAAGCACGTCATCAGGGAACAGAGGGCTATTCTAATGTTTCCCAGGCGTGGACGAGGTGGGTGGTGGTGGTGGAGAGATGGGAAGAATGGACACACACACACACACACACACACACACACACACACACACACACACACACACACACACACACACACACACACACACACACACACACACACACACACACACACACACGCACACACACACACACGCACACACACACACACACACACACACACACACACACACACACACACACACACACGAGAGAGAGAGAGAGAGAGAGAGAGGAACTTATTTTATTCTTATAATTCACCCACTTCATCGCTGAATTTAATGTAATAAGAAGAAAATATAACACACATGTCATCTAATATGAAGGGTAAGAGAAGATTGTGCCTAATTACTTCCTAATAAAAGATCTCCCTTAAAAGAATAAATTATCCTAAGCGTCTTCATGCTAAATATGTTACTGATTCTTTTACCTCTTAATGCTTCGTGTCTTTAGTGGGCGTATGATACGAACGTGAAAAAAATCGATTCGTCTCTTGCTATTTTCTTTTCTTGCAGTTCTACCTCATTCGTTTCTCTTTCTTCAGTTTTTCTCTTCCTATTTCTTTTTGCTTTCATTTATATTTTCTCCATTCCTCTCTTTCCAGTTTTCCATGACAGTTTTTCTCATCCCTTTTTTACTCTCCTACATCGACACTATCTTTCTCATTTTCAATTCTCTTCCATCTCTCTTTTCATCTCTCTCTTGTAAATCCTCCCTCTGCCTCCCTTTCATCTTCCCTCTTTACACCTCCCTCATTTACACTGTCTCCCTCCCTCTATTCTCCTTTCATTTCTTTCATTTACACTGTCTCTCTCCACATATTTTCCCCTTCTTCCTCTCTGTTTTCATCTCTCTCACTTCTCTGTCTCTCTCCCTTTATTTTCCCCTTCTTCCTCTCCCTTTTCATCTCTCTCACGTCTCTGTCTCTCTCTATTTATTATTCCCGTCTTCCTTTCTCTTTTCATCTCTCTCACTTCTCTGTCTCTCTCCCTTTATATTTCCCTTCTTCCTCTCTCTTTTCATCTCTCTCATTTCTGTCTCTCTCCCTTTATTTTCCCCTTCTTCCTCTCTCTTTTCCTCTCGCTCACTTCTCTGTCTCTCTCCTTTTATTACCTCTTCTTCCTCTCTCTTTTCATCTCTCTCACTTCTCTGTCTCTCTCCCTATATTCTCCCCTTCTTCTTCTCTTTTTTCATCTCTCTCACTTCTCCGCCTCATCACCCACCTCCCCGGCCCTTCCCCGGCATATAATCACAGAGACGCACCTCCAAACGGCAGAAACAAAAGGAGAAGTAAAACGCACTGTGCCGGCCAGACTGATGACACTCCAGGGCAAGTCGCACTTCTAGTTGCTCTCTCTCTCTCTCTCTCTCTCTCTCTCTCTCTCTCTCTCTCTCTCTCTCTCTCTCACACACACACACACACACACACACACACACACACACACACACACACACACACACACACACACACACACACTTCTTTTGAGGACGTGGTGGCTGAATGGGTTACACTGTTCTTGCGTATTGTTTTCACACGTCTAATTCATTATCGTCACCGCCACCTACAGTACTTTCGCACTGCTTTCACGCTGCTTATCCCCATATTTCATACTATATGTATGTGTGTGTGTGTGTGTGTGTGTGTGTGTGTGTGTGTGTGTGTGTGTGTGTGTGTGTGTGTGTGCAGTGGGCGGGTTGACCGGCAAGGCGGTAGGGGAGGAGCTGAGGGCTGAGGGTAAGTGAGACTAATGGTCGGGCAACTCAGGTGAAAGTTTGATGCGAAAAAAGAAAAATGAATGTAGAAAGCAGGGGAGAAAGAGCAAGTACCCAGCAGGCGAAGATAGCCCGCTTTGGGTCAGCAGATGTAAAGTAGGAAGCGGAAAGTCTGCTCTGCTCTGCTCTGCTCTACAAAGGACTGTGTATATGGATCTGTGAAGTCAGTTGTTTGTGTTTTGGAATTTCCCAGTGTTGTAATAATTCAGGTGGAAGAGTCATATATATATACCTATTGAAATTGTGTTCATTGTGGAGAGTCAACAACTTCCACCCGACTTAGACCCTTATACCTGAAGAGGATTCCAGGTAGACTTGTATCTTTATAGTGTACGAACGTGTGTAATTCTAACCTCACCCCATGTGCAGGTGGGAGAGAAGGGTCATGATGATGATGATGATGATGATGATAGTTAGTTTGATAGATAGATAGACAGGTAGGTAAGTAGGTTGTCCTTGCTGTCTATTTTCTTTTCATGTATTACTGCGTCAGTCAACACTAGACTGTATGTGCTGATTGCTGGAGGAACAGACTTGATAATAGACAGACAGACAGACAGATAGAGATAGATAGGTAGATACATTTTCCTTTCTGTAGATAAACAGGTAGATAGATACAGGTGGATAGATTTTCCTTGCTATAGATAGAAAAATAGACACGTAGATTGATTTTCCTAGCTGTCTCTTTCCCCATCATGTAGCCTCACCAAACACTAGAACCTGCTGTGTTGAATGCTGGAGGAACAAACTTGAGCATCAGCCACCACAGTGTGAGTACAGTCCAGTTAATTGACTCGCTTCTGTACTGTCGTGGAGGAGGACTGTGAATGAGAGTGGCTGGACGAGGCGACGACGATGCAATGCTGGGAGAGGAGGGGGTTAGGGCGGGGAGGAGTTTGGACGGGGGTGCTGGTTTGGGAGGGGAGGGATGGAGAGCAGGGCTGGGGGAGAATCATGGAAGGGGTCGTGAAAGTGGGTGGAGAAAAGCAAAGATGGAAGAGGATCGTAGAGGGAGAAAAGGAAGAGGTACGAAGAAAGGGAATAGAAGGTGGGAACGGTGTGGAAGGGAAGAGATGGAGATGGGATGAGAGGAGAACAAGAGTGGAGGAGAGTCATGGAAAGGGAGGGGTGTAGGTGGAAGGAGAAGAGAACACAGGTGGAGGAGAATAATGGAAAGAGAAAGTAATGGAAGAGAACCAAATAAAGGGAAAGGACGGGAAGGGACGGAGGTGACTAGAGAGGAGAGCAAGAGTGGAGGAGAATGGTGGAGAAAGAGTAGGAACAGGAGCAAGGAAAGGGGCTGAGGTTTGTGACGACCGGGAGAAAAGGAACAAAGTGATGAAAACTATGATCAGAAAAGGGGGGATACGAGAGGACGGTAGAAAAATGGAGAGAAAAGAAATGTGTAAAAAGAGAAAAAAGAAAGAAGAGAGACTCGGGGTGGGGGAGGGGAGAAGGATGGGACTGGAGGAGCCCGAGCATGAGAAGCGAGAGGAAGGAAGGGGACAGGAAGGGGCTGGGAAAGGAGGAGCGTGTGGGGGAGGGGAGAGTTGGGGGGCGAGAGAGGACGCGTGTGGCCGTCCGTGGAAATTGGTGGGCGATTACAGTGCTGAAATGTTGACGGGGCTACAGGCACAGTCCTCCGCTGGCACTTGACTTTATTTCACAGTACAGTCATTAGCGCTGGGTGCCACGTCGGCCGGGAGAGGGAGAGGGTCCGCCAATCGTCCCCCTCGCCCTCCATCCCCCTCGCTCTTCCTTCTGTCTAAGCCATCCCTTCTGTCCTTCCTTTGTCTATGTCGCTGTGTGTTGTGCTTGAGTTTAGTTCATCCTTTCTGTGTGAGCCATCTTTCCTGTCCTTTCTTTGTCTGTATTAGTGCCAAGTTTGTTTTCTGTCCCATTCACTTTTGCTGTGTATGGAACATTTTTTTTTTTTTTTTTTTTTTTTTTTTTTTTTTTAATCATGATGTGTGAGTTCATGGTGTTTCTTGTGTCACGTTGGAAATGCTTCGATGTTTTCCAAGTTGCTAATATATGTGAACTGTAAGTGGCCGCTTGTTATTCTAAAACTTACTTCTGGTCCCTACATACGCTCGTTTTCATCTGAGTTTCAATTTCGTATAGATATATTTTTCATTCCTCAGTTTCAGTAACATTAAACATCGGACAGCATTAAGGCTTTTCAGCTTCACTGTTTTCCATCACCGCAAATTTACGCACACTCACAATCCCACTTTCCCTCTTGCACACATAGGACTGTCTTCAGTTATCCTTCCGTATTCCATTCCTTTTCCTCACTCAGAGTATGATAGTAGTCTTACAATCCAACATTCCCTCTCACTTACTCTTTTCCTTCCCTCCTTACTTCCTCCATCCCTCCTTCTTTCCTTCCCTCGACTGTCTAACTTTCCCTTTCTCTCCTATTCTCTTCATCCATTCCCCTTTCTCTCCCGCCTCTCGCCTTCCCTCCATCTCGCTTTCCTTCCCTCACTCCCTCCCAAAAGAAGCCCTATTCAGCCGAGCCGGGACAAAATCCTGAGAGGTGGAGGTGGTGGGGGAGGCCAGGTCTGCAGGGCATGTCACAGAGCAGCCCAGGTTGAAGTCTACACCTGACAACTCGAGAGACGCGCTTCGCTACAAGAAGACGGACTCTCTGAGGGGTTGGGGGATCGTGGGATGGGGGGCAGGGTTGAGGGGTAGGAGGGATGGGCATGAGAGGTTGGTTGAGAGGAGGGGAGTCGGAGGGGTGAGGGGATGAGGAGGGTCGTGGATAGTGGGGGTTGGGATTGGTTGAGAGAGGGGAGAAGGAGGGTAGATAGAAATTATTGGGGTTGGATGGTGGGGGGGCAGGGTAAAGGAAATAGAGAAGGAGGGTCGTGGATAGGTGGAGATTGACTCTAATCATTCACTTTATTTCCTCTGAGGGTCGTATTTTAAGTGGCATTTTGGATTCCGTAGCACCTCCTCCTCAGCGATTTATTTTGCGTATTGAGCCTGAGCATTCCCTTGTACACTACTCTGTCGTTTTAATATCGACGTAGTTTGCGTCATTATCGTACAAGCCGATAATTGTGCAGAATAAATCGCTGTGGAAGAGATGTAATGAAGCCTGTTACACTACTCTGAATAAATTAGTCTGGTTGTATCAAGAATTAAAAGACGCCATCGTAGGGGCTAATTTTTTCCATACGTTGACTTGATTTATTTGTGACTTTTTCTTTCCCATACTTTGACATGGGTTATATGTGGCCTTTTTCTTTTGCCAGTCGATTTTTACAAGAGTGCCTCCCTCACAGACAGAAGCAAGTTGCATGTCCAGCTCCAATCTTCCTGCCTACCATACTTTTAGCCTCGAATGATGTAATGAGGGGAGGGAGCAGGTTGAAGGAAGACCGGAGGGAGGGAGAGAAGAGAGGACAGGAGAAGAGAGAGTATGAGAAGAGAATAAAAGAGTAGAGAAGAGACGAGACAATAAGAGAAGACAAGAGAAGATAGTTCATCGTCACTTTTTCTATTTTATTACTCTGTTATTCTCGTCCACTTTGTCTGCTGGTCATTTAGGTTGGATGGAGGGAGAGAAGAGAAAAGAAAAGATAAGAGAAGAAGAGAAGAAAGGAGAAGTGAGGAGAGGACATCATTACTTGCTCTGTTTTCTTGCTATCATTCCTGTTCATTTTTGTCTCCTTGTCATTTTGGAAAGAGGGTTGGAGAGAGGAGAAGGAAAGACAGTTGCTTCTTGCTCTGTTCTCTTCTTGGGTTTTCTTAGTCTTGTTCCTCATATCTGTGAAGGAAGTATTGGCATTTCATCAGGTTGCTCACTATTCTGTCATTCACCTACGCGTTTAGATTTGATTTCTTTGTATGTGATAAAGTGTATTCCCATTAAGCTATTTGTAATATGGCGAGATATAATAATGTACGGCTAAGCACTGCTAAGAATGTAGTATTGTTCATCTCTTTCGTGTCTGTCAATACTCGATTACTTACTTACACGTTTATGCTGAAGGTCAATGCCTATCTTGAGTGCATTATCTTTTAGCTTTGTGTGGTCTAGCGAGATATGTTTATGGGATCTGCTGGGATATATATGTTTTATTATATTGCTTTGTTTCAGGGCCTTCTCTCATTCCATCATTTCTTGGGTATAAGAGTGAGGATAATTATGTTGACGATGGTAATTACAGAAGATATAGGATAAGGATGATGATTACAAAAGGGTAATCTGTTTTATTAGCATGATTATGATGTTTTGTGCCATCTCAAATGAAAGGACAATTTTCTAACACTATTTTTCCTTTCTCCCACAGGTGAGTTGGCCCTCTGTGTGTCCCCGGGGGGTCCCCTGATCTTGATCCCCAGGTCCCCGTTTAAGAGTATGTGCCATTTTTTTGTTTCAATTGAGAGGGACGAGCTGTAGCGCGTTCTTCTAGCCTGACGAAGACGATTAACCTCTTTTAGCGCTGTTGATGACCAGGTGTAGTTAAGTATTGACTATTGACCTATGAGACTTATACATACCTCATATTTGCGAATTTCATGCCACCACGATTCAGTACTCAAATTGTGGGAGTGGCACAGTTCCGTCATGTGAAAACAAACTGGCTGTAGTGAGTAGTGGGCGTCCTCAGGTGCACGTATGCGAGTACA
This sequence comes from Coenobita brevimanus, assembly GCF_032717465.1. Classification (NCBI taxonomy): domain Eukaryota; kingdom Metazoa; phylum Arthropoda; class Malacostraca; order Decapoda; family Coenobitidae; genus Coenobita; species Coenobita brevimanus. Next base: position 4,970,722 of record NC_137005.1, on the reverse strand, counting down.
GTTAGATCGAAAAGTTTGATGGCCTTTCCTGCCTTTTTCTCTCATTGCTAGAGCCAGATACCTGAACGAAACGTAGATGATGGATGATGATAATTATGCACTTCAGTCCTCTATGTCTATGAATGAGAGGCAGGAACGGACTTTTATATATGACTGTACGTGCCACGGTGTATCTGTGTGTCTGGTTTGCGAGGGGTAGGGCCAAGGTATGAGCGGGGGACGTCTCTGTGTACGTGGGGCTTTGGGCTGCGGTCGGGGAGGTGGTTTTGCATTCATGTTACGAAAAGGTGGGTCAGTCATGCGTTGACCGTCGCTGTAGGGAGCTGATAGATATTGCGTAGTGAGGCCCCTTTGTATTCCCAGCTTCAGTCCCAGGGTATGATCAAATTATTTCCTGGGTATTATGTGTGTTATTTACCTGCCCCGACCCGCATTTATTAAAACATGGACCTTTCGTTGTCAGTCCAATTATCAGCAGGACTTGGTGTGCATTTTATCCTTTTGTTTTTCTTTGCCAGTCCAATTAGCCGGGTTTTGTATTTTACTTAGCTTCTTGCCACCAGTTCAGTTATTACCTGAGAATTACATGTCTTACATAGGTATTTCATTGTCAGTTTAGTGCTACACATGTAAAGGGTGTGATGACATTATTTGATAGGTAGGTTACAGTGTATATTATTTAACTGTCTTACGCCGCATTTCTAAAACAGAGGCTCTTTAATGCAAGCCTAGTGCTTTTTGAGACAGGAAATTATAAGTTTTTGAAGTTTGTGAGTGTGGGTTGAGTCTTAGTCAAGGTGAAGTGGAGGAGCCCCCAGCAAATAGCATCGCGTCCGCCTGATCTGGCGCAGAAGAGTGGTGTGTGCAACATCGCCAGTGCTCATTAACATGCATAATCTCTGAATCCCGAACTTATCGAGGCATGAAATTGGTGTGACCGAGGAGGCTTGGATCGTGCAGGCATCTGGAGAGGCAGCTGGCGGGATGGACGTTGCGCCTGGCCACTATTGACACTCTCAGGTTCCTAAACTTAGCTTAAAAAATCGTCTGGCGTTAACTGGAATAAGATACTACAATGGTCGCAGCCATTAGAGGTTAATGGTGACTGTTTATGTTCTCACATTCGCGGTACCCACTCTCAGCTAAATATAGCAGTTTAATATTGACCGTCATCATCAAATTGAGTCGATCCACCTTTTTCAGCAGACCTGTTGACTGATTGCCTGTTCCTTCCAGCCCCAGCAAATACCGAATCTCACCTCGCCGTCTTGTTTCCTGTCTGCCTCTTCCTCTTACTTTGTTAGCTGGAATAAAATTATATAGTTGTCCCGGGCATGAGAAGGTTAATAAGGCGCGCCACACATGCTTCCCGTCACCGTCTCGTCGCGTCTCGGGGTCGCCAAGCAGGAGTTTTTGAGACTTTCTTTCATTCCGGGGTTGGTGGGGCTGGACGGGGGGCAATGATGGACGGAAGCTGTAATTGCTTAATCGAAGGCTGGCCAGGGTTATTGCTCTATTAGCGTCTGGAGGTTCTGCCTGACGCAACCGAATAAAAACCCAAGCTTCTGCAATTTCATGGTTGAGATTGGAAAGAGGCGGCCACTTGCACACACCAACTCCACCACCACCATGGGATTACATTTTCGTGACCAGAAAGGTAAGGAAATGAGTATAGTCATTCGGGGTTTGGTGAAGAGTAGGGAAGGTACAAGGCACTGACAGTGAGACAGAAGACAGTGACAGTAAACAGTTATCTGGTGTAGTTAGGAGGAAGGTAGAGAAAATACAAGGCACGTTCAGGGTAACAGAAGATAGTGGTAGTGCAGTGGAAATAAGTGGACTGTAGGCTAGGAGGAGGATAGGGAAGATAGAAAGCACAGACGGTAAAACAGATGATAGTAACGGTGACATGGTGTAGATTTAGCTATTAGACTGTTGCGGGCAAGTGTTAGTTTGTGAACATCTACCTCACAAGCCCAGCAGTAGTCAGGGGGAACTCAAACTGACGACAAAGCGTCCTCTAGATATAAGGCCAGTACTAAGTCACCTAGTTGCGGAAAAACCTACTCATTCTCCCTCATCCATTAGATATATTTCAAAGCCAAGGTTGTCTATTTAGAAGTTTGAACAGCAAATTAAAGATTATATTCACATCTAATTAGCGTCATTCGTTCTTCCTTCCTTCCTTCCCATCTTCCTTCTTCCCCTCCAAAGCCTCCATCTGTGCACCTGTCTTCCGATTCTTCGTTCACCTCTTTCCTTCTTTTATTTCTTTTCATTAAGCTTTCGTCCTGAGGTTCGTATATTCTTCGTACATTTTTTTTTTTTTCATTTTTTCCATTCCTTTCTCTCTAGTCACAACATATGAGTGTTTTTTGTTCTCATCCCAAGTTATCTTTTCCATTTACCATGCTTCCTTTTTTTTTATCTTTCATTTCCTTCCTACATTTCATACTTCATTCATTCATTTATTCATTTCCATTATGTCGTTCTTCCTTCCTTCTCTTCAGCCATCCTTCATACCTCATCTCCTTTTTTCATACTACTTTCCATTCATTCTTCGTTTGTTTCATTCCTTTCTTCCCTCGTTTTCATTCACTCCCGGTTCATTCTTATCCCTTTCTCATTTCTTCATTCCCTCCCTTCGCCCTCTTTCTCCTCCTTGCCATCTCTTTCCCCCTTCCCCTCCCATTCCTTCCCGTGTCTCCTTCCTTCCTTTCCCTCTCCCCTAATTCCTTCCCTTCACTCTCTTTCCTCCTCCTTCCTTCTCTTCCCTCTCGTTCCCCTCCCTCTCTGCTTCCCCACTCTTTACCCTCCCTCTCTGCTCCCCCTCCCTCTTTCACCTCCATCCTTCCCTTCCCCTCCTCCCCTCCTCCGACACCCCATCTTTGTTTCGCCTCGTCCCCCTCTCCTTCATCGCCGCCTCCAGGCTCCCAGAGGCGACCATAAAAGCAGCTCAATCGTCGAATTTCGCGCAGGGAGCTCGGGCAAAAATTAACGACTCTTAGCAGTAATGGCCCAGTTGTAACTTAGGGGTCTTGATGGAACCCGTCGTTGGCTGTTGTTTATATGTGGCTCCGTGGTTTATTTTTAAGTCCAGGAGCCATTGAAGTAATCCAGACATCAGGCAAGGACACAGATTTTGAGAGCGAGGTAGGAGGAGGAGGAGGTATAGTAAGGAAGAGAGAGAGAGGGGAAGAGGTTATGAGGGGAGAGGTCAGGGAGGGGTTCAGGGAAAAGAAGCGAAGAAGGAGAAAAGGATGAAAGGAAAGAGAAGGGTGGAGGACAGATGAGTAAGGACACGGATATTGAGAACGAGGTAGGAGGAGGAGGTACAGTGAGGAAGAGAGAGAGGGGAAGAGATTATGACGGAGAGGAGTAGGAGAGAGAGGTCAGAAAGAGGCTGGGGGAAAAGAAGAAGGCAGGGAGGAAAGAAGGACGAAATGAATGAGCAGGAAGAAGGGAAGGAAGGAGGACAGATGAGTAAAGACACAGATTCTGAACACGAGGCAGGAGGAGGAGGAGGAGGAGGTGAGGTGGGGAGAGGAGGTTGTTGGGAAGGGTGTAAGAGAGATCACTTGGGGGTTTAAGGAAAGGAGAAAGAAAAGAGGGAGGGAGTAGAAGGTAAGCTGGAGAGAAAGACTTGGAATGATGGATGAATAAAAACGGGGGCAGGAAATGTTTGTGATGTGTCGTGTGTTTTAGAAATGATCTTGACTTTATTTTGAGTGCCGATGGATTAGTGTGTGTGTGTGTGTGTGTGTGTGTGAGAGAGAGAGAGAGAGAGAGAGAAACAATGGGAGGGTGATGCTGTTACTTTCGCTTTCCAACAGTCAGGCTTGCGAGGCGACGAGTGAGGAGTGGTAGTGCCCTTTTGTCGGTGTGGTAGTGGGTAGTTGTGGTTGTTGTGGTAGCGGTTGTGGTAATGGTGCTGTTGGAGTGGTTTTGAAGGCAGTGGTGTAGCTGTTGATGGGTGTTACGTAAAGTGGTTGTTGTGGTTGTGGTTGTGGTAGTTGTCACATATATTGTTGGTTGTCATGGTAGTGGTAGTTTTGATGGTGGTGGTGGTTGTCATGGTGGTAGATGTGGTGGTTGGGATTTTTTGGTCGTGGTAATGGTTGGCGATTTTTGTTGCGGTGGTAGTGTATGGTTATGATTTGTGGTGATGGTTTTTTTCTTTATGCTGGTTGTGGTGGAGGTGGTGAAGTTGATTATAGCACATTCACCCTATTTGTATCTGGTGACCTCTGTACAGCAACTTGATCCCCTTTGTGTGGTTTCATTTTTTTTTGTTTTTAATTCTTGCAACCTCCAGTCTTCAACTTAGACACGTACAGCATTGGTGAAAAAGGAGCAGATCATTCTTAACCCTTAATATACTTAATCCTATGACATCCTTGTGTAATTTATTCTTGCTATTTTCAGACAGGTTTTAGGGATCAGATCTCTACTCACCCTTTCAATATGACGATCTCTTTGTCGTGTTCATGATGCTTCCATGCGATTGTATTTAGCTCAAGGGGGACTTTCCGTATCGAAGTGATTATGTAAGGGATGAAAAGGGCAAGTATTTATTGCCGCAGGAGAAAGAACAGTACGTTGAGTAAAGAAGAGGGGTGCTTATCCCTTACCACTACCACCTGTGTTGATTAAAATACACCTCCCTACTAAATGCAGGTGTGTGTATAGGTGTTTGGAGTCAATGAGACCAAAGTGCAATTCCGAACGAGACAAGGACAGTTGAAAGAAGGACAACAGAAAACAGGGTGAGCGAAAGAGCTTTATCCTGCGTCACTAACACCTCCGTTGATTACCTTGCATACTAGCAACCTCCCCGCTATATGCAGGTAGGTAGGTAGGTGTGTGTGTAGGTGCGCCGTGTTGGCCAGGTTATGTACGTGACCGTGAAGACGATGATCAATTTGTACAGGTATGCAAATGACGGGTCCTAAACAATAGCAGCATAAATCTTGGTAATTAGTTCCACGGCTCTCCTTTCCATCATGGCCGCGACGTCTTTCATCATCCCACCTGTCACACCCAGAGGTGATAATAAGCGCCTATCCTCCGTTTTCCGTCCCACCATACCCCCCTCCTCCTTCTCCTTCTTAATCCTTCTCATGTTTCTTGTTTCTTCTTTCACTTCTTTGGTCCCGTCGCTTCTCCTTCTTCACCTCTCCAATCCTTCTCCTATTCTTGTTTCTTTTCTCTTTTCTTCATCCTCCTCCTCCATCCTTTTCCTTCCCCCCATTTCTTTTCCTGTATGTTGTTCCATCGCTCTTCTCCCGTTTCTTCTTCCTTTGTCGTCAGTCCTCCTGTCTCTTATCCATAGGTTCCTGCATTCCGTTCTGTGTACTAGTCTCTCTTTCCTTATCTCTTCTCCTCCTCTCCAGTTCTATACCTTCTACTCTCCATCTTCTGCCTTCAGTCCTCCAGTCTCTCATCCTGTCTCTTGGTCTCTGGTTCCTTCTCGTCCTTCACCTCTTCGTCAGCTTTTTCTTCTCTCTCTCATTATCCTTCATATTACAGCCAACTTTTTCTCTAATCCTCCATCTCTTGTCTCTTATCCATAGCGTCTTACATTCTAGTCTCTGTCTTGTTGTGTCATTCCTTCTTTCTCCATATCTTTTACTTTACAACCAATCCTTTTTTTTTTTTTTTCTCAAACATAACATGCTGTAGGCTTGTACGTATCTGTATTCTTTATCTTGTCTCTTCTCCCGACCCAATGCACTTTGTTGATTCTCAGCTTCATTCTACTCTCATTTTCCCATCGTCTATGTCATCATTTACCCCTCCATCATCGTTCCCTATCCTCTAGCCTCCTGTACCTAGTCCTAATGCACATCCTGCCTTCATTTTCTCCATCACTCTGTCTTTATCTTTCATCATCTTCATTTTCCGACGTCCTCCAGACTCTCTTCCCATCTTGTTAATTGTGCCTTCGTCAGGTATTTCCTCTTCCATGGTCAACTGAGGTCGAATTCTCTTTTATTTAGCTTTCGTAACACCTATTTCTCAGTGATTTGTTTTGCTTAACACGCCCTAACAATTTCGTCGCTATGACGTAGTTTTTACTTCATTCTTGTCAGCTCCAGACGATTTTATTCAGCTCAAAAGTTTTTCGAGCTGGTGGGATAAGATGAATCCTCCTTTAACCCTTTCACTACTGAGGAGCTTTCCTTAGCTGAATCAGATCACCCTCTGAAGTAGTAAGAATAAGCTGAAAAACATGTCACGGGATTGATGGGGTTGTAGAAGCTGAGATTCCGCTCTTCCTCTTCCCCTTTCTTTCTTATTTTACTTCACTCCTCATGCACCTCCATTCTCCTCCTCCCTTCCTCCTTCTCTTCATCCTTCTCATGCCCTCACTGCTTCGTTTCTCTCTGTTCTCTTCCTCCTGTTCCTCCTCGTCTCCATCGTTCTTTTCTTTGTATTCCTCCTTCCTGTTTCCTCTTTCGTCCTCATTTTCCTCATTTTCTTCTTCCTCCCACTCTGATCCACATTTCCTTCCTCACTATCCTCCTCCCCCCCCCCTCCCGGGTCTTCACCTCCTCCTTATCTCTTTCTTGTTCTCCTCCATCTTCCCATCATCTTCCCCACCTCCCACTCTCATCGACATTTCCCTGCCTACCATCCTTCTCCTCTGCCTCCCAGATACTCACACTCTCCTCATCCCTTTCTCATTCTCCTCCTCCTCCACATTGTCTTCCTCCTTCCACTCATCCACATTTCCTTCCTCATCCTCCTCATCACAGATCCTCACCTCCTTCTCATCTCTTTCTCATTCTTCTCCTCCTCCTCCTCCTCCCCATCATCTTTCCATCCTTTTTCTCTTCTCCACATTTCCTTCATCACCATCCTCCTCCTCCTCCTCCTCCCAGGTCCTCTCCTTTTCCCAATCTCTCTCATTTTCCTCCTCCTCCTCATCATCATCATCATCATCATCATCTCTTTCTCCTCCTCCTCAACATTTCATTCTCATTCATCCCCACCTCCTCCTCCTTATCATCATCTCTTTCTCCTCCTCCTCCACATCTCTTTCTCATTCTCCTCCTCCCCATCAAATTCCCCTCCTCTTCCTCTTCTCCCCCTCCACGACCACTCAGTGAAAAGCCCGCACCGCCCCCTAAGTCTTCGATCTGATCTCCACATTTTCTCAATCCCGCCACATTGCGACCCTGAATTAAAGCCCATTTTGCCTTCCGCTGTTTTTTCATCCGCTGGGAAACGTGGAATGATGTTCATATTTTGGTTTTATGTTATTTATATTTGCTTCCCCCTCATTCTCTCCCTCCTCCTCCTCACCCCTTCCCTTCCTCCTCCTCCTACTTCTTCAGCTTTGTGCCTCCACCTCCTCCCCCTTCCTCCTTTAACTTGGCTCCTCCTCCTCCTCCTCCTCCTCCTCCTCCTCCTCCATTTCATACATGTATTGTGCCGATGAAGGAGAAACTGAGGGAAGGTACAAATCCATTACTAATTTTTTTCTCGTTTTTACAGCATGTCCTTGCTTCGCCTCCACACTCCCGCTCTTTTGTTAATTAAATACCTCAATGAATCACGCTTGCAGGAATATTGTAAGATTTTGTTGAGTTCCCGCCTTTTCTTTACCTGCAGTGTATCTTCCTCCCTTCCTTTCATTCCTTAGATGTAGTGATTTCATTAATCTTGCTACTAACAGATATTTTACATAGCTAAGAAGAGTGCTGTAGGGGTGAATGGAGAGTGTTTATTTAACCTTAACAACGAATTTTTTTGGCTTTCCTATACTGTGGTTAGTTGTCTAGGAGAAGCGAAGATGAAGTACAAAAGACGTTATAGTAGTGAATGGGTTAAACAATCCGGGAACTTAAACAAAGGTGAACAAAAGATTGAAAAGTGTATGAAATGGTGAAGGTGTTACTACAGTCCATGGCGAGTGTAGTGCAAACCATTTTTAATTTTCCATTTATACTAATAGTTTTATAGTGACTGATTCCTTTTTTACATATCATTCTAGCTTCAGTTAGTTGTGCATTTCAGAGTATGTTTATTTTTGTATCCATAATCATAGCTAGAGTGATTGGTTACTTTCTACATATCTTTCTCAGTTGAGTTAACAGTCTTGGCTTTTTTTTATCATGATGTTCGGCCCCTCTTTTCGATTATTTTTACTTCATTCTCTCTCTCTCTCTCTCTCTCTCTCTCTCTCTCTCTCTCTCTCTCTCTCTCGTGCCCTCCTACATTGCCAGCCTCCTTCACGCTTCCACCCCACATAACCATATTCGTCCCCCCTCCATCACTCCATCCCATCACAATCTGTTCCTCTTTCTTATCCCCTCTCCACTTCAGCTCCTCCTCTCTCTCTCTTTTTCTGTCTCATCCTCTTTATCACAGCTGCCCCCTCTTTCTCCCCCCCCATCTCTTTCCCCCTCACCCACCTCCCTCCATTTTGTATATCACCCCCACCATGGCTCTCTCTCTCTCTCTCTCTCTCTCTCTCTCTCTCTCTCTCTCCTGTACATCACGCCTTTCGACGGCCCTCTCTGACTCTGTCTCATGCTCTTTATCTAGCTCCCACTCTCTCCCTCTCCCTCTCTCTTTTTCTCTTACACCTACCTCACTCCAGTCTGTACATCACGCCACTTCACAGCGCTCTATCTCTCTGTGTCTCATGCTCTTTATCCCAGCTTCCCCCCTCTCCCTCTCTCTCTCCCTCTCTCCTCCTTTCTCCTCCACCCACCTCACTCCATTCTCTCCATCACGTCACTCCACCTTCTCGCTACATTCTGCAAATCCCCAAAGGGAGCCTGGAAATGACATGGGTACATTTCCATCTATATATCTCCCATATTTTTGTGAGGGAGAGCCCGGGCAAGAGCAGGGTTGGAGGGAGCAGGGCCGGGAGATGGAGGGTTATAATATTTTCACGTGTGCATTTATGAGCCTGAGCAGATCTCATTAGTCTGTCGCCCGCCTCCATAAAATCAAAGTCATTGCATAGTGGAAATCATTGCAAGACTGAGTGTGTGAGTCGGTCTCTCAGGGTTATGGTGGTGGGGTAGGGAAGGGGGAGGGGAGGAGGAGAGGGGGGAGGGACGTAGGGAAAAAGGAAGAGGGGGAGGGTGGAAGGGAAGGAAGGAGAGAGGGGATTTGTAGGGAAAGGAGAGGGGGAAAGGGGGCAAGTGAAGTGGAAGGGGTAGGAGAGGATGTGAGGAAGGGGAGGGAAAGTGAGGAGGGAGGAGGGGGTACCGGAGGGGGAGAGGATGTGTAGTGAAGGAAAAGGAAGGGGAGAGGGAAGGGAAGGATGGATTGTAGGAAAGGGGGAAAGGAGAATGGAAGAGGAGGTAATGGGAAGCGAAGGGAGGGGAAAGAAAGGGAAGGGGAGAATATAAAGCTGGTGAATAGGGTAGAAGGAAAGGAAGGGAAGGATGGAATATAATGAAAGGGGAGGAAGAGAGTGTATAGAGTATGGCATGGAGGGGGAGGAGTGTTGTTATGGAATGGGAAGAGGGAGGTATGAGGAAGGGAAGAGAGAGAGAGAGAGAGAGAGGGGGAGGAGGAAAGGGAAGGAAGGGGAAATAAGGGAGGAGGGAGGAGGGGATATAGTGGTGGTGTGTGTGGCGACAGGGCGGCGCGGACATACATACATGGGGATATACACACACAACTCCTGCTGGGGACACACGCACATACACTCGCCACCTCCATGTACACACAACTCTTGCTGCCGACACAGTTACATACAGTCGCTAGCTACCTCTGCACACACACACACACACACACACACACACACACACACACACACACACACACACACACACACACACACACACACACACAGATAAATACTTGCACAATTGATGAGGACACATGCACGTATATTTCTCCACTTCCCTGTACACACAGTCGTTAGTACACACACACACACACACACACACACACACACACACACACACACACACACACACACACACACACACACACACACACACACACACACACACACACACTTTACATACCCAAACTCATAAACACATAAGGACATTCACCCTCCTTGTTCACAGTCAAGCCAAAACTCCCACGCCCAGTCCCTTCAACCCGAGGACGCCTTTATTTATACGTTCTATCTCCGGACGATTTTATTCAGCTAAGGAGAGCGGCATGTTAGTGAAGGGGGTATTGAAGGTTGTAGCTTACCCCTCCAGAGCGGAAAGTCCGTCTTTAACCAAATAACAAGAAGAGGAATAGTACTAGTAGTAAGTAGTAGTAGTGGTAGTAGTAGTAGTAAATGGTAATAATAATAATAATAATAGTAGCAGTAGTAACAGTAATAACAATCATACGACGACCCCACCTTATTGAAATGATATAGCCCGTTGCTCCTCAGTATAATATTCCCACACAAATGCACAAACCCTCTCATATTCGAAACTAAAGGCACCTTCCTCGCTCTTATATAATCCAAATAAGTCTTAAGTCTGAAGATACACCTAAGATTTATTAAACACCACGTCAGGAGGTGTCATATATACTATTTTTTCCCCATATAGATTGATTCATTTTGCCTTGTTAGCTCCATCGGCACATAGACGTCTTTTTGATGTTATTCGTCCTATATTGAGCTGAGGACAATTTACTCGAGCTTGAGAGGGTATATACAGCCATCGTTAATCTCTTCGCTACTGTGGCTGTCTCCTAAGCTATATATTTTCGTCTAATAGTGATGTTGAAATTAAGAAGACATTGAAATACTGCAGTTAAATATGACGCTGGAAGATTTAGTGTTCTCATACGTGGTGTGTTAAATTATTTCCTTGTGTTTACCCCCGTCGTGATAAGTAGTGTTCTCTTTTACCTAATATCAGACGATTTTATTCGGCAAAGAATGAGTCATAGGAGCCTGAAATCGTAACTGCTTCACCAATAGCCCTCTCATGGTCGTCAAAATTCTTAGGTTGCATTCCAGACGATTTTATTCAGCTGAGAGTGCGTCTGTAAGAACCTGAGAGCGTTGAAGACAAGACAAGGACTTTTACGTTATACTCTTTATATTCATTAATTAATTTTCCCGTATTAAATATTACACCATTCTCTATATTCGTTCATTTCCCAGTTGTTCTTCCTCGCAACATGCCCCCTCTCCAATTCTTACGTGCCATGGTTCACTCACGCCTTTCTCGGGCCTTACCATAAATTTCGAGCGGCAAATCCTCCTACAGCGTTTATCATTTGTCTGTTCCTCCCCTTTTTCCTTCTCTCTTGATGAGGCGTAGGAAAATCAAAAGTGAAAATATGCATGCGGCAGGGGGAGGTGGGGGGAAGGGAGGGGGCTTGCCATTGGGGTGGGGATAGGGGTGTGAGTGGGGGATTTTACCACTGCAGTACGATCGTGTGTATTTATTTTGTTCTTGCTGCTACCTGACGATTTTATTCAGCTTAGGAGAAGCTTAATGAAGGGGTTAATGAAGGACGTGCTTTGTCTCTCTTAAGCTATGTAGAATAATCTGGAGATTGTAAGAATCTTCTCGCTTTTAAAAATAAACTTGGACACGTCGACTAATTGCCATCCATACAGCCAGCCCTACAACAAAGAGCTTCGAATTGGCCAATATATCTGTTACGGTTTGCTTTCCATTGTACTTATATAAAATCCCGCGTACAATATCGGACTGAAGGGTTCAAGCAACTTTACTTAACCTCGTCTTCCTCTCATTGTTGTAAGTATTTCAGCCGGGCGTAGTAAGAAAACGGTTGGGGTAAGAAAATCAAAAGTGTATGAAACAGGAGATAGAGAGGAAGGGATCACTCGTCAAATCCTCAACAACGCAGCATTTTCTGGCCTGAGAGGTTTTGAAGCAACATTTCCTACAGCCACTCCAAATTTTCCACCTGAGAAATGCATAATGAGAGTCGCGTAGGAAAAAAAGAAGTTCATAGACAGCAGGAGGAGAGGTGGTGGTGGTTTAGCTAGCCCTCAGTGTTGCAGCATTTTCTGACCTGCTGGGATTTGAAGCAACGTTCTTTACCACTTATAAAGTTTTGCGATCGAAAGCTTTGGTATTAGGTAAGGCACAGGAAAATCGAAAGTGATAATGTGCATACTCGGAGTGCACAGGATAGGAGGTGGAAGAGAGAGAGTGTGGAAGATAGGGGAGTCATTCTGCAAGGGGAAGTACTGAAGCAACATTCTCTACTTAAAACCGCCAGTGCAAGTTTCCAGCCGAACTGTATCGTAAGGGAAACTTAGGAAAAAAAAATATATGCATAATGGGAGTGCAGAGAACAAGAGGTGGAAGAGGGGAGGTCGCTCAGCCAGCCTTCATTGTTGCAACATTTTCTGTCTTGATAGGATTTTAAGCAATATTATCTTCCGTACTCCCCCACGTATGAAAGTTTTCCAGCCATGAACTAAAGGAATATCAGAAGTGAAAATATGCATACCCTCAGTGCATAGGACAAGAGGTGGAAGAGGGGAGGTCGCTCAGCCAGCCCTCATTGTTGCAGCATTTTCTGGCCTGAGGGGGGTTTGAAGCAACATTCTCTACCTAAAACTCCCCCCCGCCGATGCAAGTTTTCCAGGCGAGGATTGTATTATAAGGCCACATTCTGTACCTGGACAAGGGCTCATTAGCATGTCTCCGGACGCTGGGTTTTTATGCTGGAGTCTGGGCAACTATACCCTCCCCTGGCCGTAAATCCTCTATCATTGCACGGTGTGTGACGGGTGCCGGGACGGGGCGAGGCACGGCGGGATGACGGCAGACGCACCACCACCACCAACCACCATCACAGCTAGGTTCTTCCCCACCTCCATCACCACCACCACCACCACAGCCAAGTTCGTCTCCATCACCACCACCAGGTTCATCCCCACCATCAACATATCCAGGTTCATCCCCATCATCACCACCACAGTCACCCTCAATACCACCACCACTAGCATCATCTTCACAACCATCATCACCACCACCCAGCCAGATTCAACTCCACCACTGACCTCCCCCCTCCACCGCACATATCTTGTCCCTCCATCATCACTGACCTCACTCCCCTCATCGACCCCTCTCTCCTCATCCAACATGCACCCCTCCCCCACCACCCATCTCTGCCTCATCATCACCACCACCAGGTTCACTCCCAACCATCGGCCTCCCCCACTCCTCGTCTCTCCTGTCCCTCCATCATCACTGACCTCTCTCCCCTCACTGACCTTTCTCTTCTTTCCCCCGTCACCCACCTCACGGCTCCCCCAACACCCCACCTCACTTTTCCCTCCATCATCACCGACTTCTTTCTTCTTGGAACCTTCCTGCTTTACTATCTTTGTCTCTGACTCACATAGGATTTTTGTTAGACATAATAACTATAACAAACAATTTTAAAAGAAGCGGTAGTATGTTTCTGTGTACCTTCCTTTGTACTCGTTTCTCTCGAAAAATTAAAGAGGTCTGTCGCGGTTTGCTTTCCTTTGTACTCGCCTCTCCCTCCATCATCATCGCCCTCTCCTCCACATCAGACTCTTCCCTTCTCCGTCACCTACCTCTTCCCCACCAGGCATCCCACTTCCAAAACCTCCTTCCCCGCCACCAGGTTCACCCCACAAATGACGCCCCCCACTAAACAGCCACCCCACTTCTCTCATCACTTACCTCTCCTCATCCCCTGCCCAACCCACCTCTTCCTCATCGCTAACCTCCCTCCTCATTCACCCCATCCCCTTCACCACCAGCCTCACCCACCTCCTCTACACCACCGACTACCTCCTCCTCGTCAACCTCTTCTCCATTACCGACCAACACTGACTTCAGCCTCAATTGCACATGTCTTGCAGAACCAGAATAAGCTGGAGATTGCAAGAACACAATATTACCTGTGAGCATACGACCCTTAATGCATAGTTCCCGTATTCTCGAAAGGTTAACTTAGGAGGCCTTCCTTAGCGATTTATTTTGCATACGACGCATTAGTTTAATCTTCATTGGTATTTATTCCATTTTCTCGCTGTCATAATATTCATATGTAACATACTTAGGAAAATTAACGGGTCCTAGGCAGAGCTAAGCTGTTAAGAAAGTGGTAATACAGGAGATCCTACCCGACGAGAATACAAGGCTATACTCTATTTATGGTACTTTAACTTGGCCTAAAAATGTCACCTCTTCATCATGAGTGCTCAGTTGTAACAATAGATTAACATTGGAATATGATGCTAGAAACGAAGGAGTGCTAAGGAAAGGGTATAACGTTATATTTTATCTGTCAGTGGTCTAAGTGAAATAAGGTGAAAAGGCAAAAAGCTGGGCCAAGTTAACGTGGAAAAACTGTAGGTGTTCGATGTAAATGTAGGTTAGGCACAGGTAGTCATAGCGTCGCCTCTGCCACTACACCGCTGTTCCCTCACCCCGCCAGCGCCTGCGTCCTGTGCCGTCCTTGTAAGTCAGTCTTCGGAAGGGAGTTACAAGACGCGGGCCAGAGTTACAACCACAATTACGGTAACAATGGCCACTGGTTCTGGGCATGGCTAATTACCGGCCCTCTTGCTGGCCGGGACGGTGTAGGGGAGGAGGGCAGGGGTCAGAGGGGAATGGGGAATGGGGAGGGTTCATGGGGGGATAGGTAGGGGAGGGGTCAATAGGGGTGAGAGTAGTGGAGGGTTCAGTGGTGGTGGAGTGTAGGGGAAAGGTCAGTAGGGGTGAGGGTAGGGAAGAAGTCAGTGAGTTAGGGGTGGGGGAGGGACCACTGTGTTAGGGATAGGGGAGGAAGCAGTGAGGATGAGGTAAGGGGGGAGTGAGTGTGGGTGGGAGGGGATGGTAGGAGAGAGGTCAGCCGGGGTAAGGGAGAGGTTACTAGAGGAGGAGTGGGGAGGGGTGAAGCATGGCGAAGGTGGTGGCTGCAACGTCGACCCTCCACGGTCACCCTAACACCCGGCAACATCACCACAACACGCCGCGGAAAATGTACCTCCACCACCACCCCTACGAGACCTGCATGCTTCGTTCTAATCCTCCTCGGGACCAGCCCAGAAGTTAAACCATTTACTCCGATGACTAATTTTATTCCTACCATCTCTAAACTGATGCAGTGAACTAAAGAAGAGCCTCAGTTAATATTAGGCTAATGAAGATTATAGCCAACACCTATACTGTACAGCCCTTAAAGTCTGTCGATGCTGAATAAAATCGTCTGGCGGTAGCAAGCATAACAAAAGACGCCACCATATAAAAGACGTTAAGCAAAACCCTGTCAGTCATGAATAGCAAACTAGGGCAAGAATGATTTTTGCACCCAGATTTATAAACTCTGAGAAACTTCATTAAACGAGATTACTACCAACTTCTTCTCTCATCATCATCATCAACATCATCATCATCATCATCATCATCATCATCATCATCATCATCATCATCATCATCATCATCAAGTTTTCCGCAGAAGGAATTATAAATTGTGTCCTCAGGTTGAATAGATTCATTCCTTCACTACCAGGGGGCATTCCAGAAGTTAATACAATCGCCTTTAGCAAAACAATAAAATGAAAAATAACGTCCTTGAGCTGAAGAAGTTAACAGCACATCTCGTCCCCCTTCAGCCAGGCCTGCAGCATTGTCGGCAGCAAGGAGCAGGCTTGTCCCGGCTCCTTGCCTCATCAGCAGCCTGTACTCCCTCCCGTCATGCCCCTTTGTCTCACTGTCTTTGTAGATGCGCATGAGGAATACCCGCCTCCTTTTACGTGGCCTGCCTCCCGGGGTAGCTGGGGACACCAATTACGCTGCTGCAGGTAGCTCTTGTCCCACCTATCCACCTGGCGAAAGGACTCTTGCTGTTACACCCTCAGGAGTATTAATCCATAAGGTGAAAGGGATATTGTTTCCTTGTTGCACCTTCAGATGTATTCAGTAAAAACAAAAATCAGTCACCCATTCTACAGTAGCCATTATAACTGTTTCAGCAAGGAGATGTTCATTTTCTTTCATTTTATTGCCACTTATCCACAAACGTTTTATTCAGCCCAGGATTTTTGTTTTTATGTAGAGTGGTCGGATGTAACCTTTATTAACCCCCTTTGCTATATAATTCTTCTCAGCTGAATAAAATCGTCTGGTAGTTGCAAGTTTAAAGGACGTCGTTGTATTGAGGGGCTAAGAGAATCAGAGTGACGTAGAATTCAATTACCATCGGACAGTACAGGTTCTCCACCCCCCAACACACACACACACACACACACACACACACACACACACACACACACACACACACACACACACACACACACACACACTGGGTAAATGTAAATAACGATATAGAACAATACGAATCTCGCTCGAGTCGTGTATACTACAGCTAGGTAATCACACACACACACACACACACACACACACACACACACACACACACACACACACACCTACCTCTGTTAGTAACGAGACTACTGTATAAGCATGTTTGGGGTTCGTCTGCCACGCCGTATATCATCCTACCAGGCATAAGAATGTGTCATGGCAGATGCAATAAATCAAGGAAAGACGTGATATATAAAATACACTTTGGCTGGTGAGCGATGTATTATAACTCTGACAGTCATATTCATCCTTGTCTCCTATGAATCACTGTAGCTAATAAAAACACAGTAGGCTACACAGTGAGAAATAAACATATAAAAGAGTAAATAGGTGCGTGTAGAATGTAATGTTATCTGGAAAGCCTGTAAGAAAATGACTGGGCTGTACTGGTAAACGATGCATTAACTTGACAACAACTATAAAATTAGGGAAAATGTATGAAACACTTGTGCTAAATCTGTTGCCTCGAGAATATTCCCATTGGCATGTAAAATCGTCTAGCGTTAGCCAGAGTGAAATAGATAAACTGAATGATGAAATTTAAGGGTTAAAAGTGATGAAATGGCAGAGAAATTTGAATAAGCGAAAAGTGAGAGAAGCTCCAATAGGTGGTAATTTGTTGTTAAAAGCGAGAACTAGCAGGGGATCAAAAAGAGATAAGAAAAGAAGTGGACGATCAAGAATGGAATAAAATAGAGAACAATGAAAGATCCGATAGTTTTAGTACCATATTGCTCATATTCTCCTAATGGAAAAAAAAAAAAATAATAAGAAAAGGAGAATAGAAATACTCCGAGAAACTAACAATAAAACAGACAAAAATCCATTCCAAAACTTGGGAAATTAGCAAAAAGGAGGGTGAGATTTAGTACCATTCCTTCCTGGCTTCCCTTCCCTTTCCCGCCGTGGTCTGGAAGCGTCAGTCTGGCCACACTTAATTCTGCGGGCGTCGGTTGCGGGTGGCTGGGAGATGCTTCGCCGCTAATTGCCGCGAGGTGGACGCCATCTGCACGCGGATCAGCCGGTCACGCACTCAGAGGCCTAACAAACAAAGGCTGTAGGGGAAAAAGGGAAAAATAAAGAAGGGAACGAGGTAAATTGGTGGTTTGATGTGTCGGTTTTGTTTTGGTTGAGGATACTTGATTTTGACCCGTTTTTGGTTGGGCGTTTGATATTTAACTTCATTCTCTGTGTGTGTGTTTTTTTTTTATATAATGTTTGAATTGTAACGTTCTCATTTGAAGTTCTGATTTTAAGTTTATTCATTATTTCTTAAGGATCAGCTTCTGTCTTAACTTGACTACTCCCTTGGATTGTGTTTTTGAAGTTATGTATTTTTTTTTTTGAGTTTCTGATAGAGTAGTGTTTTATTCCTCGTTCTGAGTAAATTTTCGATAGTGTTGGACGTTATATTTCTTTCTTGGTTAGTCTTTACGATACATTTCCCCCCTTTTGAGTTGATTTTTATTTTTTCATTACCTCCTTTCCTTTGGCCTTCTTATCCTTACTCGTCCTTTGCAATCACTCTTACGTATGTTACTTACTTTCTTCCCAGTATCCTATCATCTCTCATTTTCCTTCTTCCCTGATGTCCCCTCATGTGTTTGTTTCCCTCCCCCCCGTTCTGTCTGTTCCTTTTCCTCCCGACACCCATATCACGTTCAGTGCACCGATTCTCGTCCCACCATTGTCTTCGAGCTACCCCTTTCTGTACCCTTTTGACTCCCAACCCTCTCCTTCAATATCCTCCTGTCCCTACCCCCTTCCCTCTGATCCATCTCTCAGAGTCTGGGATTGTATATGGTGGGGGGGGGGGCAAGCTGGGATTATGAGAGAGGTAGTGGGGTTAGGGAAGGGGAGGAGTAGGAGAGAGGGAAGGTAGTGGGGAGAGGAATAGGTGTGAGGATGATAGTGGGGTGGGGAAGAAGAGAGGGAAAGGGGAGGAGTAGGGTTGGTGTTGGGTGTGGGTGGGGGGATAGATGGAGGGAGAGAAGGGAGACGGGGGATGGGGGGGGGCTACCAACCACCCGAGGAAAGTCATCAGGATATTTTATTCCCTTCACATTCACAGTTCCATTCTGGTCGTCGCAATTATCACCCTCGGTCCGGGCTCATTACCACGCCTCTTCTTTGACTTTCGCTCACTTCCCATAGGCATCGGTGTGTCTCAGGCTCGTAGCACCTCTTCCTTAGCGATTTATTCAGCCCAGTATACCTCACTGTCCTCTTGAAAGTTAGTAATGCAAAGTTTATCGATATTAAAACGATCATGTCACGGTGTAAACTGTAGAATAAAATCGCTTAGAGAAGGTGCCACGATGCTTCCTTTACACTCAGTATTGACAGACTTGTATGGGGGAACGAAAGGAACTGGGATGAGGCCCCTTAACACGCCGTTCGTTCGTTTATGAGCGCGAAGTGGGAATTATTGGACACTCATATAGGGTGGTAATCACACTGGTGGAATCTCCTGGAAAAGTCACACGATAAACAAAGGGTGGGATGGAAGGCCAGGGAAGCTCGTATTTGTGTGTGTGTGTGTGTGTGTGTGTGTGTGTGTGTGTGTGTGTGTGTGTGTGTGTGTGTGTGTGTGTGAGGTGTCAGGAAGATCTAATTAGAGGAAAGTGCTTATAGGTGATAATTGCGAACTAAGAAACGATAAGCATGAAAATCTGGGGTGAAGTGACAGAGAATTTGACAGTAAGTGGAAGTGACAGTGGGTAGTATTCGTATTAATGGACTGATAGAATCTTAAAAAAAAAAAAAAAAAAAAAAGAACAAAGTACAATATGGAGCCCCGGACGGACGAGCCTCTGGCATGGAAGGACAGGGAAGGTCGCAGTGAGGGAAGTATGATCTTAGAGAGCTATTAATAAAGGATCTTTTATCTTTTCTACGATAAGCAAGTATCCAGTGCAGTTTACCCTTCCACTACAATGACGTTTTATTCTAACATATTCTTGCTATCTTTAGACAAGTGTATTCAGCCTAGGATAGAACTATTAAACTGAAGGGGTTGATGAGCACTATATCAGTTTTCTCTAGAATGAACATTTCTCCGACGCTGAATAAAGTCGCCTTTGAGTAGGAAGTCTAAACCAAAAGTGACCAGGCGGAGTATCGCTAACATCCCCTTTCCTGCACCTCCACTTGGGCATTATTCCCTGGGCACTGAGATTGGGAATTATGGCAAGCGTGTTATGAGAGGGACGTGTCGGGGTGGTGGAGGGAGGGGCTGGGAAGGATGCGAAGCCAAATTGGGATGAGGGCCGATGTCTCCCGCTATCGGATCAGATGCCTCTCTCCACAAGGGGGTTCGAGATTAGCGTTTTTATACCCTCCAATTTATCTTCGTCGTAGATCCGTAAATTTAGGGTCATGGGGAAATATAAAGTTTGTTGTATAATCAAATAGATCTCCTAAAAATGGTCCAGAATTGTAATTATATGTACATTTAAGAATTAGGATATGGGAGAAGTGTGGATTGCCTGTCATCATCTTTTAGTTTCTTTCATCATGTGTGCGTAGATTTAGGAAATTTGTTGAATTAGAATATTGTCGCTTGATAAGGAAGAGTTACACACACACACACACACACACACACACACACACACACACACACACACACACACACACACAAAACTGGGGGGGGGGGGTGAGAGATAATAGAACATAATCTTATTCACCGTTAAGAGAGAAATAGCAGGAGGTTTTAGAGGGAAATAAAAATACCGACGAAAGCCTAACGCCATTGTAAAGCCTGGAGTCATTGAGGGTCGCAGGAGCGGAGCAGGAAGCAGCCCAAGCCACCTGAGGGGATGAGTTCATAAAAGGATCTTAGTTTTTTACCATATACATTACTTTAGTACGTTCACCTTTACTTGGCCTGGATTTATACGTGTTTTTGAGCAAATTTTAGTGGCAGAAAAAAAAAAAAAGAATGTTACGGTCCTACACACTGCCCATATCACTTCTTCTTGACTAGCACCATACTCTAATGATCATCTGTTGTTGACTAGCACGGTGTTATGCCGGTAGTCTGTTGTTATAATTTATCTTTCAGGCTTAAGAGATGGCAGTTTTAGGCCAAGCTGAAGTGAACTGAGTATAGCCCCATAGCAGTTATATATTTTCAGAAAGCGAGCCTTGATAAGATGTTAGAATTAGTACAGGAGGGTTGTGTTTCGTGGGAAGAGGGGTTGTTACTGAAGGTACTTTTGTTTAGGCCTATCCTTACAAGTTGCAGCGGCATATAGATTGATTGATAGAGAGACAGATAAATTGTCTGATAGATAGGCAGATAGGCAATTGATAGGTACATAGGTACATAGATAGATAGGAGCATTTTTCTCCTTAACCTTCACTCTAGTTTGATAGCCACGTATCTGGTACCTGCATGAGCAAAGACGAATATGTATAATCAGTACCACACAAACCAAAGAAAGTGCATCAGGCCTCTCAGTTTGTCTGTAGCTCAGCCTCGTCTTCCCATGGGGTTATTTAGGCCAGGGTTTACTGTGGCGTGATCGGAGTGGATGACCAGGACCCATAAAAGGGGTTTATTGCTGTGTTATTACGTTTGATAATGCACTTATGTTCAGACGAGGACCCAGAGGCGGCAGAGGCTGAAGGATGTATTTATGAACTATCTTGAGCTAAAGTTATGTATTAGAATGATTGTTTATGCATTTCTTCACTCCTCCAGCCGCCAAAGACTTCATTATTGTGCCTTGAAAGAGCGGATATTCTTGAGCACAAGTTGTATACACGATTGCTTATTTATGCTCGTTTTCTTCACTCATAAAGCTAAGCAAAGTCGAATCTGTATCAAGTGAAAAAATACAGTGAAGCAAAATATATTACATCTGGCAGTAATAACCTTTGTAGTGACTTTCTAATAGTGCAAAATTTGTTAAGATCCGTCGATATTTAAAAAAAAAAAAATAATAATAATAATTCTGATAATCCTATTTCACATCAACGGTGGCTTTTCAGTCGTAAAAATTGGCTTAAGACCTTTATGAATACCTCCTTGGGCTGGACGGTCCCCACTAGCGCCAGTAATTCGATACACACCTTTTTATGCCTCTTCCAGCGCTTCTAATAATTGATATTAATGGGTTAACTATGAGGTCATGTTTTTATCTGTGCTATATAAAGGGAGACGCACTGAACTGAAATAAGTCTGGCCTTCTTTTACCATTCACTATACTCTGCTTACTTTAACTTGGCCTAAAATTGCCATCTGTCCATATTAAATACTGAGTTGTAGCAATAGATTAACACTAGAGTATGATGCTGGTCACCAATAAGTGCAATGGAAAATACTGTATGTAGAACAGTAGTATGGTCTACATTTGTCGTTGAGTTTGTGGAATAAGCTGTAAAAGGACGAGTAAATATGGGCCAAGTTAAGGTGAAAAGAGTATAGTAAAACTTCCTTCGGTGCTGAAATAGATGGTTTGTTAGTAGTCCAGGAAAAATAAAATCAGCGAAGTGAAGATGTTAAGTGTATTTTTCTCCCTAATCGAGACGAAATCCACAACAGCGTAAATGACCACTTTTTCTGGTTGGTCTTTCTCTTTTTTTCTTTTTCTATAATTCGTCCTTTAATTTCGTCTTTTTATTCCCTCGGTGGGTGGACTGAAGAGCGGTGTCAGGGAGGAGAGCGGGGCTAATTGCGAATATTTTCCTTGAGGGAGCCTCGGCTGTCTTATCTTTCTTTATCTTGATGGCACATTTTTGCCACTTACGGCCTGTGGATGAGAATTCTGAGGCTGCCAGCGACGTGACAGCCAGGGACCTCCCCCTCGCTTACTTCATCCCCCGGACCCCTTTCCTTCATCCCCCTCCCTCCTCCCCTTCCTATCCTAATCACTTCTTTCCTTCATCCCCCCACCTCCTCTCTTCATTTGCTCCTTCATATCATCGCTTCTCCTCATCATTCTCCTCTCCCCATCCCTTCGTATCCCAACCACTCCTTTCCTTCATCCCCCATCTCTTTCTCTTACTGACTCCACCCACCCCTTCCTTTGCATCCTGGGGAGTTATTATTATTGGTATTATTATTATTATTATTATTATTATTATTATTATTATTATTATTATTATTGAAGTAGTAGTAGTAATAGTAGTAGTAAGGCTATGCACTGATTTCTTCGTGGCAGTGTTTGGATTGAAGTTGAGCTGTATGTTAACCAAAGTGATATATGCGTCTCGAAAGTATTGTACTCTTATTTTGTGAAGCAGCAATGCCGTACACCAGTATTTGAAGCCACACAGCTTCATGAACAAGGACAAGAGAATCATTGGCATCCTCACTAATGTCTGTCCTACCAACTGGAAGAGTAGATATAAATGTGAAGAGATTATGAGAGAGAGAGAGAGAGAGATTGTGGGAGGAAATAATGGCCTTATAGAGTAAGCGAGTGAATGAACTAGGGAAAAAATAAACTAACCAGCCTTCAAACACCTACGTGTGTGTGTGTGTGTGTGGGTAGGTAGGTAGGTGGGTAGGGTGGGGTGTTGGGAGGGTGAGGGACGGGGGTGAAGGCTGGGGGGAAGGGAGTGAGTGGAAGCACAGTACTTTTTGGTCAATTGGTGCTTCATATCAGCTTGGCAGGTGTACCCCGGAATTTATGGTACGCAAATGTGATGGAGATTAGCATACCACCCAGTTACTCGGCTGAAATTGAGTGTCTGTGTGATTAGTAAGTGGGCGATAATTGCTCGGAATGGTGGACGAGATGGGAGGTGGGAGGAGTTAGTGCCGCAGTGGTGGTAATTGTTGTTGCCTGGTGGTGGTGATGGTGGGTGGTTGAGGGGGGAAAATGATGGGAGGGTGATGGAGGGGTGGTGGAGGTGAATGGGAGAATGAAGTGATGGTGGTGGTGGGGGGGAGGGGAATATGATGGGATGGTGATGCAGGGGTGGTAGAGGTGAATGGGAGAATGAAGTGATGATGGTAGTGGTGGTGGGTGGTTGAGGGGGGAGAATGATGGAAGGGTGATGAAGGTGAATGAGAGGATGAAGTGATGATGGTGGGGGGGGGGAAGTTGGGGAAAATAGGAAGGAGGGACGATGGTGATGGTGATGGGAGGGTGATGAGGGATGGAAGTGAGTGGGAGAATGAACTGGTGGTGATGATGACAGGGAGAACAGTTGAGAGGGGAAAATAATTGAAAGAAGTGATGGTGATGGTGGTGCTGGGGTGGGTGGTTGAGCTGGTAAAATGATGAGAGGGTGATGGAGGGGTGGAAGTGAGATGGAGACGAAATGATGATCCTGGGAATGTTGTTGAAAGAATGGAAGTGAACTGAAAATGAAATCATGGTGATGGGAAGTGTAGTTAATGGGAGGGACATGAACTGAGGGGGTGGATAAATGGAACAAAGGTTTGAGTGAGTTGTGGGAACTGTAAAAATGGTTTAAGAAACGGGGAAAATCGAATGTTGATGATGATGATGATGATGGGAAAGTGATGGAGAAAATGATAGGAAAGATGAAGCGGTAACAGCGGACAGAATTATGGTGAGGTGGTTACGGGATGGTAATGATAGGAAGGATGCAGTGCTGATAGTGGAGAGGACGATGTGACTGTGATAATGGTGAATGAGGTGATTAGAGGGATGAAATTATGGGGTAATGGAAGTGTTGATGGGGAGGTTGTGGGAGGTGGGGGGGATGGAGAGGTTTGGTGGGAGGTTGGAGTGATGTGGATGGTGGTAGAAGCGAAGAGGACACCTGTAGTCTAGGTGTGAATAATTTACCTGTAAAAATAACAATGAAGTTATATTTCAGTAATGCTGATGCTTTTGATTGTTGTAAAGGTAATGGTGATGCTTTTGATTGTTGTAAAGGTAATGGTGATGCTTTTGATTGTTGTAAAGGTAATGGTGATGAAGATGGTTAAGTATATGAAAATGCGTTATCACCATCATCATCATCAGCGTCCTTCTTAATGAATTTTGACAAAACTCCATGACCATTAAAGGATGACTGATACATAATAGGATTTTCCTTACTGCCGCTACCGCCAGGGGTTGGAGAGGGATGCCTTCATGTGGTGGCACCAGTAGAGCCGGGTAGCTCCACAGCCCGGTTATACAATCGTTCCTGAACTACCTCCCTATCGCCCGAAACCCTAAAGGAAGGTGATGGATTGGAGGAAGGAGGCTTCATTTGAACCTTGGGTTATAACCACCACCACCACCATCACCACTACTTCCACTACCACCACCTCTATCTCCATCACTACCGCAACTATCACCAGACGATTTTATTCAACTGCCGGGGGTGAGGTGGGGTGAGGAGGGGGAAACACTCACCTTTACAGGTTTAAACTTTAACGCTGGAGATCGCGAAGTCCCTCACTTTAACTTCCCCACCATCAGCACGACCACGGGCAGCCAAACACGGTCCTTCCCTCACCTTAAGACGTTTGACAAGACCCAGATGAGTGATTAGGAGGGACACCACCACGAAGGAGGAGTGGGGTAAAAAAATAATTGTAAATATGAGAGAGGGTCAAAGGTGAGGGCTGGAAAAAAAGGACGACACGCTAAGACAATGGAAAAATCAATAAAGGTACGGAAAGTCATGGTGAAGATTATGATTGTGGTGGTGGTGGTGGTGATTGTGGTGGTGGTGGTAGTGGTGATTGTGATGGCGAAAAAGTGTGAGGTGTAACGGTGACTGAGAAAGAACTGGATAAGAAAATGATCGAAAAAAAATGAACAGAATATAAGAAAATAGTAAAGAGAAAGAAAATAATGGAAAACCGATAAAGCCACTGACAATCATAGTAGAAATAATGATGAAGACGATGGTGGTGGTGGTGGAGATTGAGGTGGTGGTGGTGGTGGTGGTGGTGGTGGTGGTTAAAGAAGGCTCCGTGGTAATGATGACAAATGATGACAAAAGATAAAATAATGACAATAAATCTGTAAGACTCAGAAAATCGTAGCAGCAATAATAGAGAACTCAGTAAAGGATAAAAAACACATAATAAAAATGATGATGAAGATGATATTAATAGAATAGATATACGTTCACAAATAACAAGATAATAATTGAAAAAGTAATGAAGGTCCGGAGAATCATAGCAAGGAAAGTAACTATGATGGTGGTGATAGTTGAAAGGTCAGAGGTAGTGATAAAAAAATAGGTAAAAAAAAAAATCATGGAAAATCAGTAAAGGCAGAAAATAAAGGAAAATCAATAAGAACTCCAAAAAACAGAGTAAAAAATAATAATGACGTTTACGGTGATGATGGCGGTGGCTGAAAGGTCAAAAGTAATTATTTTAAAAAATGGATAAAAAGAGTATGGAAAATCAGTGAAATCTTGTTATAAAGGAAAAATCAATAAAGCTCCGAAAACCCAAGTAAAAAAAAAAAGTAATGATGATGATGGTGGTGATGATGGTGGTGGTTGGTGGGCGTGCGGGCAGAAGGTCATCCCGCCTCCCGTACAGTAATTCCGCTCGAATCATCCAAGTGTGACGGGTGACATTTGTCTAACCTTTCCGCGACGTGGGGCGGCGGCGGCGATGGTGACGGGAGTAGAAGAGGCTCTTGTACTGCTGAACTGTAGGTCATTTTTGCACCTGGAGCGTAAGGTTTCTCAGTACTGAATGGTCTTGCTTAACTCTCCCTAATCAAGCCTAACTTAACCCACCTAACCTACAGTTCGGATATTTGCCATACGATGCACTTTTCTCTTGACACTTGATTTGTTTGTGTGTGATTAGGTGATTAAGAGATGGGGAAGATAGGTGTGTGAACGAGCTGTGTGGCCTGTTCGAGCAGCAGGGGCACGTTTGATGAAAGTTTTTGTTTTTATTGATTTAGCTGAGAGAAAATTAGCTCATGACTTTGGCTCACTTGGCTGGGTATGCTGTTGATAGTTCCCCTACTTTAATTCTTCCCATCCTTTATTTCTTGATCCTACTTCGCTCTCTCTTTTGGTGGGAATGATGATAATGATGATGATGATGATGATGATGATGATGATGATGATGATGATGCTGTACCAGTGCAGACTTGTGCAGTATTAGTGTCTGCTTGGAAACCTTATCTTAGCGGAAGTGTGTGGTGAGGGTAGTTAAGCATGATCGTAGTTTGTTTTAATCAGAAGTCGGGCTCCTTTGACCAGACTGTTTATGTGTTTGTATGTAATTTAGCGGTGCATGCTTGAGTGATATTGAATCTGCTGAGGAAATTGATCGAAGCGGAAATTGGTGATGAAGGAAGTAATGATGAGATGAAGTTTGTTATGATCGGTGATGGGGAGAAGTCGGAAGTGAAACTAATGAAACTGAATCTTGTGTAAGTTGTGGGGAAGCACTTGGTGGTGGGGGAGCAGTCGACAGTGAAGATGGTGAGACTGAAGATCGTATTGGTTGGTGAAGGGGAAGAAGTCGGTGGTGGAGAATAGGTCGAAGTGAAGGTGGCAAGAAAGTAGGCTGTATTGGTTCTTGTCGAGGAGAGGTCGGTGTGGATAGGAAGTCAAAGGAGTACAAAGGAAAGCTAACAGCAACAGAGTAGACTATCACAGTGATATATTATTTTACAAGTTGAAGGTAAGGATAGTAAAGTAAGAAGGCTCTCCTTGTTGAAATGAGGGTGGAAAGAAGGAAGCTTTGTTGGTCGATTGTGAAGGAAAAGCTAGGCACTGAGATTGATAAGAATGAAGCAAATTTTAGTCGGTAGTAGGGGAAAAGCATGAAGTAACGGTGGTAAGAATGGAGGGGGAAACACAACAGCCTTAGGACCTGTACACTAGATCAACAGTAGCTACCCTGAATAATTCCAGACGAGTAACAGTAGCCCAGGTAGCAGGAACAGGCGCAGGAACAAAGGAGCGGACGCGAGAGGCACACAGCCATCAATATCTCACCGAGTTTCAGGTCTGTTATCGCGGTCGAGTATAAAGTGGCTGAACCTATTTGAGCGATAAGTCTGGCAGCCGAACGCTTTTGGTCAATCGCGATCATCCGCGGGAGTGAGCGATATCGTTGGTTACATTAGAGGAGTCTGTGTTGATAGAACCGGGTGTGTAGTAGATTTTATAAGCAGTACGGGGAGTGGTAGCATTTGAAACATAGAAGCAGTACAGAAAGAGAAACAGGTTACATTTATTGTCCCATAGATACGGTGGAAAGTAGAAGTTTGATGGATACAAGATTCTTTGTCCTTGAATAAGAAAAAAGCGTCTGTAAGTTGCCAAACCTTTAAAGCAGCCTTGAATAATCTAAGCCCGATAATTCAGTCCTTAGGGCACTCAAGAAGCCCCCTAATTTAGCATATCCAATCATACAAGCCTGAAACACACAAGCAACCCCTCGAACACAAGCCGTACAATTCAGGTGTAACAATAGAACAAGGCTGACGATACAGGCAGTGACGGTATCTATCATTAGCAGAGAGGTGGGAGGGGTAGTATCAACAGAAGCATTTGTCGTAGCCTCGTAAACAGCACTATCTCCCACCAACACTCGCAGGCCGGGTGTCGCTGCGGGGAGGCGGGGCTGGTTGGGGGTACGGAAAGGTGGTGCTGTTTAGGTGGAGGACAAGGTATGGCTGGGTAGGGTAGGGCAGGGCAGGGCAAGGAAAGATGTGAGTACGTAAGGGCCATTTGGTGAAGATAGAGGGTAGGACATTGCAGGGTACTGTAGGGCATGGAGCAGCATAGCAAAATGGAAGCACGGAAGGATGTAGCTGGTTAGTTGGAGGGCTAGGCAGAGTAGAGTAGTGTAGTAAAGGGCAGCGTGAGGAAGGGCTGTGCTGGTTAAGTAGAGAACAAGGCAAGGTAGCGCAGGGCAAGGTACAGGAGGACAGGATAGGGCAGAGTAGGGCAAGGCAAGGTATGGTAGGACAGGGCAGAGCAGGACCAGGTAGCGAAGGACAGGATCGAGATGATGGAAGACAGAAGGACCATGTTGGTAAATAGAGTAGGGCAGGGTAAGGCAGGGTATCGGAAGGTTGAGCAGGTCAGAGGATGACATAGTAAGGCTGGACAGGGCGGGACAAAACAGATCATCCTGATAATAAGGTATATCGGGAGGCAGGTTAGATGCAGGAGAGGGCAGAGCATGGCAGGCAGACTGGAATCAAGACAGAGGGTGAGAGGTTAGGAAGATGATTAGGTAGGGCAAGGCATACTGATAATAAGGCAGAAATATGCGGGTTAAGTGGAGGGCTTGCCCTGACAAGGTGGAAGAGGTCGAGAGACAAAAAAAAAAGAAAAATCAGAGGGAGGACTGAAGTGGGCAGGGGGCATGGCAGGGCATGACCGGTAGAAGTAGGGATGATTAGAGTACACTAAGATCTAAGAGAAATATACTACAGCTGGACTGCTGCAGAACAGAATTAGTTGTGAGGAAATAGCCAGTTGGTGTGAGAGAAGTAAAACTGAACTGGGTAGATTAGAACTGGTTTTGAGGAGTACATTGTCACACAAAATGATGCAAAACGAAGGTAATGCAATCCCATGTCAAGGAAGGAAGCGTATGTAATAGTATAAAGGACGGGAACGGCAAGAACGCGACAGAGCAGAAGCAGACCCTGACAAGACCCAGCAGGCTTGGGAGGAGGACAGAGTTGAAGTAAGACAGGGCAAAGAACAGGGCTTGTTAAAGACAGGGCAGGAACAGAGCATGTTAAACACAGGAAAATAACAGGGCGAGACAGGGTAAGAGTAGGGTAAGGTAAGGAAGGACAGCTTGAGGAAGGGGAGGGTGAGGCAGGACAGGGTGAGATAGGGCAGGGTAGGGAAGGGTAAAGGAGATGGTGAGAACAGGGCAGGATAGGGAAGGGCAGGGTGACGCCGAGCAGGGTGGGAAGGTGTAGGGTAAATTAGGGTAGGGTGAGGCAGGACAGGGTACGGAAGGACATGCGAAAACAAGGCAGGATAGAAATGGGCAGAGTGGAGCAGGACAGGGTAGGGAGAGGCAGGGCACGGTCGGGAAAGGCAGAGTAAGAACAGGGCAGGGGAGGAAAGAGCAGGGGAAGACAGGGTAAGAACAGGGCAGAACGAGGGAGGGTAGGGTAGGGAGGGCAAGGGATGTGGCAAGGCTCCCCCACCACAGTGAAAGTTGACGCCCGCACCTGCCACAGTTCATCACCCCCTCACCGTAATTAATGTCCATCACTCGTTCGCCTCTCACTACCCTCCCGCCCCGCACCCCTTGTCCACTTATTTATTCAAACGTGCATTGTGTGCCTTCGCTCGTGTGTGGGCGAGAGAGAGGCCACGATAACAGATATATATACACGCTTTGGCCTGCATAAATTCTACTGAAAGACGGCTCGCATCCACGATTTCTTTTCTTTGCATTTTTTTTTCTTGCTGCACTACTCAGGCTTTTACGTTCCTGAGACGATAGATGACTGGGGTTAATTAGAGAGGTGGTCGTGACAGGTGGGGCAGGAAGCAAAGAGACGTGCCGGCCGCTGTCACACGTCCCACCACTTGTGTGTGATCCGCGACCCGACTCAAGAGGCCATATTCTCATCGGGTATAGGAGAATTTGTAATGCCTTTTCCTTAGGGACAGTACATGCATATAACACAAGGACCCTGTATGCTCGTTGGTATAGGGGGCTTTGTGACAGTTGCATGTTATCTTGCATTTAAGTTACATGTTAAACAAGGAATCTTATTCTTGTTGACATAAGAGACTAACACGTCATCTTTAGCTATTTAACTTACCTATTACCCACGGAGCCTTACTGTTGTTGATATAGAAGACTTTAAGCACCTCTTCTGTACCATTAAATTTTCATGTTTCACGTATTCTTTATTTTTAATTTTCTGCCAGGGATAAAATGATAGACTGAGTGAATTTTCTCCATAGTAATAATACCTGATCCAACATTCCCTCGATACTTACGTGCAAAAGGAAACCATTATTAGTAGAACATGTAAAGATATATAATGTAGAGTAAATATATAACATGTAAGGATATATAGTATAATGTAGAGTATATAATAACATGTAAAGATTTACAGTATAATGTAGAGTATATATATAACATGTAAGGATGTATAATGTACAGTATATATAGATGTATTCCAGTGGTAATCAAGAATGTTCGGTATACATTTATTTCTGTATTATCCAGTATATTCTCTGGGCTTTACGGATTGAAGTATAGAATGAATAGCTTTGAAACACTACTGTATGTTTTTTTGTTTTTATTTTCCAGCAGTCATATTAATTACGAATGAATTTCCTTGATATTTATAAAACAGTACAGATCTTGCCTGGATTTGGTTTACTCATAATTGCCTCCTCCCTTCCCCCCCCCCCCCCAAAAAAAAAAAAAATCAAAACAAGAATCGTTCAAATAGGATCCCATGTCGTTAGGGGTACGGTACATAAACGATACTTATTATGCTTACTGTTGCGTATGTGAACTGGTGTGTGAATAGGTTGTGGCTGTTTGTGTGAGTGGACTAGCTTGTATATGTGAGCGCTTGTTTCTTTTTCTTTTTTTTCTTTTTGTTATGCAAGGACGAAGGAACCAAAGGACAGAAGCCCGCAAACCGTCCTTCAAAAAAAAAAAAAGAGAGAGAGAGCCAAATTCAAGGTCCGCTCATTTCGAGATGCCTGGACACACTGCGTTTGAAAGACTGGAGATCATAGGAAGCAGGAAATACAGACAGAGGGAGACAGTTCCAGAGTTTGGATAGGATGTGACTGTTAGCGCTTGTGTGGGTAAATTGTCGGCTTCGCCTGAGGGTACGTGATGATACTTAGTGCGTTTATTGTTCGTATGTGAGCCCTTGTGGATAGATTGTCGAATTCCACGGCGCCACGTAACGATGCTCGTTTGTGTGACTGTGCCGCGTATGTGAGCGCTTGTGAGAGCCAATTGCGCGACCCCTGGCCCGTCACGTCCGTCACAGCGTTACACCGTCACCACCTCAGTTCCTGCTTCGCCCTCCCCCGTCGTCACCTCTGTTACCTCTCCCCCTTACCCCTCATTCTCTCCCCCTCAGTCCTTCCCCTTACACTTACCTGCCCTTTATTATTCACGTGTAACTCCTTCACGCCGTGGTCTCCCCTAAGCAGAGGAAAATCGTTTGTTGTTTGCCGTAATAAAATACAATTTACGTCTTTTTTGCAGAAGGGATTAACACATTGCGGGTGTTTGTCTAACTGGCTTACCTGTCCCGAATTGTAAAGTTATCTAATTTCTATACACTTCTTTCTACAGTAGGATAAATGGAATAAATATTTAAACAGTTATGGTCACTCTCTGGCCTGCAAAACAAAATCATTAAAGAAAAGAAAGGGAGGGTGAATCTGCATCATACCTTTGAGAAGCGGATTCAGAGTGCTATTGTGTGGGTCGATTTTTAGGGAAGATAATTATCATTCGCACACACACGTCAGTCCAGCTTGTCTTCTTAATTTTCACAGTGACTGGCAAAGCAAAACACGAGGGGGTTGCTTGATATCTGATTAGCATTGTGGACGTGTCAGTCATCGTATCCGGTCGCAGGAGGGCTGGGAGGGGAGGAGGAAACGCGAACGAGGAATAACAAGAGGAGAAATAAGAGGAGGCGCTTTGTTTAGAAATACGGACTTGGAATAATAAGAAGAGACAGGTAGTGGTGATGTTTAGAAGTACGAATGACAATTAACGAAGGGAAAAAGAAGAAGGAATAGGTTGTGGAGGAATAACATGAGGAGAAAGAAGATGAGACTGGTTGTTGAGAAATACGAACGGGGAATTTGTGGTAAGGGAGAGAAGAAACGAGATATAACAGGAGGGGGAAAGAGAAGAGACAGCTACTGGGGTTGTTCGGAAATACAAACGAGGAATAACAAGAGAAAGGAGAGGAGACAGGTTGTTAGGAAATCCGAACGAGTAGTAACGTGAGGAACAAGAAGAGGAGACTGGTTGTTCAGATATACGAACGAGGAATAGCAGGAGGAGAAAGAGGAGGAGAATGGAAATGGAGACTTTCAGAGAGCATAATTAACAGGAAATCATTGTCCGTCAGATGTAGTGCCAGCGTTTCATGTCTATTCTTCTCTCCAGATTAAACAACTTTGGCTTTTATCTCTGGGCTAAGGGGTCTTTTATAGAATAGTTTCCTCATTTTGACGTGAAATTATAAAACATCCGTCGTAATAATTCTTTGGTCACGTTTTAAAAACTTGGCTCTCTTGTGTACCAGGTTGTCTCGCCATTTTGTTACCGTGAGTTATGTTTGCTCTCGAAGAAGAAATAATTTTTGCATGAGTTAAATTGTACACCTGACTGAGCGAGGCGGCCCATAGAGCATGACGACTCAAGTAGTGCGTGAAGTGAAGGATGGCGAAGTGTTATGGGGAAATACACGCCTCCACATCTTCAAAGAGCAATGAGTTTTAAATGGGAGGAAGTAGTAGTATATTAAGGACACCAAGAGGAATGAAAACATGCAGAAATTAGATTGGGAGACGAAGTAAAGAAAGTCTGTGTTGTGGAGGCTAGGGAATGCTGATCTGCTCATCTTCAGAGAGGAAAGTGAGGTTTAAACAAGACTTAAGAGTGGTGTAATATGAACAACAAGGTGTGAAAACATAAGGAAGGTAGAAATTAGGTTAGGAAACAAGTGCAGTTGCGCCTAGAAAAGCTGGAGGGCAAAGGGAATACAAATCCACACTTATAAGAAAAAAAAAAAAGAATAATTACATATTTTAGATGGGAGGAAGTATTATTGTTATTGACCCCAAGCTGTGAAGAGAAATTGAGGTAGGAGAATGGCAGGAAACAGACGAGCTGGAGAATGACGAAGTGTGTTGTAGAAGGCAAGTGAATGCAGACTCATAATTTCAAAGAAGGGAATAATCACTTTTTAAATGAGACGAAAGTATGGTATGCCATTGACCCCTAGCTGTGAAAGTGGAAATAATGGATGCAGAAATGGGTTTAGGAGACGGAGTGAAGGATGATTAAGTTGTGAGAGGCTTAGAATTGCAGACCCTCACCCATCTTAAGAGAGGAGGATTAGGAGGAGAATTACGCGTTTTAAATGAGACGAGAGAGTAGTTTGTTAGGGACCCCAAGCTGTGAAGGTGGAATTAAGAGATGCTGGAATGAGGGCGGTGAGACGACGCCGCGGGGAAGAGACGAAGATGGGTACTGCTGTGTGTGTGATTTAGATGTACAAGTTTAGATGGACTTGTGTGTTTAAGTTCCATCTCCGGGGCTGGAAGGAGGGAGCGAAAGGAGGGTTGCTGGTGTGTATGTGTGTGTGTGTGTGTGTGTGTGTGTGTGAAAGGGAAGGGCACTGTGCAACCTGATCCTCCTCTCCTGGTGTAAATGTGCCCGCATGGTGCTACTAGTGGGCGGGGTGTAGGGAGGGGAGTAGAGATCTGGAGGGGAGGGATGGAGAGCAGTGAGGTGGGGGTGAAGGGTAGGGAAGTAGTGAAGTGGGGTGGGGAGAAAGGAGGTGGGTGAAGGGTAAGGAAGAAAGGAGGTGGGGGAAGAGATAGGGAAGTAGTGAGGTGGGGGGATGGGAAGGGGAGAAGGGAGTTGAAGGGAGGAGTAGAGGGGAAGGAAGGTGAGGGGAAAGGACAGAGGACATGGGGAGGCAGGTGGGCTCAGACTAGGGAAGGAGACAATACACACGTGTCTAATCATCAACAGGATAAGGTTAATAACGCAGGTTCTCGCGAAATGGGATTAAGTTACGTTTGCATTCATCGTCAAATTACCCTAATAGTAATACACGAATACTCTTCCTTCTACATGTAAACCCCAAGGGAAGTGTTCTGGAAGGACCCTAACCAGTGTTTGTGATAAGTATGTCCTTCTAGGTTAATTGATTATTGTTAGAAATAATTGCGTTTTGTATTTTTTCACTTAATTTTCCCTCTGGTTTGTTTGTGAAGTGGTTGGTAATTGTATGAGTGAAGATGAAACCATTAACAAGCACTCATAAACACAGTTTGAGCGTGGAATAATTTACGAATACCGTATTAATGAGAGAGAGAGAGAGAGAGAGAGAGAGAGAGAGAGAGAGAGAGAGAGAGAGAGAGAGAGAGAGAGAGAAAGAAATCTTACTCTGCACACCTACGATTATTTATGGTTGAAGTTCTCGAGGTTAAATAAATTCGCATCAGGTTAGCTCATCATAGGCCCGTCAGAATAACACATGAGGGGTGTCCTTGCCCCGTTGCACCTGGGCAGGGGGGATGCGACACATGGTAATCAGCTCGGGCGGGGATTACTGCGCATAGAGTTAGCCTTGATGTGCGCCGCGTCTCCCTGTCCGCTATGCCTTGTGACGGGTTCAACTAGTGAGGCAACCGGTGTCCATA
The DNA here is from genome assembly GCF_032717465.1 of Coenobita brevimanus. Lineage (NCBI taxonomy): Eukaryota > Metazoa > Arthropoda > Malacostraca > Decapoda > Coenobitidae > Coenobita > Coenobita brevimanus. Next base: position 4,936,076 of record NC_137005.1, on the reverse strand, counting down.
GCGAATACCAGGGGAAGTATTTATAAACTTTCTTTAGCCTGTATGTTAGATTAGAGGAATTTTAGCCAAACACTAGGGGGAGCATTTATAAAGGATCTTGAGGTTGTGTGTATAGGACTGGGAGACTTAAATCCACCTACTGCAAATGTGTATATTGTTATGGTGCGTTCATAAACTTTCTTAAGATTGTGAGTTAGGTTAAATGTGAAGATACAGGTATTTTATCCAGATTTAGACCCTCTTTACGTGTGACCAGGAGAATATGCCTGAATATATAGCGAGACCAGGGAGGAGAGAGAGGGAGGGGAGGTTAGAATATGTACAGGATTGCTTGATTATACTTTTACCTTCACCTTCATGGTTGTCGGACACTTCATTATCAGATTAGAGTGAATATCAAAATGGAAAATGCGATCATACTTTTTACTCATCCACCAAAGACTTAGAGCCAGATTAGAGCGGGGGTTCGGAGAAGGTAGTAAGTGTGTGTCTGTAGTAAGGAAGGGGAAAAAAAAAAAACTGTAGATATTAATTTGGCAGAGTATGGATTAGTGTGGAGGCGTGAAGGAACGTTTGATTGTGAAAGTGTGTGTGTTAGTATGAAGTTTTGGTATGATACTGTGGATGAATGTATGGGTGAAAGTGCTGTTGTTAAGTGATAGTTGGACCTTGTATTTCTGTCACGGACTGTTATTTTCACCATATGCCACCTAATGTGTACGAACCATTCCTGAAACTCCTATCCAAATGAACGATCCACACCTAAGTCCTCCCTGCTTTTTTTTTTTTTTTTTTCCCCTCATGGGAAAGAGAGAACTGAAACATGATCGTCACCTCTGGGCTGCTATATTAACCATACACTACCTTATATGTAAACATCGCAGTGTGAACGAATCTTTAATCTAGCTTTCTTATTGTTCAGCCTTCTTTAAATGGGAGAAAGTTTTGCAAGCTCTAAGCCTTGAATTCTTTTTTTATGCATTGAAACAAATCACGTACTATTCCTGCGACTCTTATTCAAATGACCATCCACGTACACACCCCAGCTCAGGTCCTCCCTACCAATCATGAATCTCCTTTTCCCGTGTGATAGAGAACTACGACGTAACAGCTTAATAATGTCCGGATCCTTTATATGCAAGGCTACCACCGCCGCCTCCAACCAAAGCATGGCCGGTATCAGTCAGCGGGAGACAGGGTGTGTTCGCCATCAATATGAGCGACGGGGGTGCGAGGCAGGAATGATAAGAGCCCTGATCCAAGAGGCGTTTCCGACCCTGCACAGGCTTTTGGGGTTCAGCCGTTTCTCCACCGGATTTACTACTTTGTCCTCGAACTGTAAAATGTGTACAGTGCCCTTTTGTCTCGAGTTGTGAAATGTGTACAGTGCTGTTGTGAATAATACTTGTTTACCTGTCTAACAATGCTAAGAGTCTTGATCCAAGACGCGTTTCCAGCCCTGCATAAGCTCTTGGAATTCGGCCTTTTCTGTATCGGATGTACTACTTTGTCCTCAACTATGAAATGTGTACAGTGCTGTTGTGATGTATAATTCCTTTTTTCTCGAATAGCAGTCATAATGATCTTCATCATAGAGGCTTGTCGACCCTGCACAGGCTGTTCAGGTTCGCCCATTTCTCTCTCGGGTTTACTGCTTTGTCCTCGAAATGTGACATGTGTAATGTTGTGATCTATAATACTGTTTTACTGTTCTAGGACTGATAAGAGCCTTGTTCTAAGGGAAGTTTTCGATCATTCACAGGCTCTTGAGTCTCAACTATTTCTCTGTCGAGTATAATACCCTTGTCCTCGAACTGTAAAATTCGGTGCGTGCAGTTGCAGTGAATAATAGTAGATTACTTTTAGAAGATTAAGTGAAAAGTTAGGGTAAGGATGAGGATGGTGACGATAAATGATGATTTGAATGTAATATAGTGGGATTCTGATTCATTCCAAACCGTTTGCAGTGTCAAGTTACCTGTAGCTAGATCTCATATGGGATGAACAGTTCGAAGGTGGTGTAGAAAGAGTTAATGATCACAATTTTATCAGTGTCGTCCCATGTCGATATGCCTGACAGTATCCAGGAATATCAGATAGAGCCAGGATTCCGGGGGCTTGAAAGATGTGTGAATGGAAGCGTGGCCAATTGGAGTGGACAAACTTGGGCCGTCTGGACGTTGCTACTCCTCACTCTTGTCTAGGGTGGGAAAGGAGGTCTGGATGATGATGATGATGATGATAATAATCTAGGAGAGTTTGAGAATTCTAATATTTGTTAATCCCGTCAGCCCAAGGAAGAGCATCCTAGAAATGGTGAGCTAATGAAGGCTGCATGTCACCCATCTTGCTCAAACAGTCTCCCCTAAGCTGAATAAAATCGTTTGGAGATAGCACTGATGTAATGAATTGACACCATCGCACAGAAGCATAGTTTATCGGGCTCACGGATTCACCTGGCTTCGACCAGTGGCCTCTCTGTTGCATGTTAGGGAAGTACAGCAGCCAGAGTCATAAAGTTGTCACGGGGGAACATGACAGCGCGAGCATAAAGGCATTGCGTGAACTGGGTGCGTTGTGTGGCGGGGGTGGGACAGGACGGGCATGCGGGTTGGGCTGGGATGGTGGTGGGATGGGTAGAGGAGGTTGGGATGAGGGATGGGCGTGTACTGGGTGTGATGTGTAGTGGGGGAGTTGTGGGATCGGGTTGCATGCACGTTGGGGTTGGGTAGAATGGGATAGGGATAGTACGGAGGGATGAAGTAGGGTGGGATGGAATGGAATGGTGAATGAACTGTAGGTGTATTGGGTGCATTGAGTGGAGAGAGAGAGAGAGAGAGAGAGAGAGGTGGGATGGGATGGTGGGCAGGCAGGAGGGAGTAAAGAAGACCATGTAAGGGAAGCGCCGTTGATACCCAAGTCCTCTGTCCAGTGAAAGTTGAGGCGCTGTTGAGGTGAGGGTAGGATGGTCGGGGATTACTTTACTAGGGGTGAATGGGCTTTACTATTTTTTCACAGACGAACAAGTAACGTATGGTAGAAGTATTACTCTAATTGTAAGTATATGATAATTGAAAGTGTTTTGAGGTATTACATAAATGAGGGCGGATGGTCGATGCTGTCTTTTCACACAAAAAATTAAAAATAGTGAGAGATATTACCCGAATGGTTGTGTACGGTCGTTAATGTTATTTAGGGAAGCCGGCAAATAATGTTAAATGCAGCTTGTTACGCGAGTAGGGGCTAGAATGGTGAGTGCTAATTTTTCACAAAGACGTGAAGATACTAACCCCTCTTGCCGAAGAAAGGCTTTTATATTGTGTGCTTGCAATATCCAGACGATGTTATGAAAAACAAGGAGAGGTTTTTCGAACTGGAGAGGTTAGATATGGCCTTCATAAAAAAAAAGTCATTGTAGAAAAGAATATTAAGAGAAGATATTCGTGGAAGTGTCTACCCTGATGAGGCAACTACGACTGGTATGCTAAGTTAAGTGCAAATATTACCGTGATTTGCTGTTTGATCTGCTGTAAAATTTGACGTTCAGGAACTACACGGCATTGGCTATCGTGTCCAGCTTATAATATACCTCTTCGATCCTCAGTATTTTCAAGGTGGTTTTGGCCTAGTCGTCCGGGTAATGTTATCGCTTATATTTACATGCGGTGCTTGACCCGTTCTGGCTGAGTCCGTCTTCATAGCTTTATTACCCCCACCACTTAGCTGTTTTGTTTAGCTTCGGGGAGGCTTTTCATAGTGGAGGAATGTTATGGAGATTGTATTTAACCCCTACACTGCCAGAGATTTCCCCCAGCGTTCCTTAAAATCGTTTGCAGGTAGTAATCGTAAACTAAGGAAAGATATAAACTTAGTGAAGAGCATAAACTGGGAAGGATCAAAGTGCATGGAACCCAGGATTGCGTGTGTGGGTGAGTGTATCTGTGGGAGTGGGTGAGAATGTGAATGTGTAAGTGGGTGAATGTGGGAGTGGTTGAAGGGGTGAGTGTGTGTGTGTGTTAAGTGAGTGAGGATGCGAATGTGTGAGTGGGTGAGGGAGTGACTGTGTGTGAGTGGGTGAATATGGGAGTGAATGAAGGGGTGAGTGTGTGTGTGCTTATGTGGGTGAGGATGCGAATGTGTGAGTGGGTGAGGGAGTGAGAGAGTGAGCGGGTGGAAGCAAGAGAGCGGCCACCCACGCAAGACACCAGCATACTCCTCCCCCGTCATATGATCCAGACGACAAATATCCAGTCTGCATTCAGTTTGAGCACTTCTTCATTTTCAGAAAGATTTAGATTGCTAGGTTAAATTAAATTGGGCTACGTTTGAATAAGGTAGGTAAGACTATTAGGGCGTCAGGTTAAGTTAGGTTAGGTTGCAATGGCTGTTATTTTCGGTCAGGTTAGGTTAGGTTACGCTAAGTTAAGCTGGGTTAATTTAGAAACTTGTGGGTCAGGTTAAGTTCTGCTGGGTTGGATTAGATATGGTTAGGCTTAGATTTGGCAAGGGTAAGTTAGTTGGGGTTTAGGGTAAGTTCAGCCGGATTGGATTAGATATGACAGGGTTTAGATTTGGCTGTGTTATATTAAGTTAGGTGGGGTTCAAGTTGTGTTTGGTTAGGTGGTGATCCCGGCAGACCTTGAGCTGTCCTGGCGAGCATCACTTAACCCCTGGAGAGCGCCTGGAGGCCGATCATAAACCGCGGGTTAACGTGCGAAGCGTCAACAAAACCTCGTGTTATCGTCCGCAGCATCGGGTAAACCAGGTTCCTTTGTCTGGCGCATCTGAGTGGCCCTCTTGCCGTCAGCCCGAGTAAAACCCTTTCCACCCCCCATCCCCTCTCATCCATCCCCTCCTCCCCCACTCCTTCCCATTCCCTTTCCCCACTCCACCTCCTCCCTCCAACCCATCCCCACCTCTCCACTCCATCCCATCCCCCGTCTCCACTCCTCCACCTCCTCCCTTCCCCACTTCACCCCCACCCCCACCGAAAAACGTCTTTTATATATTTTTTCTTACTATCTTTATAGAACTTTAGTTTGTTTAAGAGAGATATATAAAAATGGAAGGGTTAGGTATAACTTTCATAAACCCCATTCACATTGAGGGTTCAATATTAAACCCTTCAAGACGCTTTCATTAAAATCTTGTAACTGCAGACGATTTTCTTCAGTTTTGTAAAGTTTATTCGAATTGGAGCATGGACTGGAAATAACCCTCATGATCCCCCTTCACTACTAGGTTTTCCCTTCCCCCCCTCAAAAAAAAAAAAAAAAAAAAAAAATCAATGAGGTACCAAAAACATAAAATAGGTCCTGGGGCTGAAGAGGGTAGAGCATCCCCCCTTCCCCCTTTCCACGTCCCCCCTTGCCTCACCTGGCGAGCTGTTTACGGCCGCCCTGTCTCGCATAGGAACGAGTGAATTAACTTTTGATACTGACGAATCTGAGGTCGGCCCTGGAATATTAACAGGGGCGGCATAGGGAAAGGCAAACCCCCCTCGCTGAACGACCCGAGGCTGCAATTTATGGAGTCTTTTTAAGCTGAAGTTGTGGTTAATATTGCTTGTATATACGTTTGCTTTCAGTCAGACAGCTACCAGACACCTCATAGATATAGTCAAGTAGGAGTGAATATTACTGTAAAAAAATGAGAGAGAGAGAGAGCAAAGCACGACCAGAGTATGTTATTCGTAAACACTCTTAAGCTGAAATTTGTGCTTGAAATTCTTTGTTCTCTTATATACATCTGCTTTCACTAATACAGCTACCAAACATTTTACGATCAAATAAAAGTGAATGTTAAAGTAAAAATAGAAAAACAAACCGATGCGATAATAGTCAACCAATATGAAGGACTGACTATTGTAAAATTTGGTCACTATCTTTTATAAATATGACCCCGGGATCTTACGTATGATTGTAACCCCTCCCCCTCCCCCACCCTCGTGTCAGCCCTTAGTCACCCTTCCCCCTCCCCCCACCCTCGAGTCAGCCCTTAGTCGCCCCTCCCCCTCCCCCACCCTCGAGTCAGCCCTTGGTCGCCCTTACCCCTCCCCCACCCTCGAGTTGGGCCTTGGTCGCCTTTCCCCCTCCCCCACCCTTGAGTCGGCCCTTGATCATCCTTCCCCCTCCCCCTCGAGTCAGCTTTTAGTCACCCTTACCCCTCCTTCACCCTCGAGTCAGCCCTTAGTCACGCCTCCCCCTCCCCCACCCTCGAGTCATCCCTCAGTGTAGCCTTTTCAGCCCGAAAACGCCTTTTATTCTTCCTGGAAAAATATATCATAGTCACGAGAGGCAGGTCACCGCAAGTTCGTTCGAGAAAGCGGGCTTTGGTGACTGTACTGCTTTTACTCCAACTTGGCCCAGGTTTTCGTCTTTTTGCAGTTTATTCCACGTAGCTCTTCGGCTACTACTCTGCTTACTTTCCACGGCACTTCTTCGTGACTGATATATAATCTGGTGTCACCATATTCTTACAACTAAGCATTCGAGGTGGAAAGATGGGAATTTTAAGCCAAGTTAGAGGAAAAAGCGTACAGTAGTGTGACAGGCACTTGTGAGGGGTGAGGGTGTGGGTGGACTTCGTGGGGTTGGCCTGAGGTGCAGCTGAGTCAGACTGGGTAGTGCTGACTGAAACTTATTGTCATTTCTGCCTACCTGCTGTCACCATCATTGTTCGGTGATCATCGGGAGGTTCTAATGGGTCAGTCTAGGCAAGAAGTAACATCTAGGTCGTGTTGAGTCAATCTAGAAAAGATCAAAAGTCTAAGGAGTGCTGAAACTTTCCGTCACTGTTCGCTGATTTTAGAACTGATAAGAACTTTAGAGTCAGTCTAGACAGTGCTGACTGAAGGCCTCGTGCTGAGTCAAGGTCCAGTGCTGACTCAAAATTACCATCGCTGTCCCCGTCACTGTTTACTGATCAGGATTACAATGTCTCAGTCAAGGAATCGCACCATGTCAGTGTAGATATTGTTGACTCAAGACCCAGTGCTGACTCAAACTTGCCTTCGCTGTCTCCGTCACTGTCCGCTGATTAGATCCACATCGAGGTCGCTCAGGTGCATTCCTTTGCCAAAATGAAGCCCGTATTTTTGGCCGCGTAGGTGAACATTCCTTATCCAAAATGAAGATCGTATTTTTAGTGTTATTGGCACATTCCTTTCCCAATATGAAGGCCATATTCTTAGCGGTATAGGTGCATTGCCCGCGCGTAATATGAAAACTATTCTTTTTAGTTCATTCTTGTGCCTCCTTTACGCAGAGTTTTGGGGTGTATGTTCAGCTGTTTATAGTTACGTTTAACACTTCATCGCAACCAGACTAAAAATCACTCATACTGTTTATAATGGCTGTCCGACTCTTTCACCCTAAGTTTTAGGATGAATATTCAGCTGTTTATAGTGTAAAACTTCATCTCTACCAGACTGAAAATCAAGGTGCTATAACGTAGTTAGGTTAAGTACAGATTATAATGTTTGTAGTTACGGTGTTATATTCAGCTGTTTATAGCGAGGTTAATGACCCATTATGAAGAGTGGTTTGGAAATTACGTTGCCTTTGTTGGAGATTCGCTTCACTTTGTGCCCCTTGTAAGCACTCATATCATCACTGCTAGACTAAATATTTGCGGATGTGTATGAACATTACAGGCAAATATTAGCCTGTGTTTATTAAGCTTAGCACTCATTCATCATAGCTACCCTACTCAAAAATCACCCTGCCTTTCTCTCACTCCCTCACCTCTCCTCCTCCTCCTCCTCCTCCTCGTCCTCCTCCTCCTTCCCCTCATCTGAAGCTTTCATTTCGCTGCTCACTAAACATAAACCTTCTACCGCTCTTCCTCGGCCGACACTAAGCCTTCCACACTTCACTCTTCATGCCCCGTGGCGCCTTATTCACTGCGCCCGTTATACTAAGCATTTTTCACTCGGCGCGCTCATCTCTCGCACTTTTTTAAAAACTTCTCCGACCCGACTTCGCGCGGCGTTTGTCACTCGTACCGCCATCGTTACCATTACCATTATCATAACTACCATCGTTACCCGTCCCCGTTACTACCGGCGCGAACTTTTTTTTTTTTTTTTCGGTACTGTCTGGAACTTAGATACTGTTTTTTCTTTTGTTTTTTGTTTTTTCGATCACCCCGGCTGGCGACTTTCTCAATCACCGACATTCCTACAGTAAATTTGCAGCTTAAATCCTCCTCATTATTGCTTTACTACCGTACTTGATCTTACTCTAAAATGGGCATAACACATTCAACATTGTTTCGTTCTTAGATGCCTCTCTCTCTCTCTCTCTCTCTCTCTCTCTCTCTCTCTCTCTCTCTCTCAGTTTACTAGTAACATTCTTACTTCGAAACCGAGATCATTATCATCATCATCACAGTACTGTTTTTTGAACTTGACTTAAACTTGCCATATTTTTATCTTTTCTGTTGAGCTGGAGCAAGATAACAATATTAAGGTATGGTGCTAGTCACGAAGAAGTGCCATGGAAAGAATATAGAGCCGTAGTATTTTTATTATGCCATTAATTAGCATGATAAAAACTGCAGAATTATTAAAAACTGTAAAGTGAAGGTGGACACACTATTAAATCACTATGTCTTACTAATTCTAACTACCACGTATATTACTCATTCTATTACTACTAACATTACTACGGTGAACTCGCGACCTAAATCACTACCATCACTACCACTGTGCATTACTTTCACCGCTACCAGTGCCACACCTCCCACAAACACTGCTTAACTTTCACCACCACCACCTCCACCACCGTCACTCATCACTACTCACCTACCACTACTACCAGCATTCCTACCCCGCTGACAGCCCACACACTCCTTACTGACTCCACCCGTTTTCATGCCAGTATCGCTGCTTCCACGTTTTCAGATAGCCATTCATACTAAACACCTTACTACTTGTACCTTGACATCCCTATTCCTCACCACTACCTACCACCACTACCAACATTCCCGTCCCCTTCCCCCCCTCCCAGCAACCCACTTACTGCTTACTAACCCCACCTTTTTTTATTTATTTTTTTCCAACACTCCTACACTTTAAGATATTCGTAATAAATCTCACTGTTCGTACCCTCACATTCCCATCCCTCACCACTGCCAACCACTACTGCCAACACTCCTACCCTTTCCTAGACAACGCTCACACTACTTACCAACTCCACTTTATCTTTTTTAACCTTCATCTATATATCCACGCATGTTCAGTATATTAAATCTCATCGTTGTTATCCTCACCTCACCATCTCTCACATACCCGCCATATAAACAGTTCATCACTACTGCAAAGTCCCCCCTTCCAGTCCCTCATCACCCCCATCACAGTCCTTCATAATATAATCCTCTGCCATCACCACCAGTGCTATATCCAGCCTCTCACTTCCTATCCCAGCCCATCTCACCTTAACCCATCCCTTTCACAACCAGCAACCCTACCACCTCTCCCTTCCAATCCCACCCATTCCAATATTCCTCACAACCTTCTTTCCTCATTACTTCAAATTTCCAACCCAGCCAACCCATCCCACCAATCCCTCCACGCTTTCATCCCATCCCACACATCCCACTACTCACCACCACCACTCCCTTTCTCCAAGCCCCTCCTTTCCTCCAACCTCCTCCCCTCCCTCTGTGCCTCCAACCTCCCTTCCCCTCTGCCTCCCTCCCTCCATCACCCAGCCAGCCTGAACTACCATCTCCATCACTTCTTCCACTGCCATTCTCTCCCTCCTTTCCCATCCCCCCTGCCATCCCACCACTCACCACCACTCCTTCCCACCCCCGTACTTCCAGCCTCCCATTCCAACCAACCCCATCCCAGTTCACGTCATCCCATCCGCCATCAGCATCCCTACCAACTCTCCCTTTCTCCCATCCCATTCAAGTCATTACCATCACATCTTACCCAGTGCCCCCAACCCAGCCCACTTTAAACCATTCCTTTCATCAGCATCCCTATCACCCTACCACCCTCCCCTCCCATCCCACATCCCACTACATACCATCATCACTCACTTCCCCCTCCCACTGTTTTCCCCCTCCCACTGTTTTCCCCCTCCCTATCCCCTTCCCACTGTTTTCCCTTTCCGCCTCCCACTCTCTTCACCCTCCCTGTCCCTTCCCCTCCTCCTTGTATCTCCCTTCCTCCCTTCTTCCCCCTTCCTCTCCCTTCCCCTCCTCCCTCCCTTTCCCTTCTCACCGTCTTTCTCTCCCTTCCCCCTTCCTTCCCCCCAACCCATCTTCCCTTCCCCGCCTCCTTTTCCCCCCATCCCCCCAGCCAGTCAGCCAGGCCTTACTACCCCCTCCATCACTTCTTCCCCTGCCATTCTCTCAGCTGTTGGTCGCCTCGCACGCAGTCTGCAGGTAGAATAGCCAGCTGTCCATCACGGGTGCTTAGCGTCGGTCCGTCTTATCTCCTCAGTGTGACGGGCACGAGGAAAGAGCGGGAGGAGAAAGAGGGGCAGGAGGAGTGGGGAAAGGAAAGCGTGAGAGGAGGAAGAGAGAGAGAGGAGAGGAGAGGAATGGGGAAGAAAACAGTTGAGGAGGAGGAATAGAGAAAGAGGAGAGGAAATGAGAAGGGAAAGAAAAACGTGAGTGGGAGGAATAGAGGGAGTATTGGGAGAAGAAAGAAAAGCGTGAGAAAGAGGAACAGAGGGAGGGGAGGAGAGGAAATGCGAAAGGAAAGAAACGCGTAACTGTAGGAATAGAGGAGGAAAGAAGAGCTGGAGTAGAGTGAGGGAAAAACGTGAGAGAAGGAATAGGAGAGTGAAAAGGAGGAGGGAAAGAAGAAGAAGAGTGGGAAGAGAGGAGTGAAAGAAAATGAGGAATAAGAAACTGAGAGAAATGAAAGTAGAAAGCGCGGGAGGAGTTGAGAAGGAAAGCGTGAGATACGGAATTAGAGGAAAGATGGGTGGGAAGAGGGAGAAAGATAGTCATGAGAAGGAGGAAGAGGAGGAGGGGTGGAAAAATATGTAGGAAAGGAGAGTAAGAAATGAAGAAAGAGGAAGATTAGGTAGAGATACTTAAAGAAGGAATTAGAAGGAAAAGGAAAAATTAGCAGGAAGTTGGATAAAGAAAGGACGTAAAGAATGGGAATAAGACAAGAGAAGAAGGATGGAAAAAGATGAAAGGGGAGAAGGTGAACAAAATGGACATGAGAAGAAGCAGCAAACTAGAAGAGAGTGCAAAAAGAAAACGAAGGATATCATGAAAAAAAAAAAAAAAAGGAAAGGAAGTAGCAACAAAGGAGAGTAGGAGGAAGAGTGTGGATAAACTGGAAGGAGGATTATTATGGCTGAAGAAATTGTAAGATAATGGAAAGAAAGCAAGAGAGTGAGAGAAAGGAGGCATGCCAAAATAGCGAGGTATGAGGACGAAAGGAGAGCAGAAGAGGAGGGCAAAGAGCAGGAGGAGAGAGATAAGGTGAAAGGAGAAGGAACGGCAGAATAAGGAGAGGAGGTTGAGAATGGTCCGGGAGGAGGAAGATGGGGGTGGGAGTTGGAAGACGAAGGTGAGGGAGAAAGAGAACAGGAGATGATAAAGAGAAGCAAGAAGAGAACTCGCAGAGAAGGCCAGGGAAGAGAGTGAAAATGACGGGAGTATAATATACAGAGAGAGCGAGAGAATGTGTGTATGTATTTATGTATGTATGTATGTATGTTGGATGGGTATGGGCTGGGAAGAGGAGGAAGGGGATGAAGAGAAGGAGGAGGCGTATGAGAAGAAAAAACAACTTGATGTGTATCCCCTGCCGCACTCTGGCCAGCGACTGCCTCTGTTTACCCGTCTTTGTCTGAGGTGCTGTGCAGTCGGGTCTGGGGTGCGCTGCCAGTCCACACTTTGCCCACCTCCATAAAAAGTACACTCTAATTCGTCCCTCTGACTCACTCTTTCCAATATTTCTGGAAAGAGAATCGTCTCTAGCATACTATTTCAGGGACCTTATTTATCTCTTAACATACTGTTTCTAGGAGCTAGTTCGTCCTTCTGATACTCTTCTGTTGGGAAGTACAGTAATTCGTTTGTAACGTATTGTTCCTGAGAGCTAATTCGTCTTTAACACACCCTTTCTAGAAACTAGTTTGTCTTTCAACACACTATTTCTAGGAGCTTATTCGTCGAACACATTTTCTAGAGTCTAATTTGTCTCTAACGCACTGTTTCTTGAACCTTATTTGTCTCTCTAACGTACTACTCCTGGAGCCTAATAAGTCTAGCACATTATTTATGGAGGGTAAACACAGACTGTTTTGCTGTGTGGTTAGGTCTGAGTGCGTTGTCAGTCCCTGCTGTACTCACCTCCCTAAAAATCGGCCTTAATTCGTCTCTCTAAAACACTATTTCTAGACGGTTTTATGCATTCCATGTTGTGTGGTCAGGTCTCTTAAGCTTATTTATTGTCTAGCTGTATGGTTAGTCTTGGTTTCATTGTTAGTCCCCATTGTACACACTTTCCTAAAAACTCGACCCTAATTCGTTTGTCTGACTCACTGTTTCTGGAGTGTATTACGTATTGCGTTGTACTGTAGTGGAATGTAAAGTACGTATGATGACAGAGATACTTAGGTACTCTACCCTTTTCTTATCCCTGTTTGTGGCTGAACGTTCTTTTGTGTGCATGTGGAAATAATCCTTTAAGTGCTCTATTGTGTTGGGGTAAGAGCATTCATCACGTCTTTAAGGATGCATACAGCTCTAAATATTTATGCAGTGAATGAGTTGTTAGCATCGTAGTAAAAATGCTCAGTACTTAGGGATGTTTTTTTTTTTGTTGATGCGTAATAACTGTGTCCCTCTGACTTGCGATGGAATTCTGCCTTTTCAGAACGACGAGAGCTTAATTTACCTAATATTCAATATAAATGGATCAAAGCTTCCTTTTTGTAACGGGCTGTTAAAGGACACAAGCTACTCTGTTCATATACTAGTTTATTCAGTACTACGAAAAAATAAAATAATAAATGCTGTACAGAGACAAGGAAATTGCAGATAGTGGGGAATTAATTATCTCCAGCTTTTCGTCATTTGCACCTTATATATTTTTTCCTTCAAGCGTCCATCCACATCTCAGGGGAGGCTTACTCTTGGCTGATTTTTGCCGTGGCTTCGGACACTGTTTCAACTTGACTGGCACTCCACCCTCATCTCCTCTGCACAAAAAGATGTCCAACACCATTTTTCACATGCAGGATTTCCACACTAAGGGCGAATGATCCCGGATTTGCAGACGTTAAATGGGGAGTTGATTTTGGTTAACTCTGAGATAGGTAGGTAGATAGGTAGAGAGGTAGGTAGGTAGGAATGTAAGTAGGTAGGTATGTATGTAGGTAGGTAGGAAGGAAGAGAAACAGGTATGTTGGTAGGCAGGCAGATAGGTAAAGTATGTAAGTGGATTAACATTTAGACCAACAGATAGATAGATAGATAGATAGATAGGGTTGGTATATAGAGAGAAAGGCTTGGTAGATAGAAAAGTTAGACCATAGAAAGACAGATACAGGTAGATATACTGAAAAAGGTAGACAGATTTTGCACACACACACACACACACACACACACACACACACACACACACACACACACACACACACACACACACACACACACACACACACACACTGCTACTGGGTACTCAGCATGAGGTAGATTCCTAGTTTCTCTAATTACACCTGTGCTTCATAACGAGCTGTTCCGTTGTTCTCCAATTTTCCGTGTGCTTCTTAACGCTCTTTTCTAACCTTACTTTTGCTTGCGGCTGTAATAGAGGTTTATGACTCAACTTTTTGCAGATGCTGTTTTAATTCTAGATAATTGTAGACGAGAGCTGTACATGTCTAAGTTGGAATTTAAGGAAATGTGGTTTGATGAATTATTCCCAGCTTGCATTCATACTTGTATACATTTTGTTACAGCTTAGTAGATTTTTCAGCAGTCGACTCGATAAGCCTACGATTTTCATTTTTTTTCCAGGTTTTGTCGTATTTCTGTATATCTATAAAAAAATTTTTGAGGGAAGGTGCTTGTGTAGCTTGGGATATGAGGTTACGTGATGTGATGGCTTATATCTGCTTGTATACATAATTGAGTATGTTCCAGACAGCCCACTAGACTCTTCGACAACACATTTCAGAAAGTTTCTGTTTTCATATTCTTGTAGGTGATGTTAAATATTTAGGTTTGTGTTAGGGAAAGTTGATGTCTAGTTTAGAATATAAGATTATGTACGGTATTCTGATGGATTATTATCAGTTTGCATAATAATTAGCGAGTTTTAAGACACCTCTCACTTCATTTTCTGACGACCAAATGACCGTATCTCTCTTGGCCTCTTTATTAGTACCTCACTCCTGGGATCTGGCCGAGTCTTGGAAATCGACTCCAGTGCACTATCCACTCTTTTCCCTCCTTACCCTTACCCGACAGCCTTTTCCCCGTTTCTATCCCCTCCACTTCCCCCTCTTTCTGCCTCCTTACCTTTACCCTACTCCCTTGTCCCCCAACTCTCCTCCTTCACCCTTCTTTTTTCTCCCTCTCTCACCTCTACCTTACTTCTTTCTTCCCCCTTTTCTCCCTCCTCCACTTCCCCACACTTTCCCTTCTCACCTGTACCTTATTCCCTTTCCCCCATTTCCTTTCACCCCCTTCACTTCCTCCTCTGTCTCACTTCTGACCCCCTACCCTACACCGCTTCCGTCTCCCGCTTCACCCCATTTCCCTGTCTCCCTCTCCACTTCCCCTTCCCTCTCTCCCTCTCCACTTCCCCCTCCATCTCCACTTCCCCCTCCCTCTCTCCCTCCTCACCCCTACCTCTCCCTCTCTTCACCCTCTGTTGCAGATTAGGCAAGACGAACACGAACGCTGTACAAACACGCGTCACGCCTCTTGTTTGACCGATTCCCGCCGCGTAAGTTGGGTTTGCGGAGAAGTTGGGGTCGTTTTTACCGTCGGCATGATGGGCTTCACGTACAGGCGGCAGCAAAAGTCATGTCTCGTCTAGATTTTTCTCTCTACAGTCGCCAACAAAAGTCATGTCCCCTCCCCTGGTTTCCTTTTCCACGAGGTTTCAGGTACAGACGGAAGCAAAAAGTCATATCGCTTCTTCTATTTTCTTTTTCTTTTATTTCATTGCACAGTCGCCAATAGATGTCATGTCTCCTCTCTCTCTCTCTCTCTATCTATCTATCTATCTATCTTTCGGACATCAGGTACAGTTGACAAGAAAAGTTATGTCTCCTGTACTGCTTTTCTCATGTATCCCCAGCAACCGATAGGATTATTTTATTTGGCTATAGATCAGTATCATCAGCCTTATTTTCAAAGACCATGGAGAAAAAATCAGAAGTGACAGAACTTTTGTTGCCCATGGTACAGTTGGGAACAAAGGTTCTCTAGATATTTCACCATTTCTACTGTTCACCTGCCTCTTTTGGTAAATATTCCTTAGCCGAGAGAGAGAGAGAGAGAGAGAGAGAGGGAGGTTTGGTGTACTTCACTGCTCATTGGTGATTCTCTTTAATGCGATGCGTCGGGAGGAAACTGACGGACATGCCCCAAGTGTGAAAGAGTACGCAGTGGAACCGTACACGAACTTTTGTCCACAACCGTACACAGCGACGGCCCAGCCCTCCTCCTCTTAAGATTAATCACCTCTCACTCCTCCAGCCTCGTCCACTCGCTGTTTATATTTTTAGAGCTCTCATCAAACAGACTAAAGTTGGAGAGAAGGGGGCAGGGTTGTTTTTGTGAGAGAGACGGCAGCCTACCTTCTCGTTATTGTATTTCGTTTGTCGTGAGGTTTGTGAGCTTGGTTTTGTGAGGCCTGTTGATGCATTGCTTTGTTTTCTGGAGTTTATTGAATGATCGTCCCCTGAATAGTTATAGTTATTTATTTAGGTTTAGGATGATAATGGTGGTGGTGGTGGTGGTGGTAGTGATGATGATGATGATGATGATGGTCTTGGTGTACATTGTGAACGAATTATTATCATTGATGATTGGAGGGATATATTATGCATCTGTAGTGGATTTTCAAGTGATCATAGAGTATATTGCTATATTGCTATAGTATATATTAGATAGATAGATTGATAGATAAATTGATGGTTGGATAGATAGATAGATAAAAAGATAGATGGGTAAGTAGGTAGATAGGAAGGTAAAGAGAGAGAGAGAGGGGGGGGGGACGCTGGTGTAATTATATTTTCCTCTTTGTCATGGTTTCTGACTTGCATTATATTTTTATGCCTCTCATCAATCACCTCTTAACTTCGTGGTTGCCATTAAAAGCTGACGTGATTAGGCTTTTTTTTTTTATCGTTTTCTTAGTGTTTTCTTGATTGCTTTTTTCTCAGAAGTGATTGTTAAGCCCATCTGTCATTGAGATTCCTCATCAGTAGCATAAGATGGTTTTCCTTTAGCCAGATTGAAATATTGTACGTGAAAATGTACGTGAAATGAAAATGTACGTGAAAATGAAGAATGTACGTGATCATATTGAGAGGTTTAATAATGATACTATTATGTTCCTTTTGAGCAGGGTATAATAGATAGTTTATTCATTCACGTATTTCACTAAAAATTTTACTTTTATTTCTATACTGATTACATAATATAGGTAACAGGTATACCTTAGTTAAATTTTGTAGTTTTTCTTCGTGTATCGGTAAAACATTGTATTAAATATTCTTGTACCCTTCTACTCCATTTGTACTGGTGTTAAATGTGATGGTGATAATGACAATGGCGATGACACTGATGATTATGACGACGATGAACTCAAGATTAACTGAGGAAGAGAGAGTTTTGAGAAACAGGATACAGAGAGATGCTGCCAGACAGGACGGTCATTTCCTGTATTGCCCCCTTTCCTACCCACCCCAGTTGCAGTGGTGGACGCTTGTATGATGATGATGATAATGATGATGATAATGATGATGATGACCCTAATATTAACGGGAAAGTTGGGGATTTGAGAAACAGGAGAGAGGACAGAGCGACCAAAACAAGTCCATAATATTTTCTCCTCTTCTCCCTCCCCCCTTAACCCCAACCACGAGCAGAGCGCCTCCCCCTTGAGCTCCTCCCAAACGAAAGACCCCACCATTGGCCCGACCGAGGAGTTTAAACACAGGCGCCCATTTTTCCTTCTGGTGGACCGTGCTGCCGACATCACTGCCCTCTTACGGCCATCTGAGACTGACTTTTAGCCCTTAATTAGCAGCTGGGTGTAATTAGGCGAGACGGGAGGGATATAACAGTTAAGCCAGCCCTCCCAGTCGTCTCCTATTCCAAGCTCTCGTCCGCCCTGCGTTTTACGGGTGCGGCGCCCCCCCCCCTTCCCTTCTCCTCGTCGTCCTCTTCGTCTCTTCTGGTGATCTCTTGAGGATAAGTCGATGCATCTTGGTTATATGCAGAGAGAGAGAGAGAGAGAGAGAGAGAGAGACCATAGTCTTTGCAATATAGCATTACAAAGATTTTTTCTTTTTTTAATTTCTAAGATGGCGCTTTTGAAGCTAGGAAGACAAAAGAAAATCGATTGCCTATCCTCCCCGGTCGATTACACGAAATTCACGTTAAGTCAATGAGAATGAAGTAACGAGAATTAGATTTAAGGCAGGACTAAAATATTTTGGTCATGAATATTACACAGTTCCGTTTTTCATTTTGGGATATTGACTAGGACGATGGTAAAGAGAATGATTATAATGATGATGGTGACGTTGGTGATGATGGTGATGATGATGGTGATAATTTTGTATTTTCCCAGCCTATAGGTCCGAAAAAGGAAAAAGGTGACAGTAATTTGGAAATGACAGACTAAAAATCACAAGACCATAGATAGCATGACCCTTTTTTTAACGTTCATTAGCATTTAATATTTCGTGTGTATCCCAGTTTACTAATGACTAAGACCAACGCGGCGGCAATTTTGATATGACAGATAATAGATAGCCTTGTCTTATGAGAAGCACCCGAAATAGCATGGGCCATTAATTATGAAAACAAATCGAGAGCATTAGAGTGGCTGGGATGAAACCTTCTGTAGTGGAGAGAGAGAGAGAGAGGTAATATACACAGTGGTAGCAGGAATAATCATACACACATACATACACACAAGGTTCAGGCAGCCATTGTACCCAGTGGCAGCAGTAGCACACAGACAGATTGAAGAAACACACACACACACACACACACACACACACACACACACACACACACACACACACACACACACACACACACACACACACACACACACAGTGGGGATCGGGCGTGCGTCTGTCGGCTGATGTTACCCGAATTAATCATGAGAAATACTTAAGAGGCCATGAGAATGTTATCATTACCTGGGAGACAGTGATTAAAAGGCAGGGGTTCATTGAGATAAATACTGTCATTAAACGTAACGACGGCATAACTTATAGTGCAGGCGTCGTCACCACCGGGGCGTTCCTCCACCACCTACCACCTCTCCTTCTTCGTCTTCTTGCTCTTCATCTTCTCCCTTTCGTTTTTCATCTTACCACCCGCCATCTCTTCTTCGTCGTCGTCATCGTCATCACCTTTTTTCTTTTTCTCCTTCTTGGCTTACCACCCGCCATCTCTTCTTCGTCGTCGTCATCGTCATCACCTTTTTTCTTTTTCTCCTTCTTGGCTTCCTTTCCTTAGTTTGGTTATATTTCATACTTCTATCGTCTCTCTTCTCTTTCTCCTCTCTCTCTCTCTTTTTTTTTTTTACTATCTGTTTTCGTTTACCTTCCTCCCCGCACCACCTACCACCTCTCTCTTCTCCTCACACTTTCCTTGTCTCTCGTTTCATTTTTTATTCCTACTTCTGTCCTCTGTTTATTCATGGCTTCTACCTCTCGTTCTTCTTCCCTAGTCTTTTGTTTCATTTTTACTCTTTACTTCTGTTTTCAATTTGATCTCGTCGTCTACCTCCCGTTTTTACGTGTGTGTGTGTGTGTGTGTGTGTGTGTGTGTGTGTGTGTGTGTGTGTTTGTGTGTGTGTGTGTGATCCGTCAGTTTCGGCGCTCGTCGTCTTTGTTTGACTCCCTTACTATTTTCTCCGCTTTAATCGCTGTCTTCTCTGTTATACGATTATCTGCCTTCGTCCAGTTTCGTCCCTCATTCTTCTCTTCATGTCTTTGATTAGCTTCCCATCTTTATTCATTTTTGTTGCCTTTGTCTCTTGTAACATTTTTGTCCTATTTGAGTCTTCTAATCTCATCATCTTTTATTCACTGTCTCCCATTTTCTCCCTTCCTCGTCCACATAGACTTTGCGTCACCTCTCTCCTCCTCATCTTTTTTTATTATTATTATTTTCTTACTTCGATCTTTTTTATGTCTTGTCCCTACTTTCTCTTGCTCTTGTCTATCTTTTTCTCGGTCCTTCTGCTTTGGGTGTTCCTCTCATTGTTTGGTTCCCTTTGTTTTTCCATCCTCTGTAAATTCTCTGTGTATTCTTTTTTTTTCTCCGTTAGTTTTCGTCCACTCTGACCACGCAGCGTCTTTTTTTCCTCCCTTTTGTTTGATTCTCATTTCTTCTCTTTGTTTATCGTGTTTTTTTCATTCTCTTACCTCCATCGTCTTTTAATCAGTCTCTCCTTTCCCTTACTAGTGAAGAAGTTTACCCAAGCTAACGTACGCAGAGGTGGTGGTGGAGTGAGCGTCAGTAGGCCACTTGACGCATCACTCGGAACGTGAAAAGGGCAAATGTTGTCTGAGGTGGGTGGGTGAGAGGGTGATGTGTGGGCGATGAGGAATAGACACGCATCAGGCCTCGTCTATCTAGCTCCCCCTCCACCTCACCCCCTAACCCTCCTCCCTAGTTCCACTCCTTCACTTCCCTCTCCCCTCTTCTTAATTCCCCCTTTTCCTCCCACATTCTCTACATCTGTCTCCTTCAGATCGCCCCTTCCTTCTCCCTACCTCTCATCCCTTGCTTTTTTCCTTTTCTTAATTCCTTTTTCTCCCGCACCTTCTATCTCTTCCCATCCTTCATTGTTTACATTCCCCCTTTTACCTCCTACCTCATGCTAGCCCTTTACCTCCTGCCTCCTAGTTCCTCTCCCTCACTCCCTCCTTTTAGCGTTGCCTCCTCTTTGCGTCCCTCCCTCATTCTCTGCCTCTCCATACCCCTCCTCCCTTACCTCCAGCCTCTGCTTCTCTCGCCTCCCTCACTAGATCCGGGTGGTTGAGAATGATTGGTGAGGGTAAAGAATGAGGGATGAGGGTGGGTTGGGCAGGTGTATGGAAGGGAGTGGAAGGGAAAGAAGGATATGAGTAAGAAAGAGGAATGACACATAGGAAGGTTGAATTAATGAGAAGGGAAAAACAGAGAGATGAAGCAGAGCGAAGAATGAGAGGAGGAGAAAGTAAAGATGATGAGTTGGGAATGAGGGGGAGACGGGGCACTGGAAAATAAATACAATGGGAGACTGAGTATAGAAAATTGCGAGAAGAGTGGGAGAGAACAGAAAGGTGAGAGAAGGGAAGAGTGAGACAGGAATATGAGAAGAATGTGAAAAAGGGAGATAAGAGAATGGTTGAATGAGAAAATAAAAAATTGAAAATGAGTGAAAGACATGGTGAGCGACACAAAGAATACAGAGAAGAGCGAAACATGAGAAGAATTTGGAGATTTACAAATAACAGAATGACAGAACGATATATGAAAGAATGAATAATGAGTGAATAAACTGAGCCACGAGGTACAGAATGAAGACGAGAATTAAGTAAGAAAAGCATGTGAAGAGTGATAGGTCAGAGAATGGCAGAATTAGGAATGAAATA
Source organism: Coenobita brevimanus (assembly GCF_032717465.1). NCBI lineage: Eukaryota > Metazoa > Arthropoda > Malacostraca > Decapoda > Coenobitidae > Coenobita > Coenobita brevimanus. Next base: position 4,915,245 of record NC_137005.1, on the reverse strand, counting down.
AAGTGGGGAGAATTTGAGAATATGAAGTTTGCGAGATAAATGAACAGCAGAGTGAAAAGGAATGGATGTTAATTGAAAAAAGACGAGAAATAAAATAGAGGCATTTGTGAAGAGAGTTGGATAAGAGAATGACTGAATGGAGAAGGAGAGAAGAGAACATGAGAAGAATATGAAGATTGCGAGATAAAAGAACAGCAGAGTGAAAAGGAGTGGATAATAACTGAAAAAAGACGAGAGTTAAAATAGAAGCATATGTGAAGAGTGATGGATAAGTGAATGGCAGAACGAGAGGTTACGAAGGGTCGAGGTTACTATCTTGATGAGGCAAATGTCGGATGCCCTATTAGTCAAGTTTATTACTAGCCTGAACTTTTATGCCGCTTATACGGCTGACCGAGTGATGGCAACTCAGAACAATGGTGCATTTTGGGGTCATTGTTTGAGTGGGTTTTGAGATTTCGCAGCACACCTTCCGTAACGAATTATTCAGTACATTAAGCCTCGGTATCATCTTTTATCAGTGCATTTTAGTGTCATGCATAGCGGCGATTTTTCCTACAATATCTAGTTTTTAAAGGGATAGCAATAGCGTACAAAGAATTTTTAAGGTGTAATGTGAAAAATAAATCGCTAAGGAACAAGTGCCACGAAAGCTTCTGTGCTGCCTGCAGTACGACTCTTTTGCTTCACAGTACGATGAGGCTTGGGTTTCTGAATTCTTGCTACCTCCGGACGATTTTATTCAGCTTAGGAGCGTTGCCTAATAGAGAAGGGTTTTTTGGTAAGCTGTAGTAAACCCCTCCAGTCTTAAGAAAAACACCAAGCTGAATAAAAACGTCTGATTGTAATATGAGTGTAAGAAAGACGTTATCGTACCGAAAGGGTTATTTAGGTTTATTGCTCGTCTAAACTTTATGCTGTGGGTTGAGTAAGAGTTGCCGCTGCAGCCAAAAAACTAAATTAATATGTATGTAGGTGAGCAAATTAATGAATGAGTGTGTATGTGTATAGAGAGAGAGAGAGAGAGAGAGAGTTACAACACTGTGTGAACTTACGTGTGGCAGAGAATGATTCGTATTTTCATTGCCCTTTATGTTAAGAGAATTAACGGGTGTTTTGCAATCTGTTTATCACTTGTGTTGTGTATTTATAGTATCCTCCCTCATCCCTTGTCTTGCCTCGCTTCTCCCGGCCTCTTCCTCTTCTCTTACCTGTCCCCTCCCTCTCCCCCTCCCTCCCCTTTCCCTCCCTCTCTCCTTCCTCATCCTCGTCCTTCCTCGCCTCTGCCCTCCCTTCCCGTCATTTTCCCCTTGCCCCTTCCTCTCTCCACTGCCACCCATTCCTCTCCCCTTCTTCCCTATCTTCCCTCTCCCTACCCTCCCACAGCCCCATCCCTCCGTGTCTCTTTGATTATGATAGTTTTCCTGACCAGTTTTGTGCCACGCTGCTTCGTCACTGCGGCCATTTGTAAAGATCATGGCGTCTTTTTTTTTCCCATTACGATCCGCCATAATGCTAACATGGCGTCCGTCGGGTGTGTCCGCTGTCGTCACCAGGGAGAAGGGGACTGATGCGCTGTAGCGGTCCATTAGCTCACTATTTATGTATTATGTAACCTGCACGTCACCATCACCGTCACCTTGCACGCCACCCTCCCCACCATACATGTCACCTACTCTCTTCTTCCCTAACTTAACCCTTCAGTCACCTTCACTGTCTTTGACACGTCATCATTACGTCACATCTGCATGTCAGCCCGTCTACACGTCACTTCCTCATGCGCGTTAGTTACGTTTTGCTCGTCACTGTCTTCAAATCGCTCCCTTCTGCTCCTTCGCCATTTCAGAAAGTCACCTTACCCTCAACTTCATCCCTTTAGTCCTCTCCCATCCTTCACGTCACCTTCCCTTCCCGCACGTCACTCTCCTTTCCTGCACGTCACCTATACGTCACCCTCCCTTAACTGACGTCTCAAGCGGCCCATTAGCGCCTCCTGCACGTCACCCGCCCCTAACTTCACCCCTTCAATCACCTTCACCGCCTGCGTCACCTTCGCCTGTAATAAGACACCCGAGAAGGATGAGGGAGGGAGAATGGGAGGGAGGAGGAGGAGGAGGAGGAGGCTTCTTAACCCCTTCAGGCCGGTGACATCTTCGTGCAGTTGTATTCGTGCTGCCACCAGACGATTTTATTCAGCTTTGGATGGACTTGGTGAGCTAAATGGGGTTAGATACAGCATTCATTAACCGCTTTATTGTAAGAGATGTCGCTAAACTGAAGGAAATCGTCTGATGGTGGCTTGATTATAAAGAGTAGCGTGTTCAGGGGGTTAATCCACCTTGGTTCTGGGGACGCCTTCATGTGGTGGCACCTATATAATCAGGCGACTCAATTGCTTGGTCCATCAGCTACATCCCTACCTTCCAGGGCTGCAAGAAGGGTGAATTAAGCCAGCAGGCCACCGGGTTCACGTTTCAGACGAGCATGGGGCCACATAACAACAACAACAACATCTGCCTTGGAGCGGACGTCAGGAAGAATGGCCCTGTCAGGAGGTGATAAACCCCTTGATCCCGAGCGTGGCGCTGTCAGGTCGCCTTTTACAATGATGCACATACAAATAATACATTAAAGGCCCTGCCCGTCACCCTTCCGTCCAGGGCATTACCAAGGTTTTAATAACGCCCAGGAGACAAAGATAAAAGACTCCTTCCCCCCTTGTGTTATCCCCCTCATACTGTACCTCTCTCTCTCTCCCTCCCCCCTCTTCCCCTCTTACAGCCCCCTTTCCCCCCTCCCTATCCTCTTACAGTTCCCTCTCCCACTCATACATAACCGCTCCTTACCCTCCTCTTCCCTTAAGATAAAAGATTCCTTAAACTCTTGTGTTACCCCATACCTCTATGTGCTCGCCGCCTCCCCTTCTCCTCCTCGCACTTACACACAGCCTCTCTTGCCCTCCTCTCTCCGAACCTCTTGCCCTTCTTACCACTTCCCTTCGTGCATCTTCCCCCTTATCTTTCCTGCCTCCTCCCCCTCTCACGCCAATCCCTCTCATTGTCCCTCATCCTCTCTCTCCCTCTCCTGTAATCCCCCTGCCCTCCTCTTGCCCTCCTTCCCTCTCTTTGCCTTCCCCTACCTTCTTTCCCTATCCTTTCATCCCCCAACACTTTCACCCTTTCTTGGCTTACCCTGTCCATTCTTCTTCCCCTTGCTTTCCCCTACCTTCTCACGCTGTCCGTGCATCCCCCTATCCTGTTTTCCCCTCTTTACATCCCCCTTCCTTCTTCCCCACTTCTAGCCTTCCCCTTACTTCCCCCAACCCTCTCTTGGTCTCCTTGCATCCCCTTGCCCTCTCTCCCTCTCTTTACATTCCCCTCCTTCTCCCCCTCTTCTAGCCTCCCCCTCACCCCTCCCCACCTACCCCAACACCACTGTCACCCCGGCAGACTCAGCCATCTCCGTCTGACATCTAAAAACATCTGAGGTTGTCCCCCCCTTCGCCTTACAAATCAGGGCTGCCTTTGAGTTCGTAATGGCCGTGTTTTGTCTATCAATGGGGCTTTGGTGTGATCGGACGCGGCCTTTTGTTGCAAGTATGAAGGAGTGGGGGAGTCCTGGGGCTGTGTTCAGGGTGGCATTGGAGGCCTCGCAGCATCCGTTCCTTTGCGATTTACCATGCATATTACACAAAAGATATAAAGAAAAAAAATAAAGAGGGACGCCTTCATGTGGAGGCACTGATATAACCAGGTCACTCAACTGCCTGGTTATAAAAACGTACTCCCCTGTCTCTCTAAAGGAGGATGGTGAAGTGCAGGCGATCATTTTAAGTCTACAGTCCACCGGCTTCACGTTTCAGATGAATCAGGGCTACATCTGCTACTACTACTACTACTACTACCACTACCACTACCACTGCCGCCGCCGCTGCCGCTGCTGCTCTTTGATATACTCTTTCATGTTGCGTATATATATATATTAGTACCAACATGCCTTGTCTCAGCAACGTAGCATAATAAACATAATAAGGGTGTATTTTACAAAATAAGTCGCTGAGGAAAACTCGCTGCGAAGTATCCTATTGTCCCACGGAAAGCGATTTATTATTCTATTTAATATGCGATTTACATGTTCCCAGTCACACTGTTAATTTATTATAGTATTGACATTAGCCTCTGTTACCTACAAGAAGACAAAAAAGGTGTTATACGTAAGATAAATCGCTGAGAGAAAGGCGCTTCGAAGTCTCCTATGTGGAAGAGGAGCGCCTGCGTTGGTGCATTATGGCGCTGGGTGGGTCCTCGCCTCGCAGCTCCTCGCTCTTCACCGCCTAAGTGGGAGATTATTTCTAATTATCCCAGTTTTATAAGACGCTGCCGTGTGTGTGTGTGTGTGTGTGTGTGTGTGTGTGTGTGTGTGTGTGTGTGTGTGTGTGTGTGTGTGTGTGTGTGTGTGTGTCTGTGTGTGTGTGTGTGTATGTGTTGAGAGAGGACAGGTTTGGGAGTCTAAGGTGATGGCAAATAAGGCGCCTCCTCTGAGCCATACTTTGAATATACTCGTAAACGAACACTCTTAAACAGGTCTTATTTTACGTCATTGATATATATTTTTCAAGTGTACAGCAGCTTTTGGCATGTAATTAGCCGGGTATTGTGTTTGTTTTAGCTTTATCCCCAAAACAATCCTCAGCTGTGCCATGGTAAACGTCAGTAACATTGTTTTGATAATGACGATGTTGATGATGATGATGATGATGATGATGATGGTGATGATCCTTTTGACAGGCTAGAAAAATGAGTTGGAATAAGAAAGATTGAAGACGTTCTCACCAATTGCTCCAAGGGATGGTGTCTTAGGGGTAAGGTAATTTCTAGGGACAAGGAGCAAGGTTATTTCTAGGACAAAGGAGCAAGGTAATTTTTAGGGCCAAGGAGCAAAGTAATTTCCAGGGCCAAGGAGCAAGGTAATTTTTAGGGCCAAGGAGCAAAGTAATTTCTAGGAACAAGGAACAGGGTAATTTGTGTGGCCAAGGAGCTATGTAAATTCTAGGGACAAGGAACAAGATAATTTGTAGGGCCAAGGAGCAAGGTAATTTTTAGAGTCAAGGAGCAAGATTATTTTTAGGGCCTAGGAGCAAGGTAATTTCTAGGGCTCAGGTTTAAGGTTTCCCGTTGCCTTCCTTCCCTGCGTTAAGGCCAATGGGTTTTTTTGAAGGGCTTTGGCTAGTATCCCAGACCAACCCTGTGTCACTGTCAGTAGCAACACGTGTTTTAAAGAGCCATTTAGAGTGAACGAAAAATAATGTTTGATGAAGAGAAGGACGGGTTGGGTGTTGTGTGCGTCGCTTGCCTCTTGGGCACTGATGACGTGTGAGGAAGATGGATCTGTCGGGGAAAGAAGGAGAGAGAGAGAGAGAGAGAGAGAGAGAGAGAGAGAGAGAGAGAGAGAGAGACTGATGAGGAAACAGAATGACAAAGAATTAGTGGAGAGAAGAAATGGAGGCTTACTGCCAAAGAGATATAGATAGATAGATAGATAGACAGATAGATAGATACATAGATAAATAGATAGACAGATACATAGAGAGAGAGAGAGAGAGAGAGAACTTTGATAAGTAAATTAAATGACAGTAGAGAGGAGGAATGCGGAATTGTTGTCGGAGAGAGAGAGAGAGAGAGAGAGAGAGAGAGAGAGAGAGAGAGAGAGAGAGAGAGAGGGAGAGAGAGAGGAATACGGGAGGCAGAGAGCACTTGGCAGTAATCAAGATAAAGAGATGATGAAATGATAACGCCAAGAGAAGAGGGGGGTGAGGGGGCGGGGAGGGTGGGGGGCAAAATGGGGGTCATGAGATTGATAAAAGGAGGTGGCGCAGACGGTGGCAGGTTGAGGTGGTGGGGAGGGGACTTACTGGGGGAAAGAGGGAGAGGAAGAGGAAGGGGAGGAGGAGGAAGAGGAAAGAGCAGAAGGGACGAGCGTGGAAGAGAGGAAACGTGGAAACAAAGATGAAGATAAAGAAGAATATGAGAAGAAACGGGAAGCGGGAGGGGGATGAGAAGAGTGGCATTATGGTGAAGGAAGAAGAAGAAGAAGAAGAAGTTGGGATCAGAGAAACCTAGGAAGGGAAGGGAAACTAAATGAAAAAGAAAAGGAAAGTGGAAAATGAAAATGAAATAAGGAAGAAAAAGAAGGGAAAGGAAGAGAAAAGAAAATGGAGAATTGCAAGGAATGAAGAGGGAGGTTGAAATACAATGGGAGGAGGAGGAGGAGGAGGAGGAGAAGAAAAAGGAGGTGGCGTGAGCATGTCAGAGTGAGGCAGGAGAGGCCATAGCCGAGGTGACTTGCCGAGGAGGAGGAGGAAGAGGAAAAGGAAAAAGAAGAGGAGAAGGAGAGGGAAGAATAAAGGCTTTGAAAAGAGGTGGCTAGCCAAGGAGAAGGAGGAGGTGGAGGAAGAGGAAGAAGAATAAGGAGAAGGAGGAGGAAGAGGAAAAGCAGAAGGACAGGAGTGAGAGGACTATGACTAGGAAAAAGGCGACTTGACAAGGAGGAAGAGGCGAAGGAGTTAGAAGTTGATGAGGGGGAAGGGATGAAGCATAAGATAGAAGAGACATGCTGGAAAGTGAAAAAAAAGAGGAGGAGAACGAGGAGGAAGAAGAAGAGGAGAAAGGGGAAGAGGAGGAGGAGAAGAAGAGGAGAAAGGGGAAGAGGAGGAGGAGAAGGAGGAGGAGGAGGAAGAGGAAGAGGAGGAGGGGGAAGAGGAAAATAAAGGAAGACAAGTTCAAAGGGAATAGGATAGACTCAAGAGGATAATATGACGATGATATTTATATTGGTGATGATATTGACTATGATGATTATGAGGAGGAAGAAGAAGAGGAGGAGGAGGAGAGAGAAGAGGAAGAAGAAGAAGGAGGAGGAGGAGGAGGAGGAGAAGAAGAAGAAGAAGAAGAAGAAGAAGAAGAAGAAATATATGAAGATGAAAGGGTAGGAAGGGATAATGGAAAGAGCAACGGGAGTCTATGGAATGAGGAAGGGGTTAGTAAATGATGAAAAATGAAGAGGAGCTTGTGACAGAGAGAGAGAGAGAGAGAGAGAGAGAGTTGAGGGTCACGCACCGCCGGTTTCCTTGTGGGTGACGGACTGGCGGGGCTAACCTAATGGACGCGCCCTCTCTCTCTCTCTCTCTCTCTCTCTCTCTCTCTCTCTCTCTCTCTCTCTCTCTCTCTCCTTTAGTTCCTTAGACGTCTCTCCCTTTTTTCCCTTTTTTTCTTTCTTTCATCATTCTTCTCTGACACTTCTACTGCCCTCTTCCGCTTTTTTCCCCTCCACTTCTCTCCCCTAATGTCTCTAGTACCTCTCTCTCTCTCTCTCTCTCTCTCTCTCTCTCTCTCTCTCTCTCTCTCTCTCTCTCTCTCTCTCTCTCTCTCTCTCTCTCCCAAAATAAGTTCGAACTGTAATAAGATGCCAGATTGAAAATGTCATCACCATCATTATCAACCAATGTCCATCTGTCAAAATTGGGTCATCCTTATAAAACTTGCTTATACATGAATTCCAAAGGTCAACTGGAAATGAATGTTGCCGAGACGTGAAGGCAGAGAAATCCGTCAGTTCTGAGAGATCACCAAAAGAGGTGACTGCGTTCTGTTACGAATTTTATGAAGTGCTTGTGGTGGATTGATTATATTTCGAAAAGATCGCCTGTGAATGCCACCTCATGGGCCCTATTGTAAGAGGTTCTGAAGATTTCGTAACACCTCTTCCGTACCGATTTGTTTTGCTTATTATCTCTTGACATCCTCTTGTATAATATTTAAGTGGTTTGGATATTGACTTGTACATTATCATCCTAGAAGGTACTGAGTTGTATTATTCAGAATTAATCGAAAGGGAAATAGTATTGAGATATACGCCACGCAAATTACAAACAAATGACTGATCGTGAACAAGACAGAGAGAGCATCACAAAGTTGGTTTCGTATTTTTGCGTATCACGAGACTTATAAACTGCATTCTCATTCATTGATATAGTGATGAAGTTATTAAGTTTTACCTTTTTCTGTCTTAGCACCTTTTTGTTCCCTTGCATATATTCCGATTTCCTCTTGTCTGAGTAGATTTTGATAAGGAAAGTAAAACATTATATCGGTAGTCTTTGGGTCTGTTGTGTGTGTGTACAGTATGTTTTCTTGTTAATTCACACCCTTTTCCCGTTCTCATATTTAATGAGAATGATGATGGAGCATATTATTATGAGGTTACAGCACATACGGCAAAATTCTTCTCTCTCTCTCTCTCTCTCTCTCTCTCTCTCTCTCTCACCTCTACAGTCCCACGTCTGGCCCTGGATTCAGAAGTGTGCGGCATCTCAAATTGTTCTTTCCCCTCTCCTCGCGTCTCCTGTTCTTCTGCTTCTTCCCGTATCACCATTTGCCTTTATATCTTCCACGGTCCCCAAGGCTTTCTCCCCCTCCTTCAATCACCGGACCCTGCTCGCCTCTCTCCCACCATAAGCCTCGGTTCTCTCACCATCTCTCTCTCTCCTTCTGTCTGTCTGCCCCCCCCCTCCTCTCTCTCTCTCTCTCTCTCTCTCTCTCTCTCTCTCTCTCTCTCTCTCTCTCTCTCTCTCTCTCTCTCTCTCACACACACAGTTAGTTTCACCCTTCCCTACTTCGTCTACTCGGTATAGCCAAACGCCTCACAATCTTCCAGAGTTGTATGCTTCTGGCAAATGAAGCTACCTGGCATATTTTTCGTGCCAATTTGTTCTTATTCGTGCTACATTAATACTGTTCTCATTTATGGAGCCTGTGTCAGTACTTTAGAAATAGGAATGATATTTTTGGAAACATTGTTACTATTATCTGTCCAACTGTCCTCCTCCTCCTCCTCCTCCTCCTCCTCCTCCTCCTCCTCCTCCTCCTTTTTACCCCCTTTGCCAGCTCCTCCCTGTCATTTCATCCCTACTCCTCTTTCCCCACACTCTCCTCATCAACCATCATTTCCCCCTCCCTTATACCTTCTTCCTTCTTCCTTTCCTTCTCTCCTATTTACCGGCTCCTTATCAGTCCTCACTGTCCTCTTCTCCCCTTCATTATCCTCTTCCCATCATGTGGCTCCCTTCACCGCCCCCCCCCCTCCTCCCCATCGCATCTCCCAAAACTTAGTCCCCAGTTGGGCAGTGGCGTCGCAGTCCCCAGATCCCTTAGTGACCATGGGGAGAGTGGACGATCCTCCCCACCCCCTCCAATAGACGCCTCCACTTCATTAACAACTTCCCGTCCTAATGTCTCTGTTTGTCGCCGGAGCTCCTCACACACAAGTCAGGATTGGTGATTGGCGCTTGTGGGAGGGGATTAGCGTTTTTCTCTAGACCACACTTTCCTCTGAACCCATTCGCGTGTTTTTTCGGTGTTTTTGTCTTTCTATGTATGCCATTGTGTGTGTGTGTGTGTGTGTGTGTGTGTGTGTGTGTGTGTGTGTGTGTGTGTTTTCCTTCTTTGTATAATTATGACATTCTCTTCTGTCGAGGCATAATTGTAGACTTAATTTTCCCAGTCATTATATTTGTGTAAGTCTCTCATTTTCGTGTTAACGATAGAGTAAAATTGGTTTGCCTGAAAAAATTAATGTTCTCTGTTTTGGCTCAGCTTGTGTCGCAGTTATATGATTTGTTTTGTCATTGCTTCGTTGGGTTTTTTAATTGTTTAATTCTGCTGTTTATGTACTTTTTCTTTTTTGTGTGTTTGGATCCTAAATAACCTATGTTTTAGTAGGGACTGGACTTGGAATGATGATGATGATGATTATGGTGGTGGTGGTGAAGAAGTTGATTCCTTTTATCCCATGGCCTTATTTTTAATGTATATACTCTCATGCTGTTTAATCTTGTTCAGGAAAATATTTGTATATCTCAACATTTTTTTTCTTGCACTTTTTCTTTCCATTGTTCTCCCCTTCCCCTTCCCCTACATCTCCTTTTCCACTTCTTTTCTTCCAACTCCACCTCTCTCTCTCTCTCTCCCCCTTCGCCTCTCTCTCTTCGATCGGATCCGTCAGCGATTAGGGTGCGTCCCCAATTTAATTTTATTGAATTGTAACAGCCGGCCATTGTCCCCTTCGAGAGGTCCCCCTAGCGGCTGAAGGTGTCCCGTAAAAGGGTACACCTACACTCACAGGAAAATACCCGGGATTGGTCAGATGGCAGGGGGGAAGAAGGAGAAGCCAGGGGTCCTATGTATGAAAGAAACTAACCCATTCTGACCAGTCGTAACAATTATAAGTCTCCATACCAGAGAATCAGCATCATAACTTATCTCATTTTGCCTCATTTTTCACTTTGATGTTCGCTCTTCTTTGGTGGTAAAGTTTTTTTTTGTTAGTCGTATGACTGAAGAAAAAAGTTTGAATAGTGATTTTTTTTCGCACAACTTAGGTTCAGGAAAGTCTATGGATATGGCCACAAGTTTTGGTCGCCGAATGGAAAGAGATTCAATTGATACTTAATCTGAAAGGCTTACGGAGGGCGTGTTTTAGCGTCCCTGTGATTTTAAACCCGCGTGTTTTAGTGGGCCGTCCGAGGTGTTTAATAGCCGTGTTTGTTTTAGCCCGTGTGTGTGTGCTGTCGTGAGGAGAAGCCAGGTATTGGTCATCGTAGGGGAAGAGGTTCAATTGATGCTTAATCTGAAAAGCTTACGGAAGACAGTGTTTTAGTGTCGCTGTCATTTTATACTGACGGGCCATTCAAGGTGCTTAATAGCCGTGTTTGTTTTAGCCCGTATGTGTATGTGTTCCTATCGTGTATTGGGCTTTAGTATAATGAGTGTCTTTATGTGCGCTGTTACATTTTACGCGTATGTTAGAGGGAGGCTGGAGGCACTGCAGTAATGGCCTGTCTCTGATCTGAACGGGAGCCTGACGACCAAAACGCCTTATTGCCGCCTCCCATCATCTCTCATGTGCCCCTCAGGCCTGTGTTGTGCTCATGTTAGTTTTGCTATTATTGTAAGTCAGTTATATCTAAATTTTTAATCATGCAGTTTCGGATTTTGGAATATGTTTTGGTGTACTGTATAGCTACTAATTCATAATCTCCCGGTTCGCGTTTTTACTTTCTTATCGTAATACATTTCTAACCACGTAATTGATTTTTCTACCGTTTGTTTCCGTCTTTATTTATGAATAATTTCCCACTCTAATTTAGCCTCCTGCAGTCCAGGCCTCGACCACTTCCAGCGTAGATTCAACCCTCTTCCACCATTATCGTGGCCCCGTTTAAATTTTAATCTTTGATCTGAGCTATTGCACTCCTAGTCTTCGTTTATTCCGGTCGCAGCCCTGTTACAGACCAACAGACCCTATTTAGCCCAGTCCTAGCTCTTTTTCTGATCAGTCCAAGCTCTCTTTCAGTTTGTAGCCCTTTTCCAGCCTATATTCTAGACTTCTTCCAGTCCAGTCCTAACTAAGTTCAAGCCTCTAGCCCCCCTTACAGCCCAGTCCTTAACCCTCCAGCCAATGTTCTAGACCCCGTCCAGCCCAATCTTAACTTAGTTCCAACATGAAGCCCCCCTTACAGCCCAGTCTTTAGCCCTCTTCCACTTGAGTCCTACTTCATTTCCAGGCCTAAGCCCCCCTATCATTCTAGTACATAGCCCCTCCTCCATTCCTGTCGTAGCCCACTTCCAGCTCCAAGCCCAGTTTCATCCCAGTACCTAGCCCCTCTTCCAGCCCTGTCCTAGCCCGCCCCAGCCGCCATTCTCGAGCCAACACAACCATCGCCAGCATAAGCTATTAGTATCATCGTTCACCACTACTTACGAGCGCCATCTCTCCTGCATAAGATACGGGCACATCATCCCTCCCTGCACCACCACCACCTCCCTGCCCTTCCCTCTTCCCTATCATTCCCTTCGTCTTCTCTCCCCCCTCTCCTTATCCCTTCTCTCTTTCTCATCTTGCTTGTCTGCTTTCTTCTGTTTTTACATTATCTTTTCCACCACCATCACCGCCTCTCTCCTCTTCCCTATCATTCCTTTCGATTTTTGACATCCCTGTATCCCTTCTTTCCATCTTCATCATCCTTACCTTCTTCTCTCTTGTACGTTTGCATCACCTCTTCCACCATCTTCACTATCTTCCTTCCCTTCCGTTCCTCCCTAACGTTTCCTTTCGTCTTCTCTTTCCTCTCTCCGTCTGCTTCTTCCTTCACTACTTCTTCGCATGTTTCTGTTTGTGGTATTCTGTCCCTGTCTTTCTCGTCTCAACCTCTCACTCTCTTCCTTTCCTCGTTCTATCTCGCTCCCATTCCCATTAACTTTTTCTCATTGTTTTCATCCTCTTTTTTCTTCAATTATCACTTCGTTTCTTGTTACACACTACATCTCTTACCATCTCTTCCTTTCCGTCTTGTATATCATTCACTTCGTCTTCTCTTGTCTCCTCTATCCCTCTTCTTCATGCCTTCCCATCTCCCCTTCATGTTCTTTTCTTGTCAGTCATATTTTCTCTTTCCAATTTCTTCTCCTTTTTAGTCACATCTTTCATGTTTGAATTGTATATTCTCTTATATATTTTCCATTCCCGTAAATTCTTTTTCTGTCAGGTTTCACTTTATTTTCATTACCTTCTCTCTTACTCCTCTCTTCTCTTTAACGCCTGCATCTTTTGATCATGCATTTTCCACTTCCAGTCATCAGTCAACCCGTTTCCCTAATTTTATGTTATTATTCCTTTCACTTCTATGTATTATTTTCGTGTTACTTTTCATTATTAATCGTTCCTTATGTCATCTGTTTGCCATCTCCAGTTTCTGTTCTTATCTTCATTTCCCCCCACTTCCATTAATTACATTTCTGTCGTCATTTTTGCCCCCTTTTCATTACCTTTGCCTCGACCTCCATCTTGTGTTATTTTTTCCTATCACCTTCCATTATTTTGCCTGTATGTAATCTTCTTTTGTTTCTGTAATATCTCCTCCATAATTTGGTTTTATCTTTTCGATATGTTCTTAATGCATCTTGTGTTTCTTTAATTTTCTTCTTGTTTTACTCCACCTTCCTTATATAATATCCACAGTTTCCCCTTGTTTGTCCTTTCTTTCCTCCTGTCTGGTAGCTTTTTAGTCTTTTCCATTCCCTTCTTGCTTTTTCATTCTCTCTTTCCCCTTTTCTCTGTCTCTCCACCCTCCACTTTGACTCCCTCTGTCTTCTGCTTCCTTCTCTTCTCTTTTCGTCACTTATTTCCTGCTGTCTTCTCTCCCTTCATCCTCGCTTGACAATCCACTCCCTCATTTTCAGTCTCTCACTTTTCTTTCCCCATCTCATTTCCTTTTATCTTCTGTCCCTTCATCCTCTCTGACAATCCTCTTCCTCATGTTTCACTTCTCTCACTTTTCTTTGCCTCCCTCATTTCCTCTTATCTTCTCTCCTTTTGTCCTCTTTTACAGTCATCCTCTTCCACACTCACTCTGTCACGCGCCTCCCTCCTTCCCGCTCTCATTTTCACCTATCTTCCATCCTTCCATTCTCTCTGACTATCCTCTTCGTCCACACTCTCTATAGCACGCTTCCCTCTTTCCCTCTCTCATTTCCACCCTGTACGCCGTCTTTCCCTCCCATTTCCTTAAACTTTCCCCTCACTTCGCCATTCTCCCCGACCCCACGCCCTCTTTCCACCCCCTTATATATCTCTTCGCATCGCCCCAAACGCCCTGCCTCCCTCCTTCCTTCCTTCTCCCAACTTCAGGCTATCATAACGATGCTTCGCTATTTTTGCAATGATAGTGCCGTGGAAATGACACTCCAGCACTACTACTAGGAATCTGACCCCGGCGGATTACGACACGACAACTTTAAATATTGCACATCTACTGCAACATATCCATAAAAGAAAGTTATTACAATGTTACTCTAAACTTCTAAACGTTTCAACTGCTTCGGCCAAAAATGATTTACGTTTGGCTTAAAATTACCTGTGTATGGCATAGTTATCTTCTGCTTTTGATTAAGCCACTTGATGGAAAATAGTACGACTTGGGTTATTGTACAATAAAAAATGAAATTATATTAATATGAACCCTTAGTGCCGTTACTTTACAGAGAAATACTTCATCATCCTACATACGCCGATTTTTAAAACACTAGTCTTTTAGGCCCGTAGTAATATTGCAGCTGTGAGCAAGCGTGTGGGAGATAAATGATATAATAATGCAAATACACACGTTGTCTTCGATTTAAAATGTACAATAAAGCGTCATGTGTAGTGTTGTCTGCTTTACATAAATACCAGAACTTTCATGGGTAACAGAAGTAAGGTGTATCTAAGTCTCTATTATTATAACCTATGAAAGTGGCAAGTGTCCAGAATTAATCACTGTAATAAAATACCTTGAGTAGGATAATAAAAAAAGAACAGGAGTATCATGGGCATGCGAGGTTGGAGTATCAGCAGTAACAGTACCAAGAGCAGAGCAGCAGAAATAACTATAGCAGCAGTGAAGAGTTAATAAGTGTCCAGAATTAATCGGTATAGTACATGTAAGCTAATCAGGAATATCATGCGCAGACAAGGCAGCATCAACAACAGTAACACAAGCTAGATCAGAGCCGCAGAAACAACAACAGCAGCAGCAGCAGCCTAAAGTTACTAAGCATCCAAAATTAATCACTATAATACGTGTAAGCTAATCATTATCATGCGCAGATGAGGCAGCAGCGTCAGCAGTAGTAACGCCAGCAAGAGCAGAGCAGCAGAAACAGCAGCAGCAGTAGGAGGAGCAGCGCCACGGCCACAATTAGGTTCATTACTGTTTACGAGCGGGCGCACCACCGCCTCCCTCCTCCTCGGGCGCTCCAGGATTCCAGATCTTGGAGGCACTTACGGGCGAGTCGCTCCCCTGGGCCGCATCGTGGAGCCTCCCCCGTCGTTTGCTCGCGGCTCCAGTCAATCCCTCACTGACAGACGGCGCCACCACTTCCAGACCTGACCTGGAAGCCGATAATATGGAACCTGAGATCTTCCACCAACGCCTCTCTTGATTCCAGCGCCCTCCCCTCTCTTCCAGTCATCCTGTCTGAGTGCTCTGTGTGCTAATGAAGGCCTGGGACGAAGGATTATAATATGGCAATGGACATTTGTTTTTTAGGAACCGATAAAATGGAACTTGAGATTTTCCACGAACGCCCGTCTTGATTCCAGCGCCACCTCTAGATCCCCCCCACCCCCCAATCCCTGACCTCCTCTCTTCCAGTCATCCAGTCTTAGTGCTCCTCTGTGTGCTAATGAAGGCCTAGGACGGGTCATATTATGGCAGTGGACGATTATTTTTTCCCTTACTTTCCTACCACGGAAGCGGCATCGTAATGGCTGGCTGGGAGAATTTAGCTGGATGACCCCCTCCCCATTCTCTCTCTCTCTCTCTCTCTCTCACACACACACACACACACACACACACACACACACACACACACACACACACACACACACACACACACACACACACACACACACACACTGACTCTGGCTAATATCTGAGCCATCATTTTGCCGGATGCTGCCAGATTTTTACTTTTTTATCCCATTCTTTCGTTCCCTGATGAGATTGTTTCCCCCTTGCTTATTTTCCTGCCCGAATAGCGTGGGGTTGCTCTCATGAACGAGTTTTTATATGACACTTATAAATCAGGGTGAGTATAACAGTCACTTGGAGGGTCGGGCTCAGCATCCTAATGTAGGTTATCCCTGTAACTTTAATTCCTTCTTGAGAACTCTGGTGCAGGATAATGAAAAAGAACGGAAGGGAGGAGTTGGCGAAGGAGGTGGACGCTGATAATGACTTGGGTGGGAGGGCGAAGGTGAAAGGGAGGAGAAGAAAGAGAAAAGGAATAGAGAGAATTAAAGAAGAGGAGAAGGGAAGTGACAAGAAGATATAAGAAGGAGGGGGAGAAGATAAAAATCGAGGCTATGGTGTAGAGTTGGCGAAGGAGGTGGACGCTGATAATGGCAAGAAAAAACATTTGGTGGGAGGGCAAAGGTGGATGGGAGGAGGAAGGGGCAAGAGGATATAATGAAGAGAAGGAAAGTGACAAGAGGATATAAGGAGGAGGGATAGGAGAAAAAAGATCGTGTTATGGGATGGAGTTGGCGAAGGAGGTGGACGTTGGTAATGACAAGAAAGGAGACTTGGGCGGGAGGGAGGTGAAAGGGAGGGGGAGGTGAAAGAAATAAGGGGAAATAAGGAAGAGGAGAAGGAAGGCTACAAGGGGAAATGAGGAGGAGGAGGGGGAGGGGGATGAGAAAGAAGATCGTGGTTGGGGAATGGAGTTGGCGAAGGAGGTGGACGCTGATAATGACCTAAAAAAAAAAAAGACTGGACGGAAGAGCGAAGGTGAAAGGCAAAGGAAGGAGGAGAAGGAAGGCAGCGAGAGGATACGAGTATTAGGAGTATAGAAGAAATCTTAGCCCTTTCGGAGATCTGTTATAGAGTAAGGTATAACTAAGGTATTTATTTTCTAAGTCAAAGAGAACAGAAAGCAAGGAAGGAAGGGGGGAGTAAGCAGAAGGAAGGGGCAGGAGAATATAAGAAGGAGGAGGGAGGAGGCAAGAAGATACAAGGAGGAGGAGGAGGAGGAGGAAGATCGTGGTTCATTTGGTGAGCATTTGCCAGGTTGCGCCGGAGTTAGAGTTCCCCGGAGACCTGCTCACATTTGGCTTATTGTTAGGACGCCCCGGCCCCACCTCACCTTGCCGCGCTACTCCCCTTAATGAAACACCCGCGTACACACACACACGAGCTGCCGCAACCACACACTCACCACACACCTCTCTTACTCCACTCTGGCACCACGACTTACCAGACCAGTGACGGAGGACGCACTCAGAATGCCCTTTTAGCAAGCGGGAAAAAGCAGACTGAAGCTCAAGGATGACACACTTAGACCACACCAAGAGAACGCTTTTGGTATGGGAAGAAAATACACTCTCAGAAGGAAAGACTTGGATCAAAGGCGACACACATGTACCTAAACTTGTCTTTGGCTGGAGGCAGGAAAGATTAAGGTGGCGTCTCGGTGACTTAGAAGATTTCGTAACACCTCTTCCACGGGTATTTATTGTTCCTTTTATATATCTGTATTCTGGTATACATTGTTATTTCTCTTTATTGTGGACCTTATTGGCGCCCGCAACACAGTGATTATAAGCTAATATAAACTTGTAATATTTCATAACACCTCTTCCTCAGTGATTGATTTTGGCACTCATAACTTAATATTTTCTTGTATATTATCTATCTGTCTAACAATCAGTCTTATCTATTTGTCTATCTGTTTATCTCTCTCTCTCTCGCTGTCTGTCTGTATCATGCTACCTTATTAATCCTTTCAGTATGATGAGTTTTATATGTATTTCATTCTTGCTGACATGAGCGCCGTTTTTT